>NW_021939122.1:10845683-10848096 GCF_001715985.3 Manacus vitellinus
GGGGGCTGCCGGGAACCAGCGACAGCGCTGTTCCCGTCCGCCGCTCGTCCCGCGGCTGTGAGCCTGCCCCTTGCCGGAGGTGCCTGTGCAGCAGCACCAATGGTGCTCCGCTGAGCCCAGCCTTGCGCGGGACTGCTGGGGGTGACACGCACGCGTGGCGGGCACGGGGGAATGAAAAAGAACTGTCGGGAGTGAAAGGCGGGATGGGCACCGTGAGCTGACCTGCAGCCTCCTGGCACAGCTGTGGAGCAGGACCGGATACTAAGTCACTGCCTGGGCTTGTGCTGCCTTGCAGAGGTGGCACAGAGAAAATCGCCTGGAGGACGTGAGGTATGGGAGTGAATCAAACTCGGCACACTGGACATAGCTGCGGTCCAGCCCGGCTCCCCGGGAGGGGCAGGGGAGGACAGTGTGCACAGCGCTTGGCCTGCTTCTGTTCGGTACCCTCTGTTCAGTAAGCCCAGAGTCCCTTTGGGAATGTCACCTCCTGTGGCTTTTTTTCTGGCTCCCAGACGGCAGGATCATCTCGCGGAGCTGAGGGATGTGCTTACAGTAGCACAGGTGCAGCACGGACATGTGGCAGGAGCTCTGCGGTGCAGGGTTTGCCTGGCAGGAGCTAATTGTCTTGGCCTCTGGGGCACAGACCTGCCCAGGCCAGATTCCCTTGGGGATCCACAGGATAGAGCTCCTTTGTTCAGCCTTGTGTGCCTGGTCATTAAGCTGGCCTATGTCTGACACACAGAGCCTCATCCTGCTGCTCTACTTCCTTCCACCTGTGCCACAAGGGACCTTCACCTTGTCCCACCTCAACTCTTGCCTGGCAGAGGCTGCTCCTCCCTGCTTTCATCCAGGAGAGCTGCCCACCTCCTCCTCCAACAAGCCCATAGCAACTTCAAGCCTCTCACTGGCACTCTTCTCTGGCCAAAATGCAGCAGCCAGGCAGCCGTGTCCTCCTCCAGGGCTGGGGTCCATGTGTGAGCTCTGGAGAACACAGGGCACAGGGGGACATGTGTGCACCCCTGGAGCACAGGGGACTGAGATAGTTATAACAGGCTCCTCAGGCCAGCACTTGCCCCTGGCACTGTGGAGGAATCAGGGGAGCCTGGACAAGCGCTCTAGGCTTACTGTGGCCCAGGAGGGGCTGCCCCTCTGGAAGACACTGCTGCTCCCTGAGCACAACACATCTAAAGCAAGGAACAAGTCACTTTGGAAATGCCTATGTCTGTCTCCACTGGCCTGAGGAGAGGCCATCCATGACCAAGCACCCAGGGACCTGCCAACAGGGATGTGGAACAACGTTCCCCTTCGGAGCCCCACAGCTTTCCTCCTCCTGCTCTGCACCTCCTCTCCCTCCCTGTCTGATCCCTGGGGCACATCCAGGGCATGCAGTGACCTGCCTAATCCCTCTGTCCCTGTGTGTGGCAGGACTCTGTGGCACAACAAGGCCAATTTCTCACAGAGCAAGCCTAGCCTAGCCTAGCCTGCCCATATTCCCTACACATGGGGTCCCTGGGGTGTGATCAGAGGGAGTCCCATGTGCAGGTACCTCCCTTACCTGGCACAACCCCCAGCCCAGATGCTTTCCCAGCACAGGCCAACACCAGGCATTCCTGCTGGTTTATAAGGGAAAACAAACAACAGGCAGAAAGGAAAATGCGCATACTACATCCCTGGCTCCCCTCCCTCCCCTCCCTGTGTTGTCACCCCTCCCTGGCCAGGCACAGCTTGATGCTGCCTGGGGCCACCCAGGCTCAGCCTGTGCAGCACCCAGGGTGGGCAGCTTGCTTGGGGCTAATGGGCACAGCTTGCAAAAGAGAGCTCAAACCCTTGTGATGCTTGAAGGACACTCAGCAAACAGAAATGTGAGTCGCACCCAGGCAAGAGCAGATGGGCTGGTATTGGCTCTTCAGGGAGGAGGAGAGAGGGCTCAGGCTCCACCGGGCAGTTTGGTCAGCCAGGGCTGCTGCTCCCACCATGGGGCTGGGGCTGCATCTTTGCAGGCAGCAGAGGCACAGCACCTGCCCTCACTGGGGCCATGCCAGGCTCTGTCCCCACAGGCGTTGTGCAGGGTCCTGCAAGAACCACGTGGGGCTGCGGCAGGATCCCTGGTGGGATCCTCTTGGGGTGGCTGCACCCAGGGAGACCCTGTCCGGATGGCACTCTGCTCCTTCTGCCCTGGCATCTCTCCAGCCCCAGGCCTCTCTAGGGATGCCATCATGTCCCTGCCCGGCACAGAGAGCAGCACAGACCCGAGCAGCTCCAGGCCTCCTGCCTGGCAGCTCCTGCCACCCCTGCACAAGGTGCAGAAAATGCCAGCCACCATGTCCTGCACGTGCCAAGCACTGCTACGAACCCTCTTCCTTCCTGCCCCCTGGCCCTGCCTGGCCCCTTCCCTCCCACCCACAGCTGCCTC
>NW_021939122.1:10849008-10850636 GCF_001715985.3 Manacus vitellinus
CTGGGGCCACTTGTGGGGCGGGGGCCGCTATGGTGTCGGTGTTGGGGTCTGGCTCCACAAAGAATAGGGGCTGCGGTCCGGTTATGGGGCTGCGGTCCTCACTGCATTGATGCTGGTGTCCTGCTATGGAACTGGGGTCTCCATGGCATTGGTGCTGGGATCTGGCTGTGGGGCTGCGGTCCCCGTGGCATTGGTGCTGGGGTTCCCATGGTATTGCAGCTGGAATCTCGCTGTGGGGCTGAGATCTCCATGGCATTGGTGCTGGGATCTGGCTGTGGGGCTGGAGTTTGCATGGCACTGATTCTGGGACCTGGCAGTGGGGCTGGGGTCTCTGGGGCATGGCTGCTGGGAGATGACTGTGAGTCAGGGAACACTTCCATGTGGGTGCTGAGCTTTGGCCATGGGGCTGGGGTCTCCACAGCACTGGTAGTGGGGACCAGCTACGGGAGTCAACAAAGTGTGGGTACTGGAGTCCCAGCACTATGTTGTGGCCATTGGGTCCGGCCATGGGAATGGATTCCCCATCGTATGGGCTGTTACAGTCTAGCTGTAGGCTGGAGTCCCTAGGGCATGGACACTGGGGTCTAGTTGTGAGGCTGGGACCCCATGGCATGAGTGCTGTGTGTGGATGCTGAGGTCTGTTGGACCAAGAGGTCTGGGACCCAAGAGCACATGGGTGCTGGTACCAGCCCTGGGGCTGGGACCCCACAGGCAGGGTACTGCAGCGGTGTTGGGTAGGCATGCAGATGGCACTGTGAGGGGTGACCTCGAAGCAGCCCCCTGTGGCTGGAGCTCTGTGGGGTGCCCCAGCTCCCCATGTGCACAGTATCCTTGGAGGAGCTTGGCCATGCTGCTGGTGGAAAGGGTGCTTCATGCCCTGCCACCATGGCCATTGTGGGGTGCCTGCTGAGGGGCTTTTTCCTGATCCTGGCCCCTGTGGGCTGGTGAGGCTGCTGGAGTACATGGGAGGTGCGATGAGTTGGTGAGGTCTCAGCATCCAGCAGGGTGCTCCCACAGGGATGCTCATCTGGACGCCTGGGCTCGGGAGCAGGTTTGGGGCAGCTGGCCCAGCTGCATCGCCTGCTGCTGCATGCAGGATGTCGTTGTGCCAGGAACAAGGCAGGGCAGGGGTCCCAAGGGGGTGCCGGAGCCTTCTCCCGCACCAGGTCCCCTTGGCGCTGGGCGGCGGACAGGGGGAGCCAAGTCCGGGGGGCCCTGGGAAAGGGGCTCTGCCATTTCCCTAGGCATCTGGCACTTGGGGTCCCTGCGGGGGGACAGTGCGGATGCTCCTCAGCCCAGCTTCTGTGACAGCATCCCTGTGGTCCCGAGAGAGCCTCCTGCCAGGTCAGGACCCCCGTGCTGGGGGGCTGCTGTGGGCAGTGGGATGCTGTGACAGCACACGGTCCCCATGCATCCCCTGGGGCCACCTCTGCTGAGGGGTTTGTGGCTGGATCCCCGGGGTGGGGAAGGGGGTGCCCCTGCGTGGCAGCCCCCCGCCCCTGCGCTGCCTGCGCCTTGCCGCCGTGTTTCCATGAAGGCAGGCGGCCCCTTCCCCCATCCTCCTCCTCCTCCATCTCCCACTGGAAGCTGCCAGAGCGCTGCTTCCTCAAGCAGAAAGTCACGTGAAC
>NW_021939122.1:10851186-10857645 GCF_001715985.3 Manacus vitellinus
ATAGAAAAAACAAGCTCTGCCGCTGGCCTCCCGCCAGCCAGAAACATTTAATGAGCCGCTCTGCCCAGGCTGCTCTTCAGGGCTGCATTAACTTGGAGGAGTTTCCTGCTTGGGAACTGCTGCTGCGGGGGGGTTGGCTGCCCCCCTTCGAAGTTGTGCCTTCTCAGGGGGGCTGCGTATTCCTTGCCATCCCTGGGGGTGCATCCTGCCCCAGTGTACCTCCACTTGCACTCCTCTGGGGATGCTTCCCTTCTCCTTTCCTCCCTCTCCAAGAGCTTTGGGGCTGGGAGGCTGTGCAGCTGGAAACCTGACGCAGTCCTTGTGCCTGAGAATGGTGGGGAGCTGCTGGGGCCAGTGTAGGGCTTGGGGCGTTTGGCCCCCACCCCAGATGTGGAGAGGTGAACAGGGAGAGTGTGGCAGGCTCAAAGAGGAGGTGGCGGAGGCCGGGGCAGCAGCTGCTGGGTGCTGGTGCCGGTGGTGCTGTGCCCTGGGCTGCTCGGAGCAGGGCCATCAGCCTGACCGCTCTGCTCAGCCCTTCTCACAGGGGAGGGCTTGGCATCCAGACCTCAGCAGGGCCCTGACCCCTGGGGGCACCGCTCGCTCTCCCAGCATGCTCTGCACTTTCTTTCTTAATTATTTTTATTATTATCATTATTTTTCCCCCTGTAGTGATGGTGTCAGTGCAGAGAGGGAGGAGGGGAGCAGAGCGAAGCGGAGCTGTTCTCTCTCCCTGCAGGGCTGGCTCCAGCTTCATGGCAGGGAAGCAACTTTCCCAAGGTCAGCACCTTCCCTGGGATACCTTGCAAGGAGCCAGCCTGTGCACCCCTCGTCAGGAGGGAGAGCTTCCCAGCCCACATGCTTCGGGTCCCAGCATGGACATGCCTGGCCGGGGCACGGCCCATTGCCGTATCCCTCCCTTCTGCCAAGCTGGCGCCATGCGTCCCCCACCGTCACGAGGCCGAGCTGTGCCACATGCCTCCTGCGACAGATGCGCTGGGAGAGGGACAGCGGCGAGCGGGCTGAGTGCCGTGGCGGGGGGGTCAGGCAGCCCTGACCTGTGTTGGCTCTGCCTCCCCAACACCCCTGGGACTACCTAGCACCTTGGGGTGCACCTGGGCCTGCTGGGGGCAGGAGCAGTGGGCGTTCCAAGGCTTCACTGTACACGTTTATGTGCTCTTGTCCAGGCTCTCTTCATGTTACCAGCGATGTTTGGATGGAACACGTCGTTAGCCCTGTCCCCCTCTGCAGCAAAGTGCCCACATGGTAGTGCTGTCTGTGCCATGTTGCCTTCCCGTGCCTGGCACACTCCAGCAAAGTCAGGATGGGGTTGTGGCTATCTGGTGCTCAGCAAAGTGATTCCTCAGGGGTCTGGTTGCTGATGTGAGGTTGTGCCATCACAGCTTTCCTTAGGGCTGGTGCAAGCTCACCCAAGATTTGCCTGGACAAATGGGATGGGTTAGCTCTGTACCGGTGGTCTCAGCACTATGTGTCTGGGCAGGGCCCCGAGTTTATTCCAGAAATGTTATCTGCTCAGCCCAGACTGCTGTAAAAGCTATTCCCTGGGGAGTGAGTGCCCCAGCAGGGGATGGGACCCCCAGGGCAGGGAGGACTTGTGGCCAGGAGTGCACTGGCCAGGTGACTGCGTGCCCCCAGGCAGGACAGGAGCCACAGCACAGTGTCCCCTGTCCTTCTCTTGCCTATCAGCTCAGTCGATTTGATGCCAGCCTCTCCTCCCCCACTCAGCTATAGGGTTGCCCAGCCACATGCATGTTGATTGTACACACGAGGCATGGGTCTGCATGGCGTGCCAGTAGCATGCTGGGAGCGCTCTGGAGCGCGCGTACTCCTGCACAACAACCATCGGTGCGTCCTGGGGCGCGCGCTGCGCCACCGGCACAGCCTGCGAGAGCCCCTGGCTCCATGTGGGGTGACACTGGACCTGTGGGGCCGCCGTTGTGCATGGTGTGGGTGCACCCCTGGGTGTGGGGGCAGCTCCCCGGGCGGTGGGTGCAGACAGGATGGGGCTGGGTGACCGTTATCAGCCTGCCCGCAGGCTGCAGCTGTGGTTTCCTGCCGGTGCCTGGGGGAGGGTGCTGGGGAGCAGGCAGGGCTGCCAGGCCCCACCTGGAGAGGGGGTGGTGGCCACTGTCTGCCCCTCTCCTGGGGTCTCTGCTGGGCAGGGTTGAGGTAACTGCAGCAGGGGTGATGCTGGCAGATTTTGGGACGATTCACTGCAGCGTGCTCATAGGGGTGTGGGAGAATGGGCTGTGCAGCAGCATGGGGTGTCTCCCTTAAGCAGGGGTACTGGTGAGGGACCAGGACCTCCCAAGAGCTGTCAGACTGTCCCCTTGTTGCAGCTTGCCCCCTTTCCTCCCAGGCAGGTCGCGGATCGGGGTGAACGTTTAACCCAGGGTGTAATCTCCCCTGTGGCAGGCACTGGCCCCTGCCCAGCCCTGCCCCACCCTGCCTTCAGGGTGGCCGATAACGGCCTGCCTGCACCCCTCTTCTGCTGCTTTCCTAGGGGGCCCTGTGGGGTGTAGCTCCTGTCCCCACTTTGCAGGGTCTTGCTCTGCCTCTGGCTTTGTGGAACCCACAATTAGGTCCCAGAGGCTCCCATACACTAAGGTGGCAGTTTCTGTGACCAGGATGGCCCTGCGGTGAGGGGGTGGCAGGCAAGGGGTGGGTGGGGCCCCTGCTTTCTGCGGGAGCAGAAGCCTCGGCCCCCCTACTACACACCAAGGGGCTGGTGTTGCGAACGCAGCCAGGTTTCTGCAGTGCAGCCCAGGTGCATATGGGACATAGTGCTTGCAGCCCAAGCCAGGCTGGGACATTGGCAGTGCTTGGATACTGCTTGACGAGCCTAGAGGGACGGCATCTCCCACCACCCTTTTCTGCAGCAGCTGGTTGCTCCAACCTCTGCTCTGCTACTTGCATCCTCCTCCAGCTGGGGTCCTGTGCAGCCTGGGGGGCTCCCCTCGAGGGCAGGGCTTGCCTCTGCCTACTGTGGGCAGCTACAGGGTAGTGGGTGCCAGCTCTTGCCCACCTCAGCTCCTGCCTCCCCGTTGGTGGGAGCCCAAGGCAGCTCATGGCATTGCAGGCACGCAGCTCTGCCGGGCATGGGGCAGGTCCAGGCGCCCCGACCTGCCTGCTCCAACCGGCCCAGGATGAGCCTGGGGCAGCTGTGGGCAGGAGCAGGCAGGAGCATGGCAGCGGGAGCTCTCTCCCCACAGGGGACGGCAGTGCAGAGCTGCTGGAGGAGCCTGGCATGGGGCAACAGTGCATGGAGTCAGGAATGGGTGTGCCATTCGGGCATGGGGAGTGACAGGTTACCAAAAGTCCTTGCAGAGGGGCATTTCCCCACCGAGGCTGAGGAGATGTTGTTGATGCTCCTCCCAACTCAGTGCCCCTGCCAAATCCTCTGGACAGCCACGGCATGCCGAGGCGCCCTGCCTGCTGCCAGCACGTGCACAGCAGGAGGCTTGGACCATGGAAAAGTCTCCCCCTCAAAATCCCAGGCTGCCCCCGAGGTGGAGTGGATGGGGCTGTATGTCAGTCTCGACAGGAATTGGACCTGGAGATGTGGGAGCTGCCATCGCCATCCCATGGTGGCCGTGTCCCTGCTTGGCCTAGCTCGTGGGGAGGAGGCAGCCACTAACAGGAAGGACATGCATGTTAGCAACGAAAACACAGCAGCGAGAGGAAGCAGAAGCGATGCATTATTGATGGAGCTATTTGATGCTGCTATATTCGGAGAGCTGCTCCAGAGCACTCAGCAGCACCATGTTTGGGGTGGCAGGGGGGTGGGCTCTGCTGGTGGAGAGTTACCTGCTTCGAGTCAGCCATGTGCAGCCCTGGCCCCAGGAGATGTCCCCTACCTTCTCCCAGAGGGGCTTCCAACATGGGAGAGCACAGTGACATGTGGGTACCAGGAGTCCCTGGAGTTGCAGTACTAGGTGTTGAGGACTGTGTTGTGATTTCCCTTGGAAGCAGCATTGCCTGCCCCTTGGAGGGGTGATGGTCTTCTTGCAGGACAGAGGGCAGGCACAGGATGCTGGGGCTGTGCAGCCATGCTGTGTGTCACCCCCTCCCCGCTGTGAGATCCCAGGCCAGGAAAGGGGCTGTAAAATGAACCATTCTTGTAACATGAGAGAATCCACCTGGAGCCTCCCGAGGAGCCTTAAAACCCTGTGGCTCTGGCAGGCTGGCCCCAGGCTGCTGCCAGAGGGGCTGGGGCTCACTGCTGCAGGTGGCTGTGCTGGGGCCGAGCTCTTGCAGGACAGTATAGGAACACTGTGGGGCATTTTCTCTGGTGCTGGTGCCATGGGGAAACCTCTTGCTGGAAGGACCTGCCAGAGCTTACTGCACCTTCCCCTTGGAGCCTGTGGCCAGCCCAGTGGTGATGTGGCCAACCTACCACACCAGAACAAGGTGTGATGTGAGGGTGGACATCCCATGTGCTTTGGACCGCATGTGCTTTGGGGTCCTGCACCCTGCTGTAATCTTTCTCTACCTCCTCTTGTTCTGGAGGGGGTGGGCAGTGATGCATGCACTTGGTTGCTACTTGTCCAGGGCTCACATACTCAGGTTATTTTCCCCGTCCCCTGTGGGATGCTGAAGATGTGACCCTGTAACTTCCCACCCTGCCCTGGCAGCCAACTTTCTGCTCAGCCCCTGGGCTTTCCTCCTGCCTCTGGGTGTCTGGAAGTGGTTCTGATTTTGAAGGGTTAATCCCAGGAGTCCCCAGGATCTGCTGCCTGCCCGACATGACTCACTGTGTGGTTTCCAACCTCCCCCAAACCTCCTCTCTGGAGAGATAGAGCTGTGCCTTCTCTAGCCAAAAAAGGGGGGCCCTCCTGCCCCAGAACTCCCCCTCGATCTGGGCATGCATAGCTTTAGTGGGGGGAGAGAAGCCCCTTCTTGAGAAACAGGGAAGCAAAGCGTATTTCTGCTTGAAAGGTGGTAGGATTTGGGGGGGATGGCTGTTGTGTTCCTGAAAGGGGGGGCTCTGGGGTGTGTGCCGTGCTGCACTGCTGCAGGCTGCATCTGCGTGTGTGCGACAGCACCCAGGTCTGGCTGCTATTTGGGCAAGTCCGTGAGGTTTGGAAGTGCCAGGCTAGTCCGTCCCCCAGTACAAGCTGTGCTCTTTGCAGAGCTAGCAGATTTTTATTATTATTTTTTATGTAAGCGCGCGTCCGTATCCCTCTTCTACGCCTGCGCCTGCCGGGGCCCCGGCCAGGTGTTGGTGTGAGCATGCCCTGCCTCCTGCCCTGCTTGCCTGGGATCCCTCATGCATGCTCTGCAGGCACACCAAGCTGCAGCCACAGGGATCAGAGAGACCTGGGCATCCTGTGGCTACTGTAGTCCCTTGCCAGGCTCTTCCCATCTGCCTGTCTGGGATGTATCCCTGTACTCACTCCTTCTCCTGAGCTGCTGCTGGTTCCCTGCCTGAGACCTGCACCAGGTGTTGGATCAGGGCTGGACTTTGGGGAGACAAGGCAGGCATGGGGCCCTTGCTAAGGGGAGAGGGGAAGCTGGGATCTGGAGGATGCAGTGCCCTGTTGCAAAAACCTGTGTCACCCTCTGCTCCCCCCGCACTGTGGGCGTGAGCACATCGTGAGGAAGGGGCTCCCCACACACAGTCACTGCCACACACGCTTCCCAGCTGCATCCCAGCCCTTCTGCTCTCCATCCAGCATCTATTTAATTATTAACTCGGCTATAACCATAAACAGCTGGGGCTGCTGCAGCCACGTGGACCAGTCCAGCACTGTCGTCAGAGCCGAGCAGGGACACGTGAGCAGTCCCGAAGGGCTGCCGAGCCCCGGTATAAATTGCTCAGGGCATGTTTGCTGTGGATGCAACGGGACGGGCAGTGGGGGCTCTTCTCTGATCCCCCTGGCCATGAAACTGGTGCCAGGAATCTCTAGTACAGGGACAAAATGCCTGTTTTTTCACTGTTTTTCAGTATTTTGCAGTAGTGGTGTTGAGTGCTGGTGGCTGGCTGTGCCTTGTGCATCCTTGAGCCCTGGAGTGGGAACGGGGTGCAGGCAGACTGTATTTACTGGCCCTCTTGACCAGGAGGGATGTGCCATCCTGTACCTGTCGCTGGCATTGCAACCAGAGCAATTTTTTGGCCTAATGATGGCGGGGTCAGCGTGCAGCAGCCCCATCTCACCTGGTGCCACATAGATTTGGGCTGGCAGGGGGCCAGGTAGTGGAGAGGCAGCATGCTGGGGCACTTGCAGCATCCCCATGCCCAGTTCTCAGGGCACCGACAGCATGGGCACCTCCAGCTGCACATACCTTTCACAGAGCAAGGTGTCATAGAGGTTTTTGGGTTTAGGGTGAGCTTTTCTCTCTCTTTATCTGGGGTTTACAATGACTTTTGCTCTATTTAGCCACGTGCCCATGGAAAGTGGTGCTCACTGCAGGGTAGCCTGTGAGGGGAAATCACGATGG
>NW_021939122.1:10859376-10867295 GCF_001715985.3 Manacus vitellinus
CTCCCCGGCTCCCCTCTCCATCCTTACCCAGCTCTCCGGTCTCTCACCCCTCCCCAGCTGCTCTGTGCATCTTTGGCCGTCCCCAGCTCGTTCCCTCCCCACCAGCTCCCCTGCCTGTGCCCCCCCTGCCTGCCTGTGCCCTCCCCACCCGGCTCCCCTCTCCATCCACCAGGTCTTGGCTTTCAGAGCAGCACCCCCAGCCCGGTGGGGTGCTGCTGGCAGCCCCCATGCCCCGCCGTGCCCTGCTCCATCCCAGCCTGCAGCTCCCTTTGTTCTTCCCTCGGCTCCTTCCCCTGCCCGAGCCCCTTGACAGCTGCCCCACGTCCTCCCGCATCCCCCTGCGTGGGCTGTCACGGGGGCTGCGGGTACGGTGCCTGGCTCCACAGGCTGCTCACCCGCCGCACCTCGCTGCCTGCTGCAACTTCATCCTTGCTCGCAGCTCAGAGGATCCCGCCAGCCTCCCATGGGTGCCTCAAAGGGAATAAAAGGTCCAAGGGGTGCAAATGCCTGCGGGCCACACACCTTCTCACAGGAGCTGCCCTCCCAGGCAGTCCAGACTCAGGGGGCCATGGGCACAGGGGGCTCATCCTCCCTGGCAGACAAAGCATTGGCTCAGCCCCGGGCAGCCAGAGCTGGAGGCCAGGGGCCAGGCTAGGGGTGGGAGCAGCATCTTTGGGAATGGGGAAAACTCAGCAGCTCCAGCTTAGGAATCAGCATGCATGCCAGCGCTGTGGAGGGGTGTCTTCACCAGCAGGGTGTTTCCCTGGAGCCCCCTCGGCAGAGTTGCTGTGGTAGGCTACCCTGATCTCTGGTGGCTGCCTAGGCGCTGACCTCCAGTGGTCCCTGCCAGCCTGCCTGGGATGAGTGATAAGTACCCAGAGGTGGCACTACTGGGGCTCCCTTGGCTCCGGCAGCCCCCGATCACCTCGCTGCAGCCCTGGCTGGCAGAGGCCAGGCACCATGGTAGGAACCTGCCTCTGCCAAAGCCAGTGCTGCAGCAGGAGCCCAAACTGGAGGTGTCAGCTGGTCCTGGGGTGAGGTGTGAGCAAAAAGTTCCAAGGCAGTGGTGTCCCACTGGGAGTCACCTTCTGGGGCATGGAGCATGCTCCCATCCCACGCTGCAAACCTTCAGCTGCTTCCTTCTCACCAGGAGAGTCTGAGCCTGCTTGAGGGTGCCCAGTGGGCCAGGTAGGTGTGGGAGCAAACACCCCTTCCCAGGGTCTTCCCAGTTTTTCTCTGCGTGCTTTCAGTAGCACCTTGTCCAAGCAGTTTTGCAGCGACTCCTCCAGTGCTGGTCAGGTATCGGCTCTTACTGCTTCTGTTTTAAGTATGAGTAAACGTCAGTGTCCTTGTTCCTTCTTTAAAGCCTCAGGTTTTAGAGTGTTTTCGTTGTTGGGGGATTGTAGTTTTCACTGAAGTAGAATAGAATGTGGTCTTTCTGCTCCTGATTTTGTAGAAATCCCAGGTCTGTGATCTGAACAACCCTTAAAGACTGAGAAGCGCTGAGCAGAACAACATGCAGGTTTTGTTACTTCATAGAGAAAAAGTTGTGATCCAAGGGGGACAGGCTGGTGCTGAAAAGTTTGGTGATACAAAGGTTTTGGTATCTTTTGATGGGGACTTTTCCGCTCACCAGCAGCAGGTCACAATCCACGTGAAATAGAAAAAAGACAGTGAAAAGCCCTAGAAGTTCACTTGGAGCAAAGGTGCTCTGGGCTGGGAACCTGGAGCCTCTTTCAGCTTTTTTTCAGAGAGGAGTGATAGCTGGCATCCTCTAGCTTGCCCAGCCCCTTGATATGCAGCAACAGAGGGTGATGTAGACCAGCCCAGGCCCATGGTTCCTTCCCTGTCCCGTGGCTGTCAGGGTGGCAGCAACCCTCGTGGTCTCTCTCAATGTGCCAGTCTTCTGCATGCTTGCAGCTCTGCACTCGTGTGAGCTTGAGGTCTGCATAAACAATATGAACTCCAGGTCCTGTGTGGTGGCAGAGCAGGACAGCACTTCTCCTGGTCCTCTCTCTTGGAAACCTCCTGTCTTCTGAGTGACCTGGGGACAGAATGCTCCTGCTGTTGTTTGCTCCGTGTGCATGTGTGTTTGTGGGTTGTGATGCTTGCTGTGATGAGGTTTGCTGCCCCGTGGGTTGTTGTTTCGGGTGGAGTTGTAACCAGGTTGCTTGGGTGAGAGGGTTTCCCCGGGGCTGTGCTGCAGTGGTAAAGATTGTTTCTACAGCATTGTGGTGCTGGGACTGGGTTGCTCGTGCCTCAGGAGCACCAAGAAGGTGTGCTTGGCCAAACCCTGTCCTTTCGCTCCCTGGGGTTTTGACCCCATCCTGCACTGGTTGTCCAAAGCCCTGATGCCAGTGGCAGCACGTGCTGCCAGTGCAGCGGCGCGGTGCAAGTCCAGCAGCCACAGCATTTGCTCTGTCCCCAGCGCTGCCAGCAGCCGGCCAGTCCCTTGCTCAGCCGCTCCCACATTGCTCCTGAGGAGAGAGAAGTTCAGCCTCAGCAGGGGGCAGAGGCTTGCCCTGGCAGCTCGAAGAGGCAATGGAGGTGCCTTGGGAGCTGCACTGAGTAGGTTCCCACCGTACTCTCACTGTGCCTTCCCTCCCTGGGCATCTGTGAGTGATACAGACCTTGGGGCAGCCGCTGCAACCCCAGCGTCGTGGTTTGCCCCCGGGCTCACGCCACCCCAGCGTGGCCAGCTGGATCCTCGCGGCAGGAGTTATCCTGCTTTTTTACCCCCTCCGGAGCGGGCTCCTGGCCGGCTGCCAGGGCTGCGGGGCTCCACCTAGGAGGCAACATGGAGCAAGGCGGCTGTCGGCGGCGGGGCTGCTGTCTCCGGAGACTACGCGTCCCAGCGTGCAGCTTTCGGCGCCGATGGCAGCGGCGGAGAGAGAGGTGGAGTGTTGCATCCCGGGATCGCAAATCTCCATGTGCCACGTGGGGGCTGACAGCCTCCTGCGCTCCGAGGCAGGGGCACTTGGCAGTCTTGCCTGTCTGGGGGATCAGTATGGAGCCCCCTCTGTCGGCATAGGGCAGACCTCAGCCTCTTGCTGCCACTTCCCCACACGGTGGCTCTTGGCTCCAGTTCTCCTGGGCAGATTCTGTCCCTGTAGAGGGCTGCCCGGAGCAGCAAGCCCAGAATCCCATGTAGAGCTGTGTAGTTTTGCTCCACCGTGTGCATGGTGGGCAAGGAGCTGGGAGCAGAGATGTTCTGTGAGGCCATTGGCATGGTTACCTATGACTCTGAATTTTTCTGTGCTGCTGCAGAGCCTAGAAAACGTTGGATGATGAAAACCCTAGTTTGTCTGGAGGCTTTTATTCATGGGATGCTAACAGGATTTTTTTCCAGCCCCATGGTTCCCACACCATGTTGTTCGTTTGTGTGCCAATGCGCAGTGAGGGATGGGAGCCCCGTCACTGCATGATGGCAGGGCCCCAGGGTGCAGGGGTCTGAGTGAGAGGGAAAGTGGCCGAAAATGTGAAAGGTGCGTTCCTGAGGCTGAAACTGGCAGCGTTTGATTATGGATCGTCTTTGAGACAGTGAACCAAAAGGAGTAATTAGGGACAGTGGGATATTTCCCTGAGAGTTGCAGGAAATGACTGCCTCGTGGTAAGTTGATAGTAGAGGAGCTGAAACTGGGTTATCTGTGGGATTGCATCTGGGGCTTGCAGCCTTGGACGTGATTCAATTTTCTGGCTGTTTTGCAATTGGCAGGGCGTGCTCTTCTCCCTTTTTCCCTCCTGGAGAATTCCCCGTCTACATGTCTGAATCATCTGAGGGACAAAATGGGAAAGGGGAGACTCCTGCCATCCCTAGTGTGCTGCAGGGCAGTGCGGTCCTCCAGGGCCCCGGCTGAGTACCCAGCTCTGCAGGATGCCTTCCTAGGAGACCCTGGACTCCAGCAGAGCTGGGGCTGTGGGACTACTCTGAGTTTTGACCTATAAATCCACATCCTGGCCAGGTTCTTCTCAACTGGTGCTTTTCAGATAGTGCTGCCTCACAGCCTGCATCAAGATTGCCACTTTGTAATAACTAGTTGCAGGTAATTATCCCTTTTCTGGCTGTCCCCCCCGAGTTTGTGAGGCAGCCTACAGAGAGGAACACCATTGAGTCCAGGTGCTTTGTGTGCTGCCGAGGGGGACTTTTGCACTAACACTGTAGGATGTGACCTGGAGCTAGGACACTGTGCACGGCCATGTGGTACGGGTGGGGAGGCAGCTTGTGGTCCAGATAAGCTCCATGGCTGACTCAGATATGTAGCTTGGGAAAAGTGAGAGGGTAATCCCTGCACACAGCAGGGCAGGTGGCGATGCAGGTTTTGCCTCTGTACGGGTCAGGGCCAGGCGATGTGCTGGCTGGGTTCAAACTCTGGATGCCGCTGAGTCCATGGCACATGATCTTCTCCAAAAGTGGCATCTCCTCTTCCCTACGCAGCCTGGCCTCCTGGGAGCTTCAGCTGCATCAGTTCTGCATTTTCAAAGCAAATGGGGTTGCTGCAAGTTGAGATTGTCGCTGATAATGTCTCAGGTCATTCCTCTGTGTGTGCTGCCTGGGTTCCTGTGTGTTTAATAACAACACTGGGATTTGCAATTGGCTTTGCTCCATTCCCTCTGCTCCAGAGAAGAGGAGAAAGAAGAGATCAAGGCAGGCTTGTGGGGCAGACCAGGGACTGCCCCATGTGCCTCTGCCTGTCCCAGTCACTCTGAATACTTCTCCGTGTTTGCCTCCCAGCCTTGCCAACTTCCTGGACACCAGGCACTGTCACCAGGTGAACCATGTGAATTATTTGAGTTGCTGCCCTGCACCCAGCCCCAGATAGCAGCTTCCTGGATAACACCCTCCCACCAACCATGCCAGGGGGACTGGGCTGGGAAGATGTTTCTTGCCGCTATCACAGCTTCCACACCCCAGCGAGGCAGCCCTGTGAAACAATGCCGCTATTTACACTTTAAAGCCTCGTTAGGCAGCCAGGAAGCAGGCACAGAGCATGCTGGGAAGCACTGGCTGCCTTTAGCGAAGGCTGGCCTCTCTTCTTCCCGGACTGCTGGGAGGAGCAGGATGCTTCCTGGCTGAGCTGTAACCCTGTGGCCCCTTTCAAGCCCTGCTTCTTCATTTATTTTTATCATTTACGTTTTTAGCCTCTACCTTGTTGCTGAGCTTTGCTGCTTGCACAGAGCAGCACTGGCTGCCCGGCTGGGGATGGCTCCTCTCTGGGATGGGGCGCACTGATTCCTACCAATGGCCACAGGTGTAGGAGTGAGATGTTGATGCTGCTTTGCCTTTGTCCTCAGCAGTTCTTTACTCTTTACAGGCGAGCTGAAGTGAGGAGAGTCCAAGCAGGGGCTTTTCTTCCTGCTCTTCATGTCCCCTGCCCAGGCAGGCAGCTGGCACTGGTCTCGGCTTATCGTGTCCTACTGTCTCCTGTCTATGTTGGCTCTGCAAGGTGCCCACTGTGCTTCTGGTGCCCTGATGTTCCCCAGCTCTGGAAGCTTGGTTAGGGTTTCAGTCATTCCTGCTCCAGCAAACCCACCAGACAGTGCACTAGAAGAGCTTTCCCCATGGGGCTGATAGCTCACAGGCAGGGAACACAGAGGAGAAGGCATGTGGAGGGTTGGGCAGTGCTGGGCTGTATGTGAGTCACGGGTAGAGCACTTGCCTTCCCTTCCCTGGGCGCCCGCCTGCCTGGAGCTGTTTACTTGCCCAAGCTTTTGTGGCAGGTCCATCCTGCCCATGGCCATGGACCTGGCCTTATCAGAGGATGCTGAGGCGGGACATCCCTTCACAGAGTTCTCTTCTCCCGCACCTCCACGCTGAGGAGGAGCCATGAGGCCGCCCACCTGGCCACAGGCACTGTGCTGTTTGCCCAGACCTGCCTGGGCCAGTAGCTCACCAGCTGCAGCATTAGCATGATTTTTCCCCTTGCTGAATGTTTTTGCAGTGCTGGGCTAGCACTGAGGGATAGCCACGGGAAGCATCTCCTGTTGGTTCAGAGTCCACAGGGGCATCGCATGCTCAGCCACCGGGCAGCATCCCTGTTTGCATCAAGCCTGCCCAAATCCTCTGTGCTCAAAGTAGGAGGCAGAGCAGGGTCATGCAGAAACACCAGCTGGGGTCAAACACTGGGCTTGACTTGGGAAGGGCCACATCGTGGAGCTCTGGGTCATTTCATCCAGCTGGACAGGGCTTACAGGCAGCTGGAGCAGCATAAAGGGGAGAGGTGGTGATGGAGGGATCTCCCAGACCAGGTGGCATGACCCTTGTGTGAGTAAAAGTTGTTTTGCTGCTGCTTTAAAGTAATTATGTTATTTCATGTAAAGTGTATAGTGTGTCTACAGTAAATGTAGAATTTGGACAGCCTGTATCAAATCCTAAGGCTATTGTTAGCATTGTTTTAAACCACCGAATCCAGTGACATATTTTACACTGCATTAAAAATAACACTTGGTCAAGATGCCAGTGGTGCTGAGGTCACAGACTCCATTCCTCTAGATCCTGAGATAGGTCACTCAGAGGAGCTCTAAAAGCAGGTCATATCCATATTAACCTGCTGGGGAAGGCCCAGGATGGAAATGGATGCTTGAGTAGGAGTGGTGGCCTGGCTTATCTACTGTCCCACTCCAGGAGCGGGGAGCTAGGGAAGAGCAGGAGAAGTAGAGCTAATGGAAATGTGTCTCCCTAGTCTCCCCACCCCAGGAGACCTTCCTGCACCCTGAGAAAAAAGGTGGGGACTGAGGACAGCAAGAAGCCTCAGGGACTTAATCCTCCCATCTCTCATCGGTGAATAAAAACAAAGAATTGAAGGATGAGACCTGCTGGGTCCAATTTTTTTCTCCTCCCCAAGGACAGGGAGACCAGAAACAAACAGTTCTCCAGCCACTGCTGTCCCTACCTAATGAATTGGTTCGTTTTCAACAGAAGACACACTTTTGGGTAGTTTCTTAAGCATCAAGTAACTTTGATGTCGTGTTGTTTAACAAAAATGTGGAGGAAATGGAAATGTTCTGTTTCTAGTGCAGTTTGGGTTGAATTATCATTTCCATTAGGTACAAGTTGATGTGGATAAAGCAGAAAGTAAAAATTTTCTCACAGCACCGACCAACCAGCACTGACCTCCCTTTTAAAAGTTTTCATGTCTATGAAAACATTAGGTAAGAGCAAGGGGCCGACATTGTTAGCAGCTGTATGAGAAATTGTGCCATGCCCCACTTATCTTCACTGCAGGCGGGCAGGAGCTGGAGCTGTGAGCCGTGTCTGAGCGGCTGGGCTGGCTCCAGCCCCATGGGACTGGTGCATCCTGGTGGGTGCTGGAGAGAGGCTGCTACGGGGAAACATGGTGAAAAGGCCCCAAGAAAACAAGAATCAAGGAGTAAAACGCAGCTTTCCCCTGTTGCAAGTTGGATTTAATGCCGAGGAGGTGACCCCCTCTATTTTTGACCAGCCCTTGCTTGCTCAGCAGTGTGTGCAATCCCTATGACTGCTGACTTGGGGTCCCAGGAGGCTTTACAAGGGTGAAGGTGATGCCCTGGTCATTCTTCTGTGTTGGCTAATGGATTGCAACAAGGTGGACATCTTGGGTTCTGGTGCTGATGGCATCGCTTTCCTTGACCTTGGTGCTTTTTGCTCCCCTCCTGTATCCATCACAATTGAACTGCTGCTCCGATCCTGTCCCTGCACTGTTCCCCACAGCCTAGCTGTGCGTCAGAGCCCAGATGGGCAGCAGTGTGCCTGGTGCCTCCAGGACACTTCCCTCCACTGCTGGGCTTGCTTTCTCCAGTACCGGCTGGCAGTCCTGGCAGTTTGTGGGCGTTGGGAAGTGCCCGTCCCAGGGCTGTGTGCGGGCGGGCACCGATGGGGATCCCGCCTTGGCCCTGATGTGGCTGGCTTCGGGGCCCCTGCCTGCAGCGGGGCGGGGGGAGAC
>NW_021939122.1:10867631-10876817 GCF_001715985.3 Manacus vitellinus
CCCCTGCAGTGGGAGGGGGCTAGCGAATGTGGGAGTCCCCTGCCGCCTCTTGGGAGCCTGGATGGGTCTGGCTGTGCCCAGCATGGCTGGATTCAACAGGCATCCCTGTCTTCCATTGGCAGGCTGGGGGAGAGGTGTCTCCAGGTTGCTTTCAGGGATGTGTGCTGCTTTGCACACGTTGTGTGCTCCATTGCAGACCCCATCACACCCCACGGCCCTCCATGGGCTCCTTGTCCTTCACCCTGGTGTTGCAGTGGGCATGAGGCTTTGGGGTGTTTTGATCACAGCTGGGGGCTGGCGTGTGGAATCTCTGTCCGCCTGGAGCTGGGTGGCCACTGGTCTGCCTGAGCGGCAGATGGTGGCTGCCTGGGGACCTGCCATCCATGCCTCCGGGTGATTATTCACCCGTCACCATGACGATAGAAAGGTCAGCGAAAAGATCCCGTGTGATTCCCGGGTCGGTTGGTGGGATTAGGAGCAGTGTGTGAGGGAGGGCTATGGGGAGGATAGGGTCCAGCTAGCCCCTCCTCTGGCTTACCAGCTGGATTGTCCCCCTTGGGCACATCCCCAGAGCCCAGCCAGCTGAGAACTGACAAACTCTGGGCACCAGTGGTGAACCCCTTGCATGGGGCCGGGCCCTTCTGGCTGCTGATCCTGAGTTCAGCCCTGACCCTGTGAGTCACATCCTGCACAGGGGAGACCTGGATCTGTGTGTAGAGTGAAAGTGCTTGGCTGACATTGGGGGGAGCAGTGGAGGGATGGGACTGTGGTAATGGGGTCTTGGCTGGTCCTGCATCCTTCTTGCTCCTCACAGCAGCAGCATGGTGTCTCTCCTCACAGGGTGCTCCTGACTGACTGGTGTCCCCTCTCTTTACAGGCTGCTCCTCTAAGTCATTCAAGCTGTACTCGCCAAAGGAGCCCCCGAACGGCAACGCCTTCCCCCCTTTCCACCCGGGCACCATGCTGGATCGAGATGTGGGGTGAGCTGGGGCCCTGGGAGGGGTCTGCAAGGTTAGGGATGCTCTGCAGTCTGCACTCCAGGATCTCTGTTATGCTTCCCAGCAGCATGCAGAAAGTGGGGTGCTGGAGTTCAGTTAGCACAGGGGCAGAGAAGGGGTCGGAGCAGGCACAGGTGGTACTGGGTTGTAAAAGAGTGATATTTGGAATGAAGGAAGCCCCTAGGTCCTGAGCTCTGGGCTCTCCAAGCCCTTTTCCAGGCCAAGCCCCTGGGGTGACTCTGGACAGGGAGCACTCCCAGCTCCTCCCACAGCAACCTCTTCTCCAATTTCTCCTGCCTGGCACCAGTCCCAGTTGCAGAGGAGTTGGGCACATCCCCAGGGAGCAGTGGGCCAGGTCCCAGGGGTGAAGCAGCCAGTGATGTGAGATCAGAGCCCAGTTTTGGGGTACGGGATGCCCCATGGGGTTGTCACATGTGGGTAGCCAGGGTGCAGCCTGCACCGTGTGTGAGGTCTCACCTCCAGCGAGCCTGACCACCTGCTGCTGTAGCCAGGGAAAAGGGAGCTGTGGTGGGAGATCCCCACTAGGACTGACCTCCCTGCATCTCTTTCCACCCCTAGACCTACTCCTATGTACCCACCGACGTACCTGGAGCCTGGAATCGGGTAAGCATGGGGAGCTGATGGGGAGCCAGCTGGGAGGGGAACTTGTGCCCATGGCGGGTGTGCCTGAGCAGGGCCAGCACGCTGCTGACTGGGACTTGTGGGGGGATTGCTCAGACTCTTGCCAGCCCTGGAGAGGCTGTGTGTACCCCCACCATGGCTCAGGACCCCTCCCCACCCTGTGGCTGCCTTCCCCTCTGATGGCTTTCTGTGCTCTCTGGGCAGGAGGCACACGCCGTACGGGAACCAGACCGACTACAGGATATTTGAGCTCAACAAGCGGCTGCAGAACTGGACAGAGGTAGAGAACTGGGGCAGCAAGGGGCAGACAGGGGTTGGAGGATGCTTCTAGATGTGTTTTAAGGGTGGGGTCCTCTGTGCTGCCTGCCCTCATGAGCTGCCTTGGCAATAGGAGGAATCCCCTTGGCCGCAGGGTCCTGTCCCACTGTGGAGGTCCCCAAGCACCTTGTCCCATAAGGACTTATTAACCCCATCTCCAAGCACTCAGATCGGAGTGCAGCCCTCCATGGGCTGGGTGCGTTGCTGCTGTGCCTGGCAGCCAATGGCTATCTGTCTGTCTGTCTGTCTATCTCTCCTCCCCATAAACTAAGTGTCTCTCCACTATCCTCAGGAATGTGACAATCTGTGGTGGGACGCCTTCACCACGGAGTTCTTTGAGGATGACGCCATGTTAACAATCACTTTCTGCTTGGAGGATGGACCAAAGAGATACAGTGAGTACCAGCTTGAGCCCTCCTTCCTCAGGGCATTGCCCTCTGGCAGGAGAGAGTTGTGTGCTCAGGGGGATGTGGGCAGGGTGTTGGAGGTTGGCGGTCTTCAGCCAGCAGGGACGAGAGAAACCTCTTCATGTATGTCCCAAGGCACATCTGGGTGTGCCTGGGTGTGCCAGGTTTACTGACCTTATTTTCTTTCTGCTCCAGCGATCGGCCGGACTTTGATTCCCCGTTACTTCCGCAGCATCTTTGAAGGGGGGGCCACAGAGCTCTACTACGTGCTCAAGCACCCCAAGGAGTCCTTCCACAACAACTTCGTTTCACTGGACTGTGATCAGTGCACCATGGTCACTCAGCACGGCAAGCCCATGTTCACCCAGGTACTGGCTGTGCCTACAGCTTCTGCTGCCCCTCACATCTTCCTTTTGTGTGCCCTCTTGGTGGCTGTGGTCCCACAGGGCCATGCGTTTTGGGCTCATGGGTTTGGCTTGTGCTGAGTCTCCTGGGAGGCAGAGGCAAGCCACTGGGAGGGTGTCCAGTATGCAGCAATGGGCACCCAGGGGATCTGGGCTGGGGGAGACTGGAGCAGCCTGTGCCTGACCCTGTGCCCTGCCCAGGTGTGTGTGGAGGGGCGGCTCTACCTGGAGTTCATGTTTGATGACATGATGAGGATAAAGACGTGGCATTTCAGCATCCGCCAGCATCGAGAGCTCATCCCCCGCAGCATCCTTGCCATGCATGTGAGTACAGCTCCAGGAGCTCCCCCAGGCACGAGTGACACAGGGCTGCTGAGCTACTCAGGGTGCTGTGCAGGTTGGAGGGACCTCAACCCAGTCCCCCCATTGCAGATCAGGGCACATGAGGGCCCTTCCCAGTCTGGATGCAGCTGAGCCATCTGTCTCTCTTGCTCCTAGGCACAGGATCCCCAGATGCTGGACCAGTTATCCAAGAACATCACACGCTGTGGGCTCTCAAACTCCACACTCAACTACCTCCGAGTAAGCATGCCAGAAAAGGAGGGGTTGCAGCTCCTGGCTGCCCCGGGCTATGGGGAGACAGCGAGGCAGACTTTGAAAAAGGGGTCTTGCAGGGGGGCTGCAGAGAATTGTGGGGCAGTGGGTCTGCCGGATCCCACAATCTCACAGCGTGGCTTGGGTTGGTGCAGTGCAGATGGCTGCCTAACAGAGGGGTTTTTGCTGGGGCTTAGAGCATTGCGATCTAACCCCATGTCTGTCTGCTCCCTGCAGCTCTGTGTAATCCTAGAACCAATGCAGGAGCTCATGTCACGGCACAAGACCTACAGCCTCAGTCCCCGGGACTGCCTCAAGACTTGCCTCTTCCAGAAGTGGCAGCGGATGGTCGCTCCACCTGGTGAGTCTCACACTGCCTGCTGTGCTGCCTTTGGGTCTCTGGGGCTTCCTGCTCAGGCCCTGCCCTTGGCACAGACTTCTCCCAGCCCCAGAGCTGTTCTTGGCCTCATTTTGTGAGGCTGGGGGTGGTAAGCCAGGCAGCTGGCTTCCTTCTTAGTTAGCCTTCCCATTGGGGCAGAGCAGGGCTGTGGGCAGCCAGTGCTTCCTGCCTGGGGGCTGCCAGCTGTTTGTGGAAAGCAAAGCAGGGATGGTAATTTTCCTGTTGCTTCTCCTGTCCCCTGCACCGGGGGGACAGCAGAGCTGTGGAGGCGAGTAGGGTGGTGATGCTGCCTTGGAGGGTAATGTGGTCCTTGCAGAGGTGGGGGTTTGCTGAAAAGGGTTTGGTACTGACCATGTATGTCTCTCTATCCTCCACCAGCGGAGCCAGCACGGCAGCAGCCCAGCAAGCGCCGGAAAAGGAAGATGTCAGGGGGCAGCACCATGAGCTCCGGCGGGGGAAACACCAACAACAGCAACAGCAAAAAGAAGAGCCCAGCCAGCACCTTTGCCCTGTCCAGTCAGGTACCTGTAAGCATCCCGTTTCCATTCTCTCTTCCCCCCCGGGGATGGAAGGGAGGGTTCTCTGCCCCAGCCCCTGGGAGTTGCTAAGGGGAGACCCCCAGGGACTGCCTGTCCAAGCACCCCCGTCTCTTTCCATGTGATGGGAAGAAGAAGCAATGGGTGTCCCAGCAGCCTTCCTTAGCTCCTTTGTGCTCCTGCAAGGGAGTGAGGATGTGTTGTTCCACACAGTGCCCGAGCTTGGGACCTGTGGTGGAGACGAGGAAGTGGCCCTGCAGCTGGGGAAAGGGGCTGCAGTGTTGAGGGTGAGATTGGCGGCCCAGGCTCCCCCCACCTCGATTATGTTTCGGGACCGTCTCCCCTTTCAGGATGTGATGGTGGTAGGCGAGCCCACGCTGATGGGGGGGGAGTTTGGGGACGAGGACGAGCGGCTCATCACCCGGCTGGAGAACACACAGTTTGACGCCGCCAACGGCATCGACGACGAGGACAGCTTCAACAACTCACCGGCGCTGGGGGCCAACAGCCCCTGGAACAGCAAACCGCCCTCCAGCCAGGAGAGCAAGTCAGAGAACCCCACGTCACAGGCGTCGCAGTAACGGCTCCCCCACCGCCCCGTGGACTCAGTCCCAACCAATCTACCTGTACATTTGCAACGGAGAGTGACTGGGAAGCGGCAAGGTCCCGGGGGCACGCCGGCGCCACGCGGATGATGGGGTGCATGGCCTGGGATGCATGCCAGGCAGGCAGCCCCCAGCCCTCTCCCCCCGCCACCTCCCCGCACCCCCATGCCTGCCTCTGCAATGGACCCCAGGGCAGGGGTGGGATTCCGGGGCCATAGCTTCGTTATTCCCCCTTCTCTCTTCCTCCCTGCTTCTTGCCCAGAGAGCTTCTCATCCCCGCCCCGATGTGCCCAACCCCTCCCTGCTGAGTGGGGGGAATTAGGAGGGAGGTGTTGGCAGCAGCTGGCATTACCAGATGCCACGTGTTGGGGTTTGGCACAGCCCCGAGACCCTCCTCCTCCCTGGGTCCTATGGCTGGTGTTTCCTGAGCAGCCACCTGCAGCAGGGTTGCATATCCCCAGTCCAAACTGGGGCTGGGTGGGGGAGACAGTGATGGAAAGCTGTCCTCATACCTCAGGTTCTGCCACAGAGCCTCCTCCGGCTGGGGTCAGATCCTGCAGCGCTGGGGTGGTGTTGAGGATAGGGCCCCATCATATTTCCCCGCTCTCCTGCACCCTCCCCTTCCCCTCGCTCCCCGGAGCGAAAGCGCAGTGTGGCCATGGGGGGACTCTGTATATAGGAAATGTGTGGTGGGGGGCCTAGGGGGACACAGAGGACCTGCAGCTCTGCTGGAGCAGCCAGTGCCCTTGCTCCCTGCCTGCAGCCCCTGTGTTTCCCTCCACCCTGCGTGAGTCTGCCTGGGGCCCCTTTGCAAACTCTGGCTCCTGGTACCTCCTACTTTTGTCTTTTTTTAAGAAAAAAAATAATATTATTAAAATTGTAAGTTTAAAAAAAAAGAAAAAAAATGGGAAAAGCCCCCCTCAGCCCCCTTGCCGGTTCCCCCCTCCCTGTCCTGAGCCCTCTCACCCTGTCCTGACTTTTGTACAGGCTTCTTCTCTTGGAAGTCTCATTTTATATCCAGTTCAGAGAGCTTCAAACCAAGGAGAGACTTTGCAGACTTCCTTTCTAATCCCTCCAGGGGTTGGGGGGATCAGCCCCCTGCCTCCCTCCTCAATGTAAATCTTGTGTGCTGTTGTTCCCACTCCCCCCCTCGGGTTCGTGTACCTCGTGCTTGTACATTTCCGCGCTGTAGACAGTGTGTACGATACTGTTCTTTCAATGTGTTATCACTAGAGCAGGTGCCTCCATTGATGTTAGGGGAAACGATGAGAAAAATAATAATTTTGGGGTTTTTTTTTGGTTTAAAAAAAAAAAAAAGAAAAAAATAAACCCTTCCAAGGCTTCTTCCAAGGAGAAGATGGGAGGTGCCGGGGGAGGGTGTTTGTGCTAACCAGTTCACCCCAGCAGCCTTGGAGGGAGGTTTTGGGGTGAGATGGGAGTCTGGGCTGCCCGTGGGGGCCCCCTGGCATGTCCCAAGGTGGGGTTGCAGCAAGTGCTGCCATGGGGGTGGCCAGGGTGGGGGGACTGCCCTAGTGGGGGGGGTATGTGTGTGTGAGAGTGTGTGTGTGAGAGGTCTGTGTGTCTGTCTGCATGTGTAAAGAAGCCCAGGGCAGGCATAGCAGCCCTGAAGTTTGGGGGATAGGGTGGTGCACCTCATTGTCTCCACTGGCCCCCCCAGCTCCTTGCCAGGGATCCCACAGTCCATGTCCCACTGCCCCATGGGGCGGGGGGTTGGCAGGTGTCGCTGAGGGGCTGTCCCTGCCCGGGTGCTCTGGCTGCACCAGGGATGCTGTGGGACCCTGTACCTTGCCCACTCACAGCTGAGAGTGCAGGGGGTTGCTGAGACAGGATGGGGGGCAACCTGTGTGTCCCCTCCTTCTGCTGTCCCTGGGGCTGGGCAGGGAGATGGGAGTCCTTTGAGTCAGCCCTGGTCAAGCTGAAAATATCTGGAGAGATGCCTGTGTCGGCTCCTGGGCCCTTCCATGGGCAGACCGGAGGCAGAGGGCTTGGCCGGTCAGACCCACAGCTGCAGGCACAGGGGTCCCCACAGCCCCTTTGCAGGTGGGGATAGGATCCCAGGGTGGGAGCCTGGTGTGGCAGGAAGGGAGCAGGGCTCTGAATGAGTTGCAATTAAGGTACAATTCTCCGCGCCATGCCACAGGGCTGCCGTGGAGGGTGTGGAGCCCTCGCTGCCCCAGGCACACTGTAATGCCTTTTTGTTTCTTTTTTTTTGTTTGTTTGTTTTTTTGTTTTTTTGGTTGGTTGGTTGGTTGATTTTTGGGTTTTTTTTTTTTGCTTTTGTTTTTTTGGGTTTTTTTTCTTCCTCCCCTCCATAGTTTGTGCCATTTATGAGTCATGTATGGTACCAATAAAATGACTTTTCGGTTTGAGGCTGTCCCGAGCACTTATTTCTGAGCATGGGACCTGGCCAATGTGGGGAAGACAGAGAGGGATCTCCTCATGTCCCTGGTGCCCTGGCAGAGGGTGAATGCACAGGGCTTGCTGTGCTCCCAGGATGATGCTGGCTCACCTCAGGCTGCTGGTTCCCAGCCAGAGCATGGCCAGCTCCTTGGCACACCATGGAAAGTAGAAATCTCAGCAAGCACAAGGTACAGGGCAACTGGGAAATGGCCCTGTCCCCAAGCCAGAGCAAACAGGCAGCTCAGGGCCTGTCTGGACACCAAGGTGATGGGCATATTCCCTGGGGAGCAATGGGGGCAGTGCAGTCATGCTGTGGGAATGGGGCAGCAGCAGCTGAGCAGCATAGAGGTGTCCTGGAGGGACAAAAGGGGGACAAAGGAGGGACAAGGGCCCCCCAGAGTGCCAGCCTGTATGGGGACTACCCCAGTCTCCTTCCAGAAGCTGGGGTGCCCTATGCCAGCACTATGGGCAAGATGCAGGCCACCGGTTCCCCCAGACCAGGGCAGATAGCTGTCCCCAGAGATGGCATCTTGCTGTCCCCACTGGGGGAGATGTCTGGGGGTAGCTGGGTCCAACCCCCAGCCATGTGGACACTGTAGGCTTAAACTGTGGGTGCCTCATCCAACGCACACACCCCACTGTGGCCAAAAGTGTAGGGCAAGGAGCCTGTGGCTGTGATTAGTGGTGGGATGAGGACAGATCTGGCAGTAATGGGGAGGGAAAAAAGGGATGTGGGGGAAAACGGGCTCTTAAAACAGGGCTGATGCAGTGGAGGGTGAGGGCAGGATGGGCCCATGTCTTCAGAGCAGGGGCAGGGCTTGTATTTACACCTGCAGTGAGGGATACTACCTTGCCATCCTTACCCCTGAGGGACTGAGGTCAGCGGGGCTGCAGGATACAGGTGCTGTGGTGGGAGCCTGTGGCCAGGCAAGTGTGTACAGGGTGGCCCCATGGTGCAGTGGCACCCAGAGCTGAGATGTCAACACCCTTGCTCCTGATGTGCATTGAGCTCTGGCAGCCTCAGTGGGATGCCCTGGGCTGGAAGGGAGCAATGCTCTACAGAAGCAGATCCTGCCATCTGTGAAGGATACTGCAGATCTAACCTGGTTGGATCCTGCACGTGCACCCAGGAACTGGTGGAGGACCCCAAGGCAACACTTGAAGTCTGAGCTGGAAAGCCCAAGTCTACCTATGAAGCCCCCAAACCTCCCTCCCCACATCAGACCCTGTGAGAAACTTGCTAGCTCCTGCTTTTTATCTTCTTTGGCAGGATGCATCTGTGTCCTCTGCTGCCCTGCCCCTGTGCCAGTACTGAGCCAGAGGGTTCCTAATGGCACCCCAGCACCCAGTATGGGCCAGACCAGGAAGAAACCCTGAAGCAAGGCTGCCCTCCTCCCCATGACACTTTTGCCCCAGATTGCAAAGTGCAGTGATGCCTGCTCGTGCCAAGGAAAGTTAAGCAGTAACTAGGAGATGACAGCGAGCAAGCCATGGGTGCTTGGAGGGGCCGGGAAGCCCACTATGCAAAGGACGTTTGGGCACAGTTCACCCTGACTCCCCACTGGTGCCAGTCCAAAAGCTCATGGTGCCCCATGCAGGGACACGGAGCAGAGGTCAAAGACCATGCTGGGGGCTCCAGCTGCCCGGGGGCGGGAGGTGAGGGGTACAGGCACAGCTGAGGGCTGGCATAGGGAAAAGCTGGGCAGCAGGAAGAGCAGCTCTGGTCAAGGGGGCTGTGGCAGGGTGGGCTGCCAGAGGGGCCAGCACTGGGTCTGACAGTGTGGGGCGAGCGCTGGGTCTCTTGGGCAAGGAGGGAGCATCACCTGGGCACAGGCATAGGGCCTGGCGGAGGCAGGCTCTC
>NW_021939122.1:10878447-10893818 GCF_001715985.3 Manacus vitellinus
CCTGAGCCTTCCTGCACTGGTGACTGTCCATTCAGCATTTTAACACTGGGGTACTGGGTAAGGAGGAGTATGGCTGGGGGAATCAGAGTGGGGTCCCCAAGGATTGCTATCTGCGTCCTGCCCATATCCCATCACAACTGTCATGGGGGCTTTCTCAGCTGGACCTCAAGACAGGCATTGGTGGTAGTCTCACCTTGCAGACTCCTGCCCTATCCTCACCCCACTCTGCCTGCAGAGTCCTTGTCTGACTTGCAGTTCTCTGTGCTTGCTGGCCACCAAGAGCAGCGTGTCCCAGTGCCAGTGCCCGCACAGCAGCTCTGCAGGCACTCCCTGCACACTGCCCAGCTTGCCAGAGCTTGCTCTTGCTCCTCCACATCTGAGGGGACAGGGATGTGTCGCTGGCACTGCTCTGCCCTGAACTTGCCACTATCAACTTGCAGGCAAAGGTGCGGCTGGCAAACTCCTCAATGGCCTTGTGGCCTTGTTCATGTCACACAGATACCAGGGTGCAATAAA
This sequence comes from Manacus vitellinus, assembly GCF_001715985.3. Classification (NCBI taxonomy): domain Eukaryota; kingdom Metazoa; phylum Chordata; class Aves; order Passeriformes; family Pipridae; genus Manacus; species Manacus vitellinus. The sequence goes on from NW_021939122.1 coordinate 10,878,964, forward strand.
TGGCACCCTGTGTCATCATGGCTTGTAATGAGTCCGTGGGCCATGGGCAGGGCAAGCCCTGGGGATGAAAGTGACAGCACGTCAGGGGGACTTTGCCCCTGCAGCCATCCCACGCAGGCAGTGCCCTCAGGCATTTCCCTGGGGCTGGGTTGCAGGAGAACAGCCCCAGGGCAGTGCCTCTGATGCCCAATGGGCTGAGGACCCCCTTGTTCTGTGGAACCCTGAGAGTCTGGGGGCTGGCAGCACTTTTCCCAGATGCAAAAATGCTGTGCAGCATGTGGGCTGGGGAGGGCAACTGGAAAGGAGAAACATGCCAGGCACTCACAGCTGGTCTGAGCCACAGGTGATACCTGGGTCTGGGAGTCCATCTCTGAAATGAGCAGAGTGTGGGGCCTGCCTGGAGAGCCCCCAGGGCCTAGCACCTGCTCACAGCCCTCTCTGCTTCTTATTTCCCAGAAATGATTGATTTTGGGCAGTCCCAGAACGAATTCAACCAGGAGGATATCAAGGAGGTGAGCAGGCAGCCAGGGCAGAGATCTGGCAGCCCCAGACCACCATGGACTGGGGGATGCTAGCAGGTGCTGCTCTGAGGCTGAGCCCTGGATGCCATACAGAAGCAAGGGGAGATATGCAGCCCCCTGAGGGGACCCATTCTGCCCTGTGTGGGTTTGGACAGGACCCTCAGAGCTGAGGAGTCTTCAGGGGCACCAGTGTTATGCTGCCTCTCATTCTTCTTATCCCAGCTGCTGCTGTATGAGCTGGGTTTTCTGGTCTGTGTGGCCATTGGAGTCCTCTTCATCATATTCGTGCCGCTGGTGGGATGCTGCTTCTGCTGCTGCCGCTGCTGCGGGAACTGCGGGGGCCGCATGTACCAGAAGCAGGAGCCAGGGATGGGCTGCCGGCGCTGGGCGCTCTGGGTCTCCGTCCTGCTGGTCACCGCTCTCCTCCTGTGAGTACTCTGGCTGGGACGCTCCGGATGGGACCCAGGGGTGGGTGGAAACGCCGGCGCTAGGCGGCCGTGCCAGGAAACTGCCATTGTTCACGAGTAGATCCCGGCACGGTGGGACAAAGGAGAGGAAGCGGCGGCGGTGGGAAGCTGGCCCCGGGGGGCTGCTCACTGGCAGGGCACAAACCTTTCCAGACAGCTTCGCCACGGGGAACTGGAGGTGCACTGGGTACTGGGCTCCCCCGTGCCTCAGTTTCCTGCGTCCCTCTTCTCTGGTCCCTTAGCTCTGTGCAGGGCACTTGCTGGGATGCACTGGAAGGGGGGGTTCACTGGCGTGCTCCAGACCCTGCAGGCTGGGCTCGATGTGGGTGGATTTGGACGGTACTGGGAGGAGAGCATCAGGATTAAGTTTCCTGTGCACTGACCCTGCCACCCTTCCCTTTAGGGCTGGTGGTGTCTGTGCCTTCATCAGCAACGCCCGCTTCTCCCAGGCCGTGAACAGCACCTTCCCTAATGTGAACAACACGCTGGACAACATCCGCACCTACGTGGCCTCCATTCCCCAGGCATGCCTGGTCCTCCCGCCACGGCTGGGGTGCCTGATGGGGGGCAAGGGGCCAGGTGTAGGGAGCAGCCTAAATAGCCCCCTGGGGAAGGGCAACAATAGGGCTGGAGTGAGGGAAGGATTCCCACCCACACTGATACCAAATCTCTATCCCTACAGCAAGTTGATTTTATCATTGACAGCAGCGATGTGCCCCTGGGCCATGTCAACAGCAGCCTCCAGGGTGAGTGTGTGTGGTGGGCGGGGCTGGGGGTGCCCGTGTGGTGAGCTGATCCAGGGCTGGGGGTGCTTGGGCAGTGGGGGTATTGTGTGGGTTTGCCTTGCTGCCCTATGGATGGTTGCTGACCCTGGGGGTCACTGGGCTGGTTCTTATGGGGGTGTCCAAAGGGATTAAATCTGGGGGCTCCTTCAGGCTTCAGCTCTGCTCCAGCAGCTGCTTTTCCCCGTTTAGGCTCCTCTCTGGGAAGGGTGATGCAGGTGGTGGCAGGGTGGGGGTGCCCCCTCTGACCCCCACCTGAGGGGTGGGTGAGGGCTGGGGTGCTGGGAGGCATCAGTGTTTTCACCAGCTTTCCTGCAAGCGGAGGTTCTGTGAGTGACACCACCTCTCCCATCTCTGCAGACATTGGGCCCAACCTGGGCAGCATGATCACCTCACGCATCAGGAACAGCACGGACGGGGCTCTGGGATCTCTCCAGAGCCTCTTGCAAGGTAATGGCCCCACCCCTGGGAGGCTGACAGGGGACTAAGGGACGCTGGGGCTGAGAGCTGGGGTAGGTGCATGTTTGGGTAAGGCTCCCAGGGAGCGAGATCCATCTGGCCTCCCAGTCGCACCCTGGGACAAGTGCTGGGACTTTGGGGGTGCCCCTATGTTGCATTTTTTTATGGGTCCCTGAGGTTCAGCTTGGTGAGAATAAGTCCCTGCCACACTGGCAGGATAAGGCCCTGAGCCCCCTGCTGTCTCCCCAGGGATGGAGAAGCTGGAGGCCACCTTCTACAACATCACCACCAGTCGCTCAGACCTTGAGGAGCTGCAGAGCAAGTTCGGGCAGCGGCTGGACAGCCTGCGGGACAGCCTCAACCAGACCCTGCAGCGCTGTGGCTCCCCCTGCAACAGCGTGTCTCTCAGTGGCCTCGCCTTCACCGCCAACTTCAGCACGGTGAGGAGGGGCGGGGTGCGGGGTGAGGGGCCCCGCAGCTCCTTCTCCAGCCCCCTGTGGCCCTCTCACCCCAGGCTCTTCCCTGCAGATCCCCAGTGTGCAGCAGCAGCTGGAGGCACTGCGTGATGTCTCTCGCTCCAGCATAGCGACTGATTTAGAGAAGGTAAGAGGTGTCCCTTAGAGACAGGTTATGGACTGGGTGCTCACAGCACTGCTGGGGCTGTGCTGACAGGGGTGGCTTGGGAAAAGCCCTGTGGGGAGTTCATTGCTGTGACATGGAGGGAAGGGCTGGTTAGAGGTCTGTTCACTGTCTCCACTACCCCTGTGCACTGGTGGAGTGGACTGGGTGCTCTGGGGGTCCTGGCTATCCTGTGCACTGGGATCTGAGGCCAAGAGGATGTGCTGCTCAGCCCTGGGTTGAGGGCAAGGGTGTGAACTGTATGCTGTGCTCCCTTGCTGCAGTTTAACAGAACATTGAACATGATCTCTGAGAAGGTGCAAGAGCAGGCCCAGGATGTGGTGGCAAGTAAGCAGGGCTTTGTGTGCAGTGTGCCAACTTCTTCTCTCCCAAGACTCCCTCCTCCCTTTTCAACCCACCCCTGCCTGGTGGACTTTACCTGCTGCCAACCTACTGCTTGCAACCCTGGCTGTCCCCAGGTGCCATTGTGCCAATGCCATCTTTGGCCATGATTGTCCCTATCCCATCCTCTCCTGGTCTCTGCTGCCCTGCAGGACCTGGGCAGCAGCTTGCAGTGCCAACCTGTCCCTGTCCCCTGCAGAAACACAGGACCAGCTGGGCTTCATCAGGCAGGAGATCAGAAGCTTGCAGGAACAGCTGCCATTCCCGGATGTGGAGGAGAAAGTCGGGGCCTTTGTGGGCAACACCACGTTGGTGCTGGAGGAGTACAGGGAGCCAATCATCACCTGGGATGGGCTCAGGTAGGTGAGGGGCTGCTGCATCTCCAGCTCTGTTGTCCAGAGAGGCTCAGGTTCCTGATCCTGATCAGGACCTCCTGGAGGTGGGAGCTCACTGGGTGGTGGAGCTGAGGGTGCAGGGTAGTCAGAGCTGTACCTTGCAGCTGCCTGTGCCCCTTCACTGCTAGAGTGCCTGGGGCCTTTTTCATCCCCAGGAAAGCAGCCAGTGGACTGTTGGGTGCTGTTCAGGGTCCCCAATCCTTCTGTCTGACTCCTGCTCTTTGTCTTGCCCCAGGTTGATTGTGTGTGCCCTCCTGTGCTGCACAGTGCTGCTGGTGGTCCTCTGCAACGTTTTTGGGCTGCTACTGGGGCCCCTGGGGCTGAAGGAAGGTGTGCTGCCCACAAAGCGCAGCGGCCTCTCCAATGCTGGCGGGAACTTCTTCATGGCGTGAGGCTCCCTTTGTTGCTGAGGATGTGTGTGGGAGCGGTGGGTTGGGTGGGCAGGGCTGGTCGGGGAATGCTCAAGCTCCTAAATCATCATGTTACTGCAGTCCCATTGTATTAATGGCCCACCCCATGGCAACTCCCCATGCAGCGGTAAATGTGAAGGTAAAACATGGTGCTGGTGAGAGGCGTTCGAGGGGAGCCCGTTTGCCCTGTGCTGGTGGGGGCTGGCAGTGTGTGTGTGGTCCTGTGGCTCTGCAGGGGAGTGCTGGCTTGCAAAGCTGTGGGAAGCTATTCTGGAATCCAAGCTCCAGGTCGTACTCTGGGGGCTGAAGGCAGAATGGAGACGTGCTTGGAGGAATGATGGCGTTCCTGGAATTGTGGAGGGCAAGGGTTGTGCAGCCCCTGGGCTTTGTGAGCTGGGGGCAATGCCAGCATCAGTACTGGGACACAGGGCCACAGGTGCTGACAGCATTTCTGTCCTGGCAGAGGGGTCGGCTTCAGCTTCATCTTCTCCTGGCTGCTGATGCTGCTGGTGATGATCATCTTCGTGGTGGGGGGGAATGTCTACATGTTATTCTGCGAGTCCTGGCGCAACCAGCAGCTCTTCCAGGTGAGCTCCCTGTGGGGAGACACTCCTGCCCAGAGCCACTGCTGCCTTTCCGAGGGCTGCTGGTGGAGCTGTGGCAGCACTGGCCATTTGGGATATCCTTCTGAGGTGTTCTGCCCTGCACTGTGTCTAGTTTTTCCATCTCTTCTCTTGCTCTTAGCTCCTGGACACTCCTGGCCTGATCCCTGGCTTCAACCTCTCAGAGCTGCTGGGCCAGGAGGGTGACACGACAAACTTCTCAGAGATATACAGGTGGGTCCCAGCCCTGGCACTGTGTCTTTGGGGAAGGGTACAGCTGCTCAATGCCCTCAGATGCTCTCCAGGAGGGGGGCAGCTTGCCCTACCTGCTGTGGCTGTGGGCAGGCACTGATGCCAGGGAAGGACCAAGGTGCGACCTACCTGCACAGGTGAGGACATGCTCCTGGGAGGGGGTAGCCTTTGCCTGCCCTGTTTTCAGCCCACGCCCCCATCCTGCAGGCAATGCCAGCAAGATGCTTCTCTGTGGAAAACTCTGCACTTGGACCAGCGTGTGTCCCTGGATGAGCTCTTGAATATCAGCCAGGTGAGCCTGGGGGTGCCAGGTCTGGAAGGCAGGGATGGGGGCACAGAGCTGAGGGGACTGTGAGGGGCCAGCACATGCTCCATATGGCCCCCTTTGCCCTGGCAGTACACAGGAGAGATCTCCATGGCTTTCGAGGAGATGAACATCACCCTGAGCCCTGTCTCCCTGCTCAACCAGACACAGGAAGACATGCTGCTGCATGCCAGTCAGGCTGGGCAGCCCCCCGACTTCACCCTCACCCTGGAGCAGGTGGGCTGAAGGCAGCCTGGTGTTGGGATGGGGGGGTTTGGATGTGGGTTGAGGATGTCCACTGTCACCTACCCTTTGCTGCTGTGGTAATCCTAATGCAGGCTCTCATCCATGTCACCCCATTTGGCAACCAAGCTTATCCTCCACCCAGAAGGCCTTGACTCCACTCTGCCCCACAAGGATGGCATACAGGAGCCCCATTCTCACGGCTTTGTCTCTGCCTTTTCCAGCTGGATCAGAACATAACCCAGGGAAGCCTCCTGGATCTGGCCACAGAGTTGGAGCAGCTGGCAGAAAAAACGGTGAGAGACCATGGCACTCCAGGGCCATGGCCACCCTGTCCTCAAAGCCACTGGCTGCGGGGCTCCTCTGTCCCTGCCTGGGTGTTGAGAGGAGGCGATGCCCTTCACCCTTGTCCAGCTCTTTTCCCCAGCCAGGCCCATCAGCTGGCTATGGTGGGGCCTGGACCTTGTGCCTGGGGCACTGCTGACTGTAGCTTCTCCAGGACACAGATGTGAAAACGGACCTGGAAGATGAGGCTCGTAAACTGAGGGAGATGGACAAGGAGATGCAGGCGGACTTCTCTGGACCACTGGTGAGCGAAGCTGAGGGAGGTCCTGGGGGTGCTGGCGTGGGCTTCCCTAGAGCTTGGAGCCTGCTGGCATGGTCTGGTCTGAGTTGTGAGGTCCACACCTCTGACCTCCCTCTCTTGGTCCCCAGCAAAGCCTGAAGAAGAACATCCACTCAGTGCAGAGCGGGGCTGCCCAGCTCGAGGTAAGCTGCGCAAGGGGACCTCCTGAGTGCACCCCAGTCCAGGGCACCCTGCAAAGTGCCTTTGAGGTCCTGCAGCAAAGATGGTGGGGGTAACCTGCAGTCTAGGGGGCTGGTGGCTGCTGTGGGACTCCCCAGGCATGCGTTGCAGGGGCTGCTCATGGGGCAGAGGGAGGGGGCCCATGTCATGGACCCTGCCAGGCACAGGCTCCCTTCACCTGAAGTACTCGGGCACTACCAGTGTGTGACTGCTGGGAACACCACAGATCAGAGAGGCTGTGCCCCAGGGAGTGCTGCTGTGCAGGATAGGGACCCCACTTCCATCACACTGCTGAGAGCACCTTTCGCCCCAGGAACAGACAAGAACTGCGCTGGACAAAGTCAACAAAACCCAGAAGTTCCTGGAGAGGGAGACTCCTAACATCATCAAGAATGTGAGCTTGCCTTGTCTTGCTCCTGGGCCACACCGCGGGGATGTGATTGCACCCCCATACCAAGACCTCCCTCTGCACAGGGATGCCAAGCAATGTTTGGCTGCTTGTCCTGCCCTGTTGTCTTCCCTGGGGGTTTCCCGCACCTCTGGGTGCCCCTGCCCCTTATGGCACCCCCAGCAAGGGGCTGGGGTAGGGTGAAGCATGCAGTTGACGTGGTCTGAGAGCCCTCATCCTGACACAGAGGGGACATGGGGCATGGAGAGGGCTGGTGGTGCAACATCTCCACTCTGTGCTTCCCCTCACCAGGAGACGCGGGCCTTCCTGGAGCAGCTGTTGCATTTCTTTGAGACCTACATCTCATGGGCCAAGAGCAGGGTGAGTTGAGCCTTCCTTGGTGGGGTGGAGGGAAGGGGAGGATGAGCTGCAGGGTGCTGACATGTCCTGTCCCCACCCATGTGTCCAGCTGACAGAAGATGTGGCACGCTGCAAACCCGTAGCTCAGACCCTGGATAATGTGGAGGTCATTGGCTGCGACTACATCATGGACTCTGTGGTGAGTGGGGCAGCGGTGTGTGGAGTGAAACGTGTGTGTGGGGTGGCTGTGAGGTCCCCTTGTTTTCATCATGCATAGGATGAGGGATGCAGGGAAGGATGAGGGATGCACAGGAAGCAGGGCTCAGCTTCTCCCCAGCGGATTGCTGTGGTTAAGAGCAAGCTGTGAGAAGGAGTGGGTGGTCATCAGGGAGCTCTGAGAGCAAAAGATATTCTCACAGCTGCTGTCTAGCCCTAATGGCTCTCCTCCCAACCCCCCAGAATGCCTTCTGGTTCAGCCTGGGCTGGTGCACACTGTTCCTGCTGCCCAGCATCATCCTGTCTGTCAGACTTGCCAAGTTTTACCGCCGCATGGACATTGCTGATGTGTACAGGTGAGGAGCAGCCCCACCCCCTATGGCCACACTGGGTCTGGGGTCCCCTCGTGCACTGCCAGCTGTCCCTTCATGTGCCTCATGGTAGCCTGTGGGGCTGATCCTAAAGTAACATGGGCTGACTTGGGACTCTCAGCCTCTGAGGGCAGAGATGTTCTGGAGAAGAGCCTGGCCCTGCCAGCTCTGAACCTCTTCTTTGGGCAGATGAAAGTGCATCCAGCTCCCCTCGGAGGAAGGAGCTAGTAGGGCTGCAGCCCCAGCCTGGCTCGGGGGTCCATCACCTGCCTGGCTCTGTTTTGCACTATTTTTGTGCTGGGGCCCCCAAACAGGAGCTCAGCTTCATGCTGTGCAGAATGCAATGTGCTGCATGGATGGTGTCCTTGCCACGAGGGTGCAGTGCTTGCTCACACACCTGTGGCCACCAGTGTCCCAGGGCTGCCCCCCAGCCCTCTGGGACCCTCTGACCAGCAGCTCCACTCCCACTCCACTGCTGACCCCTGAAGGTAGTGAGCAGTTTCCAGTTGGCTTTCCAACTCCTGAGGGCTACATCTTGGCCCTGCAGTGCAGCCAGTGTGCTTGGGGTTCCCCAGCCCTGGTCCTGTACTGAGCTGGCTGGAGACACAGGCTCAGCTGCCTGGGAAACTTGGGGGAACTGAAATTCTGGCATAGGGGAACTGTGTGCTGCTGAACTGGTGAGTGTGGGTCCCACTCTGCCTGCCCAGGGAAGGAGCAGAGAGGCTCTGGGGGCAGCAACATTCAGGGGGGCTGTAGGAGCCCATGCTCTGTGTTCAGGTCAGGCATCCAGGATGGAGGGGACCAGAGCACCCTGAACTCTCCATGTTCTTCTGTGACCTGGGGGAGACCTTGTCCCACCAGGAGATGCTGGGTTGTCCCAAGAGTCTTGCTCCACTGACACTGTCCTCTCTTTTTTCTCCCCTCCAGGAATGAAGAATTTGAGATGTAAGCTATTTGCATTGCCAGGTCCTTGTGTGGGATGGGGGGCAGATCCTGTGGTATGAAGGGGGACAGGGCACAAAGAGAGGTGGGTGAGGTGGGGAACAGGGTGAGTGAGTGCAGGCCAAGGAGGGTGCTGGTAGCAGGGGAAGGCTTTGAGGGTGGGACCTTTGCAGTGCACACAGTTCTGGGGTTCCCCCATCATCTTCCCATACTCCTAAGTTTGGAGGTGCTGCTGCTCCCAGTCTCCCAGGCTGGTGGGTTTGGGGAGGCTGTCCCCATAGCCTCTTTCCTGTGGGACTGGGTGATAGGAGTGGGATGATATTTGGCCATCCTAGTGCATCCTGGGCTGTCCCTTGCTCCCTTTGTGACTGGGGGTGATGTAAGTGACCTTGGTTTTGCAGGCCACCTGCGTTCAACTACTACATAATCCCCAGGCCATCCACAAGGCATTAGCCCCCGTCGCCCACAGATGGAGGAAGAAATGGAAAGGCCCCCCTGACTTGAAAAATGTGACTATTTATTTTTATGGGGAGCCTGATTCTTTTCAAGGCTGTGATTTTTGGTGTCAAACAATAAATGGGATGTTTGTGTGCACTGCAGGATGTGGCTGCACTCCTCAGGTCTGGCTGTGAAGGACACAGGGGTAGGGACAGGGAGGGTTCCCCACTGCTGGCACAAGCTGGGGCTGTGCCTGGGACCAGAGGCCTCTTTCTGGGGTTCCCAAGCACGCTCTGCCCACAGCCAGCCCATAGGTTGATACAGAACCACTGCTCAGCATCACCAGGGCTGGATGACATTCCCCTCACTGGGCAACCCTTTTCACTTGTGGCTGGCTGGGTGTCAGGTCCTTTCCTGGGAAAAGCCACACCAAGAGCCTCCTGTCCATGAGGTGCCACCCCAAGCTGTCCCCAAGACATGAAGCACTTCCCTCTGGCAACCCTGGTATGTGTCATCTGTGTGTTTCCAGTTTATGGGGTACCTGCAGCCCATGTTAGGTATGGTAGCATGGGGACTTCCCATGTCCACTCCTGCACGTCCCGAGCTGCATGCACAGATAAGCCAAGGGTGACTTGGTCTGCAGCCTTGGGGTGAGTGCAGGTGTTGCTTTGTGCTGCTCCTTTGTGCAAGCACAGGGACCATCCCAAAAGCCATGTCAGGCACAGGGAATATGCGTGAGCAGCTTGACTCATTTCCTTTGTTGTAAAGTCTAAGTCTCTCTGGAGCAGAGTGAGAGGGCCAGGCTGGCCAGCTCACCCTCTGCTACATGCATCTGCTTTATTGCTTTTTCTATTTGCCTTCAGATCTCCTAATCGCTGGTTTTTCCTTTGGGTGTTATCTGAAGCTGCACCGGCCTTACCTCCTGCTATCTCCCCTCAGCACCCATCTGACTGCAGAGAGAGCCCTGTGCTTGCCTATTACTCAGCTGAATCTTGTTCTTTGGAGTGGTTTGGTCACTGCTCCCCTATAGGGATGTCTACTCTTTCTGGTCCTTGGGGATTTCCAGCATTTCTTGGAAAGCATTCAGCTCAGTTGTGTCTCTTGCTCTCCCCTACCCTGAACCCTCAGGCTCCCAAGTTCTGACTGCTTCCTGCCTGTCTAGGGCCCACATGTGAAGGTCTCTTTCCCCAAGCCTCAGGGTGTCCCTACCACACAGCGTTCCCCGCTTCCTCTTCCCTTGCTGTGCCTTGGGGACATCAGCCCACACAGGATGGCTGCTGGCTTCAGTTTCCTCTTGCTGGCTTTACAGGCATTGCTCCTTCCCTGATCTGCCTTTTCTTCTCTGCAGAACTAGTGCCGGAAGGCAGGGAGCTTGACCCTCATTTGCTGTGCTACTGTGACCACCTGCACCCAAACCCAGCCTTGGCAATGAAGATCTCCCCCCCAGTTACTGCACAGCCTTTGCCAAGGTGTGGGGTTTGCTCTCAGTAGCTCTCCATTCAGTGCTGCCCCAGGGCAGCATCCTTATCCTTGGAGCAATGGCTCCGAAAGGGCTCTGGGTCCGTCCATCATCCTCCTCCTGAGCAGCCCTGGGAGGTGGGTGAGAGCAGCGTCAGGCAGAGCCAGCAGCTGCTTGGAGAGGAGGCAGGGACAGCCCACAGTGGCTGCTGCCAGCTCTCCTTTCAGGCCCGGCTCCCTTGCTCATGTGAGCAGCAGCTGCCAGAATCAGGTGGCTTCCTTGTGTGGGAAGGAAACCAGCAGCATCCCACGGCCACAGCACCCCCTTCCCAACAAGGAAGGTCTCATCAATAGCCAGCCAGCATCTAGGCAGCCGTTGCAGCAGTTCCTCTTCCTCTTTGCCAGACCTTTTTCCACCACAGGGACTTTCTGCAGCCAAGCCCTTGTCTGGGGGAGGCCCTGCCGCATCTTTACAGTGGTTTCACAAAACAGGATCTCTCCAACAGCAGCTCTGACACTGAGTGCCTGGCAGCAGGCTCCTGCTGGACCAGACAAGTACTTCCCACTGCTAGTTTTCCAAAAAATGTACAAGTTGCAGCTCTTGAGGAAAAAATCCCCCATCCTCAACTCTGTCTTGGGCCCAGCCACAGCTGTGCACTGCATGGATGGGCCTTCTCTGCAGCGTACACACTTCTGCCTGCCTGTGCAGACTCCTCCCTCCATGGCTTCATAGTGGTAAGCAGCTGAGGGAATGGGCTGTCTGGGCACACTCTCTGAACGCGGCTGGGCAGTACCAGTGAGCTGAGGTTGTCCACTTTTCACCAGAAGCAAAACACAACTGCCTTCCTCCCGAGAGTGTGCACCCTCACAACATCCACCACCACCTCATCACTGCTTTAGAAACCTTTATTTTTAAAAGGAGTCTGTCTTCCACACTTCAGACCACTCTCAAGAGGATTAATGGGAGGTGAATCTCCCCCAGCCCGACAAGGCAAGAGACAGCTCCTTTACACCACAGCCCAGAACGCAGGGGCAAAGCCATAGCTAGAGTCTCCCTCCTGGTGGAGGGGGCCAGGCAGAGGGTATCAGAGTGAGGCTGGAACCTGGATCTTCCTGCACAACTGCTCTCAAGTTACACCGACTTTGCAAACAGAGGCACAATATGAGCCAGACAACCCTGACAAAGCCCCTTTGTGTGCAAAGGGCAAAGGTAGAGGAGATGGGAACAGAGGGCCTGGGTGTCCTGCAGCATAATCTAAGCTTCCATAAAGGAAAGGGAGAGGCAGGGCCAGCCCCAAGCTCACTCAGGCTGCTGCCAGCTTCTCAGCTCAGAAGAGAGTTTGGGTACTGTCTGGGATAGAGAGATAAGGGAATTAGGCTGCTCTCTTCAGCTAAGTAGCTGCAATCAGTCACAGCTACAGGATTGATCCCAGAGGAACTGTGGTGAGACAGCGTGCAGTGTGCTGCAGCTGCCAGCACGTGTGCTGGGACCTCCAGTGCCACACTGGCATTTAGCATCTGACTGAGCCCAAAGAAGCAGGACTTGGTGACCCCACTGCAAGAAACATGCCCCGTTTCTCACAGGCACAACTTAGAGGCACCACCCAACTCACTGAGCAGAGAATGGGGAGGGAAGACTCTGTGTGTCCCTGCCCATCACTCCACCACCAGTCCTACAGGATCAGGGAAGTAGAAGTGGATATATAAAGGAGCCAAGCAAACTGAAAACAAAGTGCTTTGGGTAGGGAGCAGTTCTGTAGTCCTGTAGTGCAACCAGCATTTTCATCTGCAAATGCACCTGGCATTTGCTCCTCCACTGGGCACACACAATTGCACTTGATAGGAATAGCCAGAAAGCCTGTCCTGGCTCAGAGGAGATCCCCCAACCCCAGCCACCCAACAGGCTCTTCGAGATGCTGCTACAGGGAGGCTTCAGAAAGGAGCAGGCTTCCATACTGCCACACAGGGTAGGATTTCCTGGGGTGCATGTGGCTTTCCCTTCCTCGTGCACCCAAGGCTTGGGATACGTTGTCCTTCCCCCCATCACACACTGTCATCCTGTACCAGTGCTGAGGGTGAGGAAGTCCTTGCTATCGGTGGCTGAGGGACATCATCGGCTGCTGCTTTTGAGGGGACTTTGTGCTCTCGGGGCAAGGTAGGAGGGGGGAAGGTGGGACTCTGCAAGGCATCCGAGTACATCTCGTGGACACTGGGACGCTGCGCAACCCTTTGCAGCAGTGGCTTAAGCAAGCCCACGGTCAGCTGGTTCCCCTCGCTGGAGAAAGGCACCGGGTCCTCCTGGGAGTGAGGGAGGTGCTGCAGGACCACGGTGAGGATGTCTGAGGCAGTGAGCTCAGCAGGGCACAGTGGCCACAGCCTGTCCAGATATGGGTCCAGCTCCCGGTGCTGGGCAAACTCAGCCAGCAGTGTGGTGAATATCTCCTTGTTAAGCAAGGGGCTGAGTTTGGAGAACTTCTCTGCCACCTCCACCACCCGCTGCCACCGCTTCAGACGGATAAGAAGGTGCAGAGCTTGCAACACAGCCTTAGGCCTCTTGCTGCAGAGCAGCAGTTCCAGCTCCATCTCACTGTCTCCCTCGCTGTGTTGGTTCTTCCGGGCCAGTACTCCCAGTGCTCTCTTGTACAGCGGCACCCGGCCCTCTGGGCCCTCCTTGCTGCTGTATGCCCAAGACGTGCTAATGTACTGCTGGGTCAGCTCCACAAAACTGGGCAACCACTTGGGTTTGAATCTCAGGAAGGAAGTGCAGATGAGCTCAAAGAGTGGGACCATCCCATTCTGACCCATGTCGTCCAGCTGTGGCCCTCCCAGAACCTTCTTCCACACCTCTGGGGTGGCCCTGGCTACCAAGAGGCCGTCCCCATTCTGCTGCAGCTGCAGGCAGTTCCTTGTGGCCTTCCAGGCAGCCTTGGGGAAAGAGGCAAAGACAGAATTGAGGTAGGCCAAATTGTCCTTGTCCATGTCAGAGTGCAGAATGCGGCTGACCTCCTGCTCCACCAGTTCCTTGCAGTAGCTTTCCACCTCACTCTCTGGGGCACACACCACACAGGTCTTGAGGAGCTCCAGGCTCATGTAGCTCTGCAGCTCCAGGCTCATTGTGCTCAACAGCTTGGCATAAGTGTCTTGTAGGCCTTGGGCTGGCTTCTGTTTCTGGTGGAGGCTGTGCTGCAGGATGGCAGCCAGGGCCACAGGAGCCTGGAATGCACCACCTTTCTTCAACTTCTCCACTGTCAGCTTGGAGCTGCTGAGGCTTCTCCTCTGGTAGTATCTGCAGGCCTCCTCAAACACCATCTCCACCAGGCATGGTTCAGGTCTGCTGCTGTCTTCAGGTTTGGAGAAACAAAAGCTATAGATGCCAGCTTGAGTGAGGAGCTGGATACCATCCTCCTCTCCTGAGGACTCCAGGAAATGCACCTCTTTCATGCTCAGTACTTCTTTTTCTATGAGCCTTCCACTGTTCTGGTCGACAAGGTAGAGGACTCCAGCCAGCACACAGGCCAGGATGCTGCCAAAGGTCTTTAACCGCACAGGACTCCCCTGGGCCAGGGAGCCCACCTCCAGGTCAAAGACATGCCTCTGTGTCCCATCTGGCTCCACCATGTTCACAGCACCCTTTGTACTCACCAGCAGCAGACCCCCACTGTTAGACACAGCAGATGTGTGAATGTCCAGGGGTGTAAAACCTGAGAGAAGGCCCACAGAACCCAGCAGGAGTTTTCTGAAGTCTGACTCGCTGCTGGAGCGCAGCACCTTGCTGTGGATGAAGCCTGCAGAGGGGGCTGTGATGGTGAGCTTTGCTGTCTCAGGATGCCAGATGAGGAGGAATTTGGAAGTGGTGGCAAAGCTGGCAGCAGCAGGCACCAGGAAGATGTGCTGAGGGGAGGCCAGGACCTGGTACTCAGGGCTGTTGTGCAGGACCATCCTCACGGTGCCCAGCCTCACACCTTGCTCCCCCACCTCCAGAGCACGGGCACAGACACAGAATCTGAAGGCACACTTGCTCATGTCCGAGTGGGCACCCAGGGGGGGCCTCTCCTCACACCACACCAGGCTGGCTCCCTGGCTGCACACGGAGACAATTCGTGCCCGGGCACCCTGGCAGAGCTCCAGTGTCTGCAGCAGCTGCCAGCCCACGGCCACCACAAAGTGCCAGACCTCGGTCCGGCCGTGTTCCCACACCATGGCCAGTACCCAGGAGTCCAGTACCACAGGGCTCTGCAGGAAGAGCAGTCCCACAAGGGCTGGCTGGGGCGGCTGCCAGTTCCTCTCCAGGTCGGTTCCAGCGATGCTGTGGCGCTGGAAGGCCACCACCCGGGGCGTGGGGGGCGGCCCGCTCTTCTGCAGGACCAGGAGGTGCTGCCCGTCGGGGCTGGGCTGGACATGGCAAGGCTCTTCTCCGCGGCA
>NW_021939122.1:10894918-11049842 GCF_001715985.3 Manacus vitellinus
GGAGCTGCCTGCGGGCCGCGCTGTCCCCCGGCTGCGGGGGACTTGGGGCTCAGGATAACTCTTTCTAGGAAAACAATAAGCGTTCGCTGATCATTCCAGTTATCCGGCTTGCCTCACGGTCCTACAAGCACTTGCATGGGCAGAGCAAAAGGAAGTGGTAAACAGTGGCAAAGCAGTGGGAGCTTGCAATGTTTACTCTGCTGAAGGCAGAGGTACTTGCTACATGAGCAAGCTGCGGTCAAACCCTGTTGCATATATCACTGTAGGAAAGTTTGCTCTTTAGCAGAGACCGTAATCTGAATATATGATGAGAGCCAATTAGGGTGAGCAGGTGGGTGGAATATGCAAAGCAGTGAGGTAATTTGGATCATTGCAGCGATGTGCGGTGATTGCAGTTCACCAGCTGTTTGAGCTCTATCAGGAAGTGTGACAAAAATGTTTAAGAGGAATTTCGAGTGGGGAAAAGGACATCAGTTTGGTTTTCCAGTAATAATAGCTGTTCCTCTGTGTCGTTTGGGGTACTTTTTGCCGTGTGCAAAGGGAGGCTGTGGGTAGGGTAGTATATACAGTGTAAAAATGTTTAACAGTTATTGGCAGGCATGCACAAAAGCAACAGCGAGGCTTTAATGAGCTACTAGGCTAAGCATTCATCTGCTCACCCCCCTCTGCTAACACACCAGGCAGCCATCCCTCAGGAGGGGAAGGGTCAGCCTCTGCTGCTCAGAGTTGCTGAGTTGCTATATTCTGGCTTCCTAGTGTGTTTTTTTTGTTGTTGTTGTTGTTTGGTTGGCTTTTTTGATTTTTTTTTTTTTAGAACTGACACCTTATTATGTTTGTATTTTAACTTCTGAGTACTTGTGCTGCTAATGGTCCATATCTCAAAGATGTTACCCACTCTTCAGCTCTACCGTTCTTATCTTGGCATGACTTTACTGTGCAGCTTCTTAGAACATAGCAGCTACCTCAGAAGTTGGAGGCAAGGTCATGTAGCTGCACTGTGTTCAGCATGGGCCTTGGATCCACACCACTGGCTGAATCCATGGAAAAAGGGCAGAGGAAGGTTACAGAGAGAGTGTTTTTCTTCAGAAGGAAGGTATCTGAAAAGGCCTGCAAGCAATGTGAGCATTTAGGTGGGAGTGTAAAGGCAGTGTGGAATATTTCAGGCTAAACTATGTGGGATGGATTCTAAAGGGCTCAAAAAGTGAAAACCTGACGAGACTTTCTGACATGGGAAAGCTGGATGTTGTAGCCAGGTATATAGAGAGAAAGAGTGGTGAAATGAGAAAATGAATTAGAAAAAATGGTGTGAATATATGTTGGTGGAAGCATGCGACGCTTATCTGGATGGACTTGACAGGAAGAAGTGTAACTAGTTGGTGGTGTGAAGCTGATGGATTGGGTGTTATTTTAACTGGACAGATAGAAATGAGATGCAATTATGGATGAAATGTTATTCTTTTACATTACTGCTAAAGCAGGTGTAATGATAGGTAGTCTGTTTCTGCATTAGGAAGCTGCTTTTCCTGTTTTTCAAGGGGGCAAAAATAGGTCAGTCGTGGTATAACTTTAGCGTGTACTGTGTAGAAGCACATACATCGCTCTGCTCTAAGTGGGATGGAAGGACTTTCCAGTAAAAATGTATGTGACTGTGCTGGAGGTTGTTGCTTGGTACTGCAGAAAAAGAAGTAGGATCTATGTGGGCTTTTGTCATCAGCACACCCTCAGAATATATTACATGCTGCCTGAAGGCACCTGGGAATTTTGCCACATGGATCCAAGGTTTGTATGCTGTGAGTGTTATTGTTTCCCTTGTTGGTGGGTTGAGCACCTTTCAGTTGTAAAGGAGAGCACAGTCAAAGCAGTTTTCATTGCAGTGAACAATATACAAATGAAGTTGTAAAGAATGGATGCAATACAAAAGCAGTGTGGATGTACTAGCACAAACCGTAACCGCCAACGCAAGAGTTGAAGAATTGGTGGAGAATAAGCTGCAAAACAGCTTATAGCAGAAATTTGGCCATGGTGGTTGCTAAAGCCTTGACGAATTCTAATCCAATGTGTTCTTCTTCTCTCTGTTTTCACTTGTGGTCTTCCAGGCTGCTGCTGGGTGGTCCTGAGGGTTTTAATACAGGAGCTTGAACTGGGTCCAGGCACTCTGTGAATCAGGATTCATGAACTTTTGCGCTGGGTACAGGTCGTCTGTTGCTTCCAGGGATGAACGAGTGCTGGAACCTGTGTTTTAACTGCCTGTTGCTCATGTCTGGTATTTACTCTGCAGATTCATCACGTGGATTAAGTGCAAGCTTTTCCTGGTACTTCAGTGAAGAATTTATTGAGTATATGGCTTATAACACATTGCTTTGAAAGCCGTATGTTAACTTTGAGACAGGGGTTTATCCCAGCCTCTTGCATGATTGAGATATTTTTTGAACAACTTTATACTTGAGTGACGTACCTGCAGAACATCTTGAAAGGCAAAGCATCATCACACTGAGTCCCAAGAGCATACACTCAGGGAGGGAGGAGGCAATTACTAGCCTTGAAATATTTGAAAAAGTGAGTCCAATCTTAGTAGCTCTGGCAAGTCAAGAGATATTGGATTCTAAAAGGACAAGTGTCTCAGTTCTTATTCAGAGTCTTTATAAATATTGATTGAGGTTTGGGGCTTTGACAGTGACAAACTAATACAGATCACATCATTTGCACAGCCTTTTTCAGATAGGATTTGCCAAGTAAGTCAGTGTGTGAAAATACCGTTTTCTGTCATCTGTATTCTTTCTGCCTAGCCAAGAAGTGTTACAATATATTTTTTGAGGAGTCACACTGAAAAAAAACCTTATTCACGTTTTATTGTATGTGGGTGTTGCGTATGTGCAGCTCTAATCTTGAAAACTTATAGGTTTGTTAGCCGAGGCAATTAAATGCAAAGTGCTGTGCCTGATGGGCTGCATGCAAGACTACACAAGTTACAAGTTTTGGATCCTGATGTCATTATGGTGTAGATGTGCGTTAGTGCTATCCTTTCTACGGCATTTTTTGCTATTAGAAGATGGTCTATAGAATGCTAATAAGTCTGTACAGAAGCTGAATGAAAAAAACTGTGGAGCATCCACAGCCTTCAATGTGCATAAGTCTGAGTAAATCTCAGACTCAAAATGTCAACTTCATTTTTCCTGTGGCTACTCTAATGAAAAGCTAACATAGTTGTGTTCATTGGAATGTCATATGTTTGGTTGGAATCTCTGTTACGAGTTCTGGAATGAAACAGAAAAGAGGTGGATGGTTGGATGTGCTCATCCCTTCCTGACTTCATCAGCTGATCTCAGGGTTGATGAGAGATAAAGCAAGAGTCTGCCTGAACTTTTGTCTGCCATGGCTTTTATCTTCCTGCCTTTTGAGCTGCCAAGACTCGTGCTCTGTTGAGTTTTCTTTTAGTTCAGATGAAGCATCTTGTATCTTCTGCTGCACAGCAAAGTACTTGTTGTTCTAAAAATCCCCATGTGTGTGCTTTTCTTGGCCCTGAGGGGTAGTTCTCCTATGTAGTCAGTGAATACAGCAGGATTCACTTAGCAGCATGTGTTAATGGGAATGACCTATTGACAGAATAAATTATGTTTGAACCTAAAATGTGGAAAACGCACTGATGCTTTTAAAATGTGATGTTTAAAGGAAAATTGTTAACTATATTCAGTGTCATAACGTTTTCATAAGCATCGCAGCATCCGGATAATTTGACACCTCTACAACATATTTATAAGTGTTTTCTGCATTTCACTGTTGGTTTCTGCAGCTGCCTGGAAGGTCTCCATTAGCAAAATGCAGTTTTCTGTTTGTCTTTATGACATCTAGAAAATGTAATTGCATAAAGTGAAAAGAAAAAGCCATTTGTATGGCCTGATCATCATAGGTCATGAAACAAGCACAGCCTAATAAAGCATTGGCATGGAAGGCAACTTCTACTTTTCTCTCCTTGCTCCTTCATATGCTCATTTGTAGAATAGCAAATTAAAAGCAAGAACATTATTTAATCCTTGCCTCTAGCATTGTCTTTATATGTGCTCTGTGCAGCTTTGGTTGAGAGAATGTGAATCCCAAGTCCTGTGCTGACAGACGAGAATTTTCACATGATCATGCGATCCCTCTGATGCTCACCCAGCATCAAGCCTTTGTGTCCTGAGGGACTTAGATTTTTCTGTCTTTCTGGAAATGTAGGAGAAGGGTTAAAACACAGCTCTGAAAGTCCAGGGACTAAGCAGAGCATATTGATCCCCTCCCATTCACGTACACATTTCATGTGAGAACGCTGACCTAGAAGCACTGAGAGTTAGTTTATTAGTTTTGACATTGGGATTCGTT
The DNA here is from genome assembly GCF_001715985.3 of Manacus vitellinus. Classification (NCBI taxonomy): domain Eukaryota; kingdom Metazoa; phylum Chordata; class Aves; order Passeriformes; family Pipridae; genus Manacus; species Manacus vitellinus. Next base: position 10,899,275 of record NW_021939122.1, read on the forward strand.
AGCTGTAATTCAATTAGAAGCACACTGATGGATGTGTTTGTATGCTGGGGCTGGCAGCTGCTCTAGGTTCAGAAACTTAGAATTCTAGTAGGAAAATTGTTTTGTGCAGTCTTGGGTAGGATTCGTATTGCTAGGCTAAAAGTGACATCGTACTTGATTTGGTTTTTAATAGGTTTCTCTCTGTTTCCAATTATGTTTCTAATTAGAATAATGTCTTATTTCCCATGACAGTTTAAAAATAATGCAAAGTCTGTAAAAGAGAAGCTATCAAGATGATTGAAAAATGTTTTCCTTTTCGTTTGTTGGTTGGAAACCTTTTTCCATCTTAGTTGGATACATAGACCTACCAGGCTACAGGAGTAATTTTGGTGTTTACAGGATGTTATGGTGCAGTAGTTGCTTTCTTCTGTCAATGTGTCTCGGGGCTGTTTCCATTCTCACCCCAGCACACACACCAGCCCATAACCAGCCAGCTGTGCATATTCCCTTTCTAGTGGGAAGACAGAACACCTCTCCACCTTTCTGTGTAAATGTTGACTTTTCAGGTGTGAGGTCTGCTGTTCTGTCTTACCCTTTCCCATCCAGGCAAAGCTCCTTCCCTTCACACCTGAGGTAGTGTCTTTTGCAGCAGCATTGTTTCTCCTAAAAATGTTTTTTCTACCACTTAGATTTATGCCTCAAAGGATGAAGTTTGAATAACTGACTCGGGGAGCCTGAGAGACCTAGTTGAGAACATACTTGTAGCTTAAGTCAAATAAAAGCTGTCTGCAGTGGAAAGAATGTGAATGAGATCTGGAACTGGTATTCAGTAGTTGCTGGAACTTGGTCTTTGAGGGAAAGACAGATCTAAATCCACTGCAGTTGTGGAAGGGGTTCAGGCAGTCTGGGATTGAGGCTACATCCCAAGCTGTCTCCATGGCTGCCAGCTCTGGGGTCTTAGATTCAACAGCAGTGAACTTACCTCGCTATGCATAATTTATCATGGCTGAGTGCAACTGCCACAAGACCCTGCCCATGTTTTTCAGGAGCATGACTGAAGTCAAGCCTCTGTGTGTGGTATGCTGCTGCCATGTGTGTAATTACCTTTGGAGGGATGGGAGAAAGGTTGGGAGCTCAGGGATATGAGAAGGGATGGCATTCCCTTTCTGCTAAGTACCTCTGACATCCTGCAGTGATAGAGGAGGTTAGGACTGTGCCAGAGGTGTGGTGCTTGCAAGGAAAATCTGTGATTGCAGATAAATATATATTTGCAAGGTCAGAGTGGTGCTGTGCTTCGTAACATCAGACACAAGGTTGAGAATACATGGCAAGTCATGTGTTCTGACTCTCAGCCCCTGGAGAGGGTTGTCTGTCGTAGAAGGCTCAGGATCACAGCTATGGGTGTTACTTTGTGTAGCGGCTCATTTTGTAATAATGGTACTTCCTTTTTTCTTTTTTTTTTAATAGTATAATCTGTAAGACACCAATTAATGACAGTAAAACCTCCTTCTGTTTTTAGAAGACCCTTTACTGTAAAATAAATAATGAAATTCATCTGATTTAAAAAAAAAATAAATCCCTGCAAAGCTTCTCCCCAGTGTTCTTCCATTCTCTTCCGAAACCCGAACCACATGGGATGCTTTAGAGGCTGGGATTCCTCTCTGGCTTGATTTGCAGAGCAGCTGCCGCAGATAAGAGATGCCAAGATGCAGAGGTAGGGATGAATAAGGGTGGCAGGAGTGCTTTAGGGAGGCTTTCCTAATGTTGGATGCCACCTCAGAGTGCAAAAGCCGAATTTGAAGTGCTTTGGTAGGAAGCAAATTAAACAGGTAAGAGAAGACTTTTTTAAACAGTTTCAGGAGCTTTTAGTCACCAGATGCCCTTGAGACTTGAACAGCCTCAAAAAGGACTGGGTATCCATTTGATATCAAGTATCACAATTCCTCCAAAGATATTAAAAAATATGTAATTTTTTAGGTGTAAACTGCATTGGTCTGGATCATGAATCAGTTTCTAGCAGAGAAGAATTAAGAAAATTTATCCATAAGGAGCTTATTCTGTTTCTGCCTGTGTCTGGACTTTTGCATATGTCTTTGAAATGGGATATAGGACTAGGTGGGTCCTTTGATCTGATTTCTTATCTGGTATAGTTAAAAGCCCCTACTTGCAGCTTGTCAAAAAGTCTCATGGTTAAGGCAGGCCAGATATGCCTTGAAGAAAAGTTCAAGTTTTCTGAGCCCTTTTTGTCTGTTCTTACCTTCAGGGTATACAGCATGGCCCAAACAGAGAAGAAAGGTGGACTGCTCCGGAAATCTTCAGCCTCCAAGAAGCCATTGAAAGAGAAAGTTGTGTTGATGTATGATGAGATTTTTACGGTAAGGAGTTGAGCATCTCTTCTTTGAAAATGCTGTGTTAAGTTTTCTTGGTTTAGTTTGTGCTGAGGGTTCTTTATGTGAGATTTGTTTCCCAAGGTAAGGCCTGCACACTGTAGGCACACGCTTCAGGCTCTCCTGCTGTCATGCAGAGCTCTGTATTCTGCTCTCTTAATGTCACTTTGTCCTGTTGTTTACCAGAACCATTTGTGATCTGTGGGAAGCCATGGCTTTTCCAGTATTTCTCAAAAAACATCTCAGTAAATAAACAGAGGCATCCCAATTGAGAGCTACTTCCGTTGTTCCTTCTGTTTCTGGGAATCTCTGTAGCCAGAATTCTGCACTGTGAGACTACTTGGTCATCCAGTAGGGTGATGTTGACTCTGAGCTACCCATGATAATGATTTTCTTTAAATTCTGTCTGAATGATTTTTTCTTATTTGCCTTCATGGCTGTTCCTTTTCCTTTCAGACAGAGGACCCCAGTAAATGCAACCCTCGGTTTTGGGAGGAGCTATTTCTCATGAAGGTAACCAAATTTGGGCGTCCTCTGATTTACTGCTGCTGTTCTGCCAGTGGCAGACTGTCAGTGCAAGGACTTGTGTTTCTAAGGTGTCAGTGAGGGTGTAACATGCATGAACTGCTTCTTAACCTGACAGGTCAACCTGGAGTATCTGGAAGGCAAGCTGGAGGCTTTGGATGGGGAAGAGTTAATGAAGATAAAAGATAACATCAACTGCTTGTTTCAGCACTGCATCCAGGCCCTGGGTGAGGAGCACCCAATCAGAGTGGTCAATGCATTACAGGTACTGCTGGGAGACAGGCAATGCTGTCTTTTCCTTCTGATGAGGCAATATATTTGCTGCTCATTTCTTTGCTTCTGAGGAGAAGTGATGTCTACAGAACAGTTGCTACTTACTGCCTGTGGAGGTTACAAACATTCGTAGTCTCTTTACTCTTTGCAGAGCAATAGCTTGTTTCAGAATTCAGGAGGATCTGGTGATAGAGGATGAAGCTTATGGCAGTGAAGAGACAAGGGGGCTTGTGCACACTGCAGGCTGTCAGTTTGACATCTCAAGAGTGCTTACTCTGTGTAACTTTGTTATTCTACTTTCACCTGTTCTCACTCATTTCAGCTGCATTTTTGAATTTCAGTATGGGTCGAAAAATAAATAAACCTCTGGAGAAGTTAGTGTGAAATTTATACAGGAAACTGTCCCAGCTGGACACTTCCTAATTGGAAACTGTGAACAATTGTCACCCAGAATTAACAGCCATTTTCCTGCAGGTTTTTCCTTACCAAAGTTCTGCTGTCCCATGTCTCATATGGGAGACTCCCCTCCTCAGTCTTGATGTTTGATGTTATTAGTTCACAAGCTGATTCTTACAGTCTGATGAATGCATTTGCTTCTCTCAGCTATAGGAGTACAGGATATGAATGTCAGGTTTGAAGAAGTTATCTGTAGACATTGGACGGACAGTGAGCTGGGAAAAGTTGGTTTAAAACAGAATATTTACACCTCTGACATACAATCTTGCATTGTTTAATTATTATTTTCAGAATTAGTTTGAAAGGATGCTGTTAAATATTGTAGTTATAGCTACACAGACAGCTTAGCCCAGCCTTGAATTCCCCAACTTTTATCCAGACTCTTGGAAAAAGTTAGGGCAGGGCTAAGTCTAGAATACTGCTGTGTGTGTGTAAACTGGAGTGAGGCAACATGTCCTGAGCTTGAGTTAGGAGACTTATCCTTTAATCAGACTTTGATGTGGAAAGTGATCCTGAAGCCAAAACTTATTTAAGCAGTCATTTCTTGAGAATGATTTTGGTGACCAAGGGCTTGTTTAGCCCAATATCCTGTCTCTCACAGTAACAAAAAAAAGGATGTCTACCTTATCCTTTTTCTTCTGTATAGTTCCAGATGTGTGCTAATTCCTTCAAGTCTGCTTGTCTCCAGCTTTACATCTTCTGAAACTAATTACTTCTCACAGGTGAATTTAAGCTGGGATCTAAAACTGCAGTGGCTATACTGCTGCTCATTCCCCTCTTTGCAGGCCTGAGAGGTGCCTGATGACAAAAGTCACCACAAACATTTCCCTCTCTTGGGGCAAATTAGTCATGTCCATAAATTTTCCAGGGGGTCTGTTGGAAGCATGGTGTGCTGGTACCTTTGTGTTGCCAGTGATCTCCAAGAACTTGGTATGATGCAGTAATCCAGTGCCTGCAACAAGAAACGTGAAGGAGGGAGTTAGGAAAGCTTAAGCTGCCTAATAGCCTTGGAGACCTTTCTTTTGGTGTGTTGGTTTGCTTTTTTGTTGCTGTTGACAAAGAGACAGTTTACTGGTCAGGCTTGGTTATAGCACTGTGGTAACCAAACAGAAATTTATACTCAAAGAGAAAACCTATGATCAAATGCATTCTTCTCCAATTTTTTTGAGTCTTCAGCATCCAAGATCTTCCTTAGAAGCAATAGAGGTGAAGGAGAGGTCAGACAAAATGTATGGCTTCCAGGCTGCTGGTATTAATTTCAATATCTGGGCTTTGCCAGTGCTAGGAGAGCATCATGCTACAGGTGTTGCTACTGAGTTGGAGCTGTTGCCTTACATCTTACCTTCTGTTTTTTCCCTTTGCAGACTTTGTGTGCATTAATTCGGGGTGTCCATCAGAAGAACAAATCCACTTCTGGCTTTGACATCATCAACATGCTTGTGGGTTTTGACAAGGCAGAGCTATGTATGAAGGTGAGGCCCTGGCAATGTAGAGGAACAGTTTGCACAGCAGCTGTGTTGCAGGGGCAGTGATTTGTAGACACATGTGCCTACCAAGGTGCAGCTTTGGGGGGAGATATTCCAGCCACTTACTAAAACCAGCTGTCCTGAAGTTCTTTACCTGCTGGTGGCACAAAGACACTTGGGCTCCCTCGGTCTGTTAGTAATATAATAGAATAAATATTCTTTTCCTTTAGTTCTACACTGTGCAGTCACACAGAAATTAAGAAATCCTAAAGCCAGAAAAGGCTGCCACAGGCCATTAGTACCTAGTATTGAACCTCATACCTTGTACTTAGTTTTTATCTGAGTCATATCCTGTGTTCTCACATTCCATCAGCACGTGTACTGCTTTAAAATTTGATGCTCTTCACTGTAAAGATGTTGAGTTTGGGAACGGACGAAGTAATCAGTGATGAAGCTGAATCCTTTTTGTCTCTTTCATCTCTCTACAACAGTGGCAATTTTTCTGCTCTGTACAAATTGCATTACATTGCAGAAAATATTAAGTAGTAATTTACCTATCAGAAATACATTTTTCCATTAAGAAAACTGTATTACCTGTAACTTAGTATTTGGAAAACAGTGTTGATGAATATCTGTAAAACAGTTATATAGGATCTATTTTTAATCATAACTTATATATGTACTGTTAATTGGAGGTGTACTGCTTACAAAAAAAGTCTTTATTCCTATAAGTAAAATGGAATATAGAAAAAATAAAGCAGTGATATTACTGTCTTGCAAACAAAAAGGAAAATCATATTTTGTAGAGCTCAGAATTACGTTGTGAATAAAATAATTTGTTCTGTGTATACAAAAATCTTTTGTATCTAGAGAAAACTCTTGGAAAATGATCATGATGTTATGCCTCTAGTCAGTAAAATGTAGTTAACACGAAACAGTGTTGAGAAACAATAGTGTGAATATGGCCTGTGTAGCAGTAATAATGGCTCAATTACTGATTGTGGAATAACATGGCTTTATATTGGTGCTCTTGTATTTGAATCTTTCAAAAAGTTGTTTATAAAAAAATATTTCAAATAATTTAAAATACTGCTTTTAAATAATGCGACTGTTGTTCTTCAGAATCTGATGGAGAGCTTGGACTCACTCCTTTGTGCTGAAGGTTCTGAAAGTCTCAAAAGCTTGTGTCTGAAGCTACTTCTCTGCTTGGTGACTGTAAGTAAATACCGGCTGTATAATAACTTCAGGGATTATATGAGCCACATCTTGAGGGATGGAACTGTCTCAAGACTTGAGCAGAAGGCTGCAGTGTGAAGCTTAAGAAGGGCAAAGAAATTGTGAATGAGAACAAGGGTCAGTCCAGAATATGCATCATGGCTCTAACCACACTGCCAATGCAGACTAGAATCCTGTAAGAGAGGTGCCTGGGGCAAAAGGGGAGAGGCAGGAGAAAGTGTCAATTGGATTCACAGGTGTGGGTTGTTTTAGGGAAAAAGATATGTAAGAAGTCTCAGATAAATGGAAAGAACGGGAGAGGACTTGAGGAAAGACAGAAAGTGTGGAGTAGACAAGAATGGTGAGAATGTGAGGAATGAGGAAGTTGTAGTAAATGGCCACTCATCAGCTCTTGGACATGGTCAAATGTGAACTATTTTGACTGTGATAAGAGATAATTGAGTGTGGAGGAGGTCTTCACTGCCCTCTTCATGAGGGGGAGAGTTCTCAGTGGAACATATGTGACCTGTTTTTCATTTTCTGCCTCCTGTGTAGAATGTGCAAGAGCTGATGGCTGTTGTCATGCAGCTGTGTAAGATACCAATGTGTGGAGGAAAGGGGGAGCTCTTAGAACGTGGGTCGTGCTTCTTGCCAGAGGGAGGGGTGAGAGGCAGGACATATTTCTTTTATTTCATGTCTAGCTCTACTGGTGGTCACACCTTGACTTGCTGACTAAGTGTGAGATTCTGGATAAATGTGTCCATCTGGGAGTAGAACTCTTGTGCTCCCAGTGTGTGCCAGAGGCAGCTGCAGCATCAGTGGAGGCTTCGTGTGGGATTTTAAACCTTTTGTTTGTTCTCAGGTGACGGATAACATTAGTCAGAACACCATCCTGGAGTATGTGATGATTAACAGCATATTTGAAGCTATTTTACAGGTAAGGGTTCTTCCTTCACTGCAGGAACTCTTCTTCCATAGTGAGAGCTTTCAGTGATGTATTTGCTTTTCAGCTTTAAGCAGCACAGCTCACTGGCACTGTTGTTACTTCCATTCATAAGTCAGTCATATATATTTCTTTTAATGCTGTCTCCTCTGTACTCTAGTCTGCTGTTTTTAGTCACTACTGAGTATTTATTTTCACTTGAGACATTTCTGCAGAGATAGAAACCGAACAGATTTCTGGGCTAATTTAGCAGAGAATTTCTGTATCAGAGAAACTTTCTTTCAAAAGGCAGTGGGGATATATCAAGGTTTTTTCTGCTCTTTGATAAAATATAGTTTTTAGAAGTGGAACTGAGCTTGGGGAAATCCAGAAAACTTGCACAAGTAATGTTGGTGATTCAGTGAGATACTGTTCAGTGCTGTTGAGAAATATATTTGCCCTTTATGTCCTGAAAGCCTATGTTCATTCTTTCTGTGATAAATAAGCTTCTCTGTGTGCATAACTTCCTGGAGATGCTGACAATCCCTTGACCTTAAGTACCCTTTTCCAGATAGGACATAATTTGCTCTTACACATACATTTCATGGGTATGCACTTTCTGAGAGTCACTGCAAGCTTCCTGAAGCAGGCCTGAACAGACCAGTGTGATTGTTTATTCCAGATCCTGTCCAGCCCACTGAGTCGCAGGGAACATGGCTATGATGCTGTTGTCCTTCTGGCCTTGCTGGTCAACTACAGAAAGTATGAGGTAGGTGCCTTCTGGATAACAGAAACGTTACTTCTCTCAACTTTATTAATTTAGGCTGGATTATTATTAAGGCAGCACACAGTACAGTTTTAGCACTGCACGCTGTAACATTTATCAGGACATCAGCACGGAGCTGCAGAAGCTTTGCAAGGCGGTCCTGTTATGCTGTATTTGTCTCTGATGTACATCTATAATCAAATGTGTATGGTATTCCTACAGCTCATTATGCACCAGCATGAAAGAAACTACCTAGGGAATTTGCATTTCCTTCGTAGAAACATTCTGAGGAAGGTTCTCTTGGAAGAGTTACTGTTGTGCCAAACCACCGTGTTTGCCTCTGTGTGTGTGAGTGTGCAGTTATACATATTCTCCAAAGTTAAACGGGCTGTCAGTCATCTTGGGCTTCAGACTGAATTTGTGATTCAGAACCTGACTAGCAGACTGAAAGAGCACAGATTCCCAGAAGAGATGGCGAAGCTGTGACCAAAGAATGAACTGAAACATCACAGCTAGTATTTCCAAGAGAAGTCTCTCTCTGTCTCTTTGACGGATTCCTCTTTGAGGAACTTTATTCATCTTCCTTTTTCTAAACCAGTTGTACTACTTTGTGGTGTATTCCCATTTTTTCCTGCTATTCATCACCTTGAAAAAGAAACATTTTGACTGCTGGAAAAACACCTGCTGTTGGCTTTTCTTTGCATGAGGCATGATGCTTTAATGATCAGTTGTTTTTTGTTTTCCCAAGCAGGAATACCTTAATATACAAATGGGAAGGTTCTGGAATGCCCCTTCTTGAACTGAATTACTAGGAAGGAGAGGCTTCAAAACCTACCTGTTTTTATAATGGATCTTGTTTTGAATTATGAATAGATTTAGAGAATATGCAAAGACAGGAGCTATACTTGGTGTCAAAGTAATGCCTGTCAATTTCTCATTCCTGTCAATGTTGTCAGAATCATGAATTACAGGTTCTGTACAACAATCTGTGCCGTGGTAGCATGGAACAGGAGCATGGAGTTTGATTTCATTTTATGGCTATGAGGGAAGACTGTTGGCAATAACATGACTAAGGGTACTGATGGGGGCAGACTGGAAAGACTGGAGGTCTCCTTGCAAAGTTCAGACTAAAAGGTGGAGAGCTGTGTAGTCCCATCCCTGAGGTATGGATCCCTGTAGAATACAGCTTATGTCCTTTGTAAGGTAGAATGCAGTGAGTACATGAGACTTGTCCTCTGCTCTTTGCCGTAGCTTTCTGTGGAGTATTGAGTTGGAGTTGAATGCTTTGGAGAACACTGTCCTAGATGTCTTGAAATTTGGCACTCAAAGGAAATTGTGATCCTTAAAAAGTACAATTCAGCTGAAGCAGATGTGTGGCAAGGGAAACTTCAGCTTGAGCAGTTTATCTGGCAAGGTTGAAAGCAACTCCCAGAAAGGTTTTATGTGACAATTGCCCAACACTGCCCTTTGTAGCAGTGCTACAAGCAAAGCCTGTAGTAATGCAGTCAGACTCTTTCTCCTTAAGTACAGTAGCTGCTTTCATTTGCTGTTCTTTGGCCTTTAGAATCATTCTGGTGGTTGCCTGGTTGTCAATGTATTGTAGCACACTTTTATGCCTCAAATGCTTTGAAATTTTCTTTTTAGCTAACTGTGCTGCAGCTGATAGGTTCTCTTTTGTCTGAACTCCATTGGTTGCTAATTAGCCAACTGATTTCGTGTGTGTTTTTAGTGTGAATACCAGTGTGTTTTGCATCAGAATGTTCTTTCATATTTTTGGGATGTGAGTTTTGTAGTCTTCTCTCAAATTGTCTGGCAGCATGGAGTGTATCCAACAGCTCTTTGTGTCTGGTTATGTGCACTTGCCTCTCCTTGGTATAGACAACTGCGGGTGCTGAAGAGACACAACACTGGAGAGTTGGAAAGTTCATGGGTTTTTTTGTTCTTATTAAAAAAAAAGATCATACATAACTGAAATTATTTTAAACAAATCTCTTTAACAAAAAGAGTAATTACTCAAGCTTCAGTTCCCTGCAGAATGACCTGCTGAATCATCTCTAATGAGTGTTCAGCGAAAGCTCTTGTGAGGAGTGATTGGGTGGGCTCTGGCCTTCGTTTCTGTTACAGATGTGAAGTTAAGCACCCAAGTAGGGATTATACATGATTAACTTGGTTTTTTTCTGCTTTCTTTACCTACCTAAAAAATTACTTCTCATAGATTTGTGTTAAAGGTCTCAGAGATGTGTTTGGGGGCATGGAGGAGATATCTCTCTCTCTGCCAGACTTGTGTACTTTCCCATACAATGCTCACTTTGTATGGCATGTCTCACCTGAGGATTACTTTAAAAATGACCTGGTAATGATCCCTCTGCAGCTTTATTTCTATGAGATTGTTGGCATCTAGTGATGGGTAGTTCATGGAGGACATCTCAAGTATTTCCAGATTCCAGGAGTTTGTGTCTGTATGTCATGACTGACAAGAAGATCTCTATGCTATTTTTTGTTTGTTACCTGATAGCAGTGATAGGAAAAGACCTGTGCTGTCTGAAGAGCTCAGAATCATATTTTTGAGTTCTTTCTGTCTGTAGGTAGAGGCAGAAACTGACAATTTGAAGCTTTCAAAATGCGTATTAACTGCTTTCCAAGGCTGTTGCGTGTCTGTGCATGTTGTGGAGTGGCAGGTGTAATTTTGACTTTTCACATTTCTGCTATGATTCCTGGTGAGAGGGGAACTGAACTCTGAAACAGCAGGATTAGAACAGGAAAGCAGGCAGGGAGTATGGGGTGGGTTTGGTTGTGGTGCTTGTACAACTTGCAGGTTGCTGACACTCACCATAGATGTGCAGACCAGTGCTCATGGACAGTACCTGGAGCTGAGGGCTCTCAAGGAGGAGCATGAGCAAACTCCATGTCCTGTGGGCAGCATGGGAAAGGTTCCCATCACACTGGTACAGACTTGCATACCAGTGCAGTAGAGACTGCCTTGTCCCACACACCCCATACGGTGTGTGAAATACACTGAAATCTGCCTGCTGCTTGAGGAGTTAGGGAAGCCTAGAAGGAGGCATGGAATGTGTCAGGGGAATGGAATACTTCAGAGAGGAATTGTTAAAAAGACTTCTGCAGGTGTGGAAGTGACAACTGAAAAGACAGAGGACAGAGATCCGTAGCAAGCTGGGCCAGCTTCATGACCCTCTCAGCCGTGCACTGCTGGCATCTTGCTGTCAAGAGGCGGGAGACATGGAGCATGCATCTTGGAAAATCAAGGACAGTGGGAGTGTGAAAAATTGTTCACAGGCTGGAGATGACAAGGAACAACCCACTCTCCCTCCCTCTCTGTTGATGGGACTGAGTGTATGAGTAGGTGTCAGGTCAGCCTGATGGTGTTGGTCAGTGTGGTATCTCCCAGTTCGCTTATTCCCACATCTGGGAATTTGGGTAACCCTGCAGCCTCTAATCCGGGGTAGCCAGGGGCCATTGCCTGGAAAAGCCCCATCACTTTTATTGGTCATGAGTCACAGGCTGGCCTCTTCTGTGCATGAGCTGTTGTGTGGGAAGTTTCTCCCTGTTGAATGACTGAAATCAGCAAAACTAAGGTGTATTTACAAGGATGGATTTTAATCCATATTTAATTATGACTTTGTGATGTTTGCTTCTGCTCCACAGACATTGACTAAATTTAATTTCTGAAGGGGAACATGGTTGTACAGAGAGGACCCCATATTGTTACTCCATAGGAGCCTTTACTCCAGCCTCAAGGAAATGTCTTTGCATGGTTCATGCACGGCTGGGTTCTGTGTGAGTTTTGTGTCTTTTTCTGAGACAGTGGCAGGGCTGGATGCTGCTGGAGGCAGCTCAGAGGCTTTGAACTGTTCTGATCAATTTCTTTTCTGATCCAAAGAGAAAGACTGATCCTCCCAAAGCACCAGATAGCTGAGAGTGATGTTTTCTGATCAGCCTTATTTTTAACTTGCTGTCAAGCAACTGATGCGTGTTTTGTGTTTTATTCTTCCCATCACTTTGGGCTTACTACACAGACTGAGACTTTTCTTCCGTGTCTTGGTTTGAAATCAACTTTTTCTAGTTTTGCACTGACACATATAAACCAGGAAAAACAAATGTGCATTGCTAATCTAAAATGCTTCCTAAATTATTAGCATTTATCTTTATAGATGGAGTCTGCATGCTTTGTTCAGCTAAGTTCAAGGAATTTATATTCTTCAGAGACTTCCAGCTCTCAGTGGTGTAAACAAAGTGTTGGTCTCTAACATTGCCTTCCTGGGTCCTCCTTCCTTTAAGCAATCTTTGCAAGGTGTTGCAGAAGGGAGATAGCAGAACGCTGATGTTCCATCGCAGCTTCACTGCCTGTTCCTGCTGCATAACCGTGTGTGTGTCACAGATAACAAGCTTGCAGGACAGCTGCTCCACTTTCAAGACTGACAGATGAGCTTGCAGAGGAGCAGAAACTCCCATTCTCAATAAAATGGGGAGACTGCCTGGCTGAGCCAGTAGGAGAAGGTGTCCCAGGCACAGCAGCCTTAGCATGTGCTGCGACTCCTGTTTCTTTGTGCGTATTCTACTTTACGGGACAGGAGACAGATTCTTCCCAGGTGGTTGGGTAAACTTGAAAAGATAATAGTGTTTTTTTTCCTGAAGGCTGAACTTACAAGCAATTTTCTTTCTTCCTTCCCCCCCTCACGCTGAGCAGTCAGTGAATCCCTACATTGTGAAGCTCTCCATCGTGGATGATGAGGCCACGCTCAATGTGAGTACTTGATTTGGTTCCTCTGTGCTGCTGGGGATGCTCTTTCATGTGTGGTGTTAGTGGAATGAATGCAAGCACAGTGTATTGTAGAAATCAGATCTAGGAACAGTGCTGCTCTGAGAAACACCAGTACAGGAGTTGTTCAGCCCTAACTGTACTCTTGCTATGGGTTAGGGCGCTCATGATTTGGACAGTTTGATCACCAATAAATGGTGGGGGTGGTTAAAAAGCTGGGTAGCAAGAAACATGCTTAAAGTTGATCTGCTATACATTTATGAATTATCTATACACTATTTGCTGTCACATGCCAAAGGCACACGATGGCGTATGCCAGAGATCTCATTTCCAGTGCTATGTCACCCGATTTTACCAGTCCACAAGTCAATTCTTGTAGCTCAGTGGAAGCTTGTATTTGAGTCAAAAGTCCTGCAACATATTTTGGGTTGTAGCCACAGTCTTAAGTTTTGTAGCCTGGCCTGGATAAAAAGTGACAGCACACTGAGCTATGGAGGTCTGGACTGGGAAGCTGTTCTTTAGGCATGAAGTAAAAAGCAAGTGCTAACTAAAGGGTGATTCTGAGTTAATTAAATTGGCTTGACGGAATGGATGTTCAGTAGTTGTGGAATGGTGGAGGCTGTTTGCAAGAAGTTAAAGGTTACTAGTGTTTATGGCTCTTGTTTTGAATTTTTGGATGTCTTTCCTCTGACACCATCTTCCTGCTGAAGCACTTGGTGTTTTAATGAAGCTTCTTGAGTGAGTAAGCTGTCTGGAGATCCAAGGAGAGTAAATGTTCTCTGTTGAACTTAGTAATTAAATATATAACTTTAAATTTTGGTGTCTTGATTTTTGGTTTGTAATTTTGTTGTATCATAGCATGTCTTCAGACATCTGCAAGGGAAATTCTTCATAGCATGCTAGGTTATCTGGGGGGGCAGCATTGCTACGTGTGTTCAGTGTGTGATTTCCTCCCTTGAGATTTGTAATGTGAAGTTTTTTTAACACTTTTTTCAGGGAATGGGACTTGTAATTGCCCAGGCTTTATCGGAATATAACAGGTAAAACCTAATTGTGTCTTATTTTTCAGTACAGGATAGTTGCTGTACATTTTCACAAACATTTTTTTGTGTGTTGAAGCACTTGTTTATCACTTAATAGGCTTGATGCATCCAGAGAGGCAGGGAATAGTCCTATGCTTTAGGATACTTTGGCTCAGTTGTTGCTGTCATTGCAAGAGTGAATCCATCTCTACCAGCTGGGCTGATGTGCTTCAGGAGAGATCTTGCTCTAGGGGAAGATATCTCCTGTATGTTTTTATTGTCATGGATTTTACCTCTCTATGAACCTTGTGTAAAATCTTAGTTCCAAAGGAAAAGATCGATGATTTGCTGAGAACTTCTCTGATAGAAAATGGATTTTAACTGAAACACTGTCTAAAACAAACAAACAAACAAACAAATGTATCCAGGCCTGTCCGCATGCCAGATCAGAGGTGATTAGGGCATGCATGTGCTTCCAAATGGTGGAAAGCAGTAACTGCTGCTGAAGAAAGAGCCAGAAAGTCAGCAGCAGGGTAGCATGTTCTCAGCTTCATATGCAACAGCTCAAAATGTGTACATTTTCCCAAGAGGAAAGTGCTTCAGAAGAATTTAGAACTTACAGCAATTTTACCGGAGGAACACATGACATTTTTTTGTGCAGTAGGATTCTCAAAGTATCCAGAAAAATGTTTTAATTCCTTTGGAAGTCTGCTATTGTAGTTATGCAAGTGACTTGCAAGATCAGCAAATCATGTATGTAACAGAGTAAATTATGGGAGTAAAGCAGAAAAAGCTCACCCACCCAACCTCCTTCATTGTGACAAAAGCTGTCTCAGACCATGGCCTGTTTTGCTTAGCTCAGTGCTTTCTTTCCCCCTTTTCCAAATATTTAGAATTGCTTACTTTGCCTATTACATCGTGTATGATGAGATTCCTGTACGACAGACACCATAAATGGCCATGTGAGCTTTTCTAGTGCGTTTGAATGCCAAATGTAGCAACATAGCTTAAATCTGAGGTATCCAACCTATACCTTGACTTCAGTTCCAGTGTCTTCACTTGCTCCAGGAATGTGGGATCAGGCAAGACCAGACCATGAACTGTAATGGTCTGCGTGGTTTCTGCTGGCCCTAGGGTGGCCAACTCTGATTTGGTCTGTAGCAGATAATTGAAATGAAACTGTTCTGTGGTTACTGACTCTGTTGCTTCATGTGGTTTATTACTGTTTTTCCAGTGCAGGACAAAATTTCCTAAGTCACTTGAGTCCTTTCCTTCAGTGTTAGCCCAGGCTGCCCATGTCCTCTGTAACAGCACAAGCATTGTTCAACTCTCACGTCTTTCAGCAACCCCACTTCAACTCTACACAATTTACAAATATTTTAATACCCTTTGCATCTTTTGTGAGTTCTTGAAAAAGGCTTGTGAATGTTGAAGCTTCTTCCATCCTGTATACTTATCAGATAAGACTATCTTACAGTGATTTAGGTAAAATAACCCTAGTTCCATGTATAACCCTGAAACTTCATCCTTATTTCTTTTTGTTCAGGCAATACAAAGATAAGGAAGAGGAGCATCAGACTGGTTTCTTCTCAGCCCTAACTAATATGGTAAGCAAGGAAGCAGTGTTTTTTCTACTCTTAAAATAGGTGTCTTCATGCAAGTTCAGCAGGAGGGCATTTCTGTAAACTGTGAGTTTGAGATGTGGGTTCTGCAGGCATGGATTGAACGTATCCAAACCAAATACAGCTGAAATGGCTGTATTCTGAGGACTGTGTTGTTGTCTGGCTGGGAAAGCTCTTTCAAAGGACAAGATCTCTATTCTGGTGTTGATAATTGAAATTGTTTTCCTGCATCATTGTCATTCTAGTTGACTTTATTTTAAAAATCACTTGAAAAAACCTTTTAATCAGTTTTTTAAACTTCTTAATCACTTTTAAATGGCTACTTGTTTTTTAAAAAAAGTTGCTGCTCTGCTGATGTGGCCTAGAACAGAGTGGCACAGTCTGGGCTGTCACTAGCTTTAGAGGTTCTGTTTCTTTACTGTCTTGTTTCTCAAGTCTGGCTGTACTGAGTGACCACAGAGTAAGCTTGGATTCTGCAGTGGGCACTGTCTGCATTTTTGGAGGGGTACCCTTCAAAGACAATTGTGAATTTCTTCCTTGTGAAGAGTATCCACTGTTACCCTTGTTCAGTTTGGCCTTGCTTTCATCTGACATTTAATTGTAGTCTGAGATCTAACTGACAGGAAAATTTCCTTTAAGTAAGGATAGTTCACTGTTAACAGCTGTCTGTCAGGAGTGACTTGGGTGAAACTGCTACCACTCTGGGGCAAGCAGATAGGAAACAATCTCTGTTGTCCTCTTACAGAATGGCAGACTAATCCAGGCTGGGATCTAAGGTCCAGTCCTTTTTTTTTTTTCCTTTTTTTGTGATTTGACAGGTGAAGAATTGGTCAGTGACAGGACTGCAAAATCAAATCTGTTTGTATCCATGTATTCTCTCTTGTTGTCTGATAGCTTTCCCGAATTCCTGCTGTGCAATGCTCTCTCTTTCCATAGGTGGGCAGCATGTTCATAGCAGATGCTGATGAGAAGATCTCGGTCCAGTAAGTGCACAAATGTTAGTTACACAATGAACTGGTCAGCGTGATCCTCTCTGTCATGGAGCTGTTCTAATGTCCCTCAGCAAACAACAGGGGCAGGTTCTCTTGTCACTAAAATAGTACCACACCACTGCAAACTGGATTCTCCCTTCAGTGGGCAGGGTGCAGCAGGAGGAGCCAGAGCTGAATTGCTTGTAATGAAGTCTCTAAAAAAAAAATGCAGTGGTTTTTATGGGGCATTTATAACACATAATAGGCATGTTGGAGGTGGCACATGGAAAGTGATAATTCACATACTCTTGTCCCCACTAAAATATTTTCTAAATCAAGGGGGCAGGTGATAAATATGAGGGGTTTTGGTGTCTGCAGGACCCTCTGCCCTTAAAACAAAGGACTTTTAAGGGAAAGCACTGTTTGAGCAACGAGGGACACCTTCAGCAGGAAGGGAACAAAGTCTGTAGTTGAGCTCTAAAAATAGCTATTTTTATGCATTGCTGAATACTACTAATAATCAGAATACAATACAACTGGATTGCAGAGGCAGAGTTTTCTGTAGTTAAAAAAAAAATTTTCTTTTTTCAGGTAGGCCTTGCTTCTGAACAGCTTGGCTTCTGGTATTCTGATCACTAACTGTGCCTTTTGTCTGTATCCTTCCCACAGAACGAATGAAGCAATCCTTCTGGCCCTCTATGAAGCTGTTCACTTAAACCGGAATTTCATCACAGTTCTGGCACAGGTGAGTTTCAGTGGAATGTTTCCCCATTTCTTTGTAGTGCATGTGTTTGAAATTAGAGAGTCAGAAATGGAATCGGTGCAAAGATGTACGCCCCTGCATACTTGTCATAGGATCAGCATGAAAGATCAGACTTGGGCCAGGGCCTGAGAAGCATTTTAGGAAATGCTTCCTTCCTTGACAGAAGATCAGTAGAGTTTTGAGGTCACAGTTCATGCTGGAATTATTTGTTTTTCCCACTAAGTGGGAAGGGCTGCATGGAGTCCCTTCTGTACTCTATTGAGTAGACTTAGGGGGAAGATGGAGTGAGTGAACTGGTAGGGATAAGGTAGGCAGCTCTTAGAGCAAATCACACTTTTAAGTTAGTATTGAGAGAAAGAGACTGATTCAGCTCCAAGCTTGGATGAATTGTCCTGTATGGGTGTGCACAGACTGTGTGATGTTGTCTGTTTTGCCCAACCCATTTTGCTTGGGAACCTGTTGCCAGAGCATAGCACTTGTCCTTGTGCTGTTTATGGTGGAGAAACAACTATGGCAGCCTTCTGAGCAGCAGTGGGCTGCTCCATACCTCTGATCACAAAGCTCTGGATGCTTTCGTAAACACTGTGTGAGTTTGCAAAGGTGGTTGTTGCTGGAAAGCAGGAAATGAGCCTGTCTGATCTGGTGATTGGGCTGTGGCTGGCTGCAAAAGTAGCGTGATGTGTTTAGGTAAACCTTCAGGTTTAGGCTTTTAATTTTGGTTTCTAGGTATTGGTATTAATCTGTGAGAAAAACATCAGCAAAACAGTTAGCACCTTTCCCCAGTTATTTCAGATCCTCAGAGAGCAGCCATACATCACAGGCTAGACACTTGGCATGATGGAGGAGACCTTTGAGGACTCCTGACAGTAGTGGTGATGGAAGAGGTCTGATAAGCAGATCTGCAGCCTCTGAAGAAAGCTTCTGTTTCATGGATGGTTAATTTGCTGAGGTTCCCTCCCTGTCTTTTCCCAGGTTATTCATTCCTACCACTTGTGAGAGATTTCTGCTCTTTCAGTTCTGTGTAGTACCAACTCAGGCCTTTCTGTGGTCAAGATATTCCTGAGGGAAGAGAGACCTTTGGTAGGGAAAAGAGTAGGGCAGATAAAGATCACATAGAGTAAAAGCTCTTAAAAATAAAAGGATAGACTAGTTATTTGTGAAAGTAATAGCTGAAGCAGCCACTGATCAGTGGGTTTAATTGATGTGGAGGCCTGATGATCTTGGGAGGATTGTCTGTAATCCTTCATTTAAGAGAGGGCAAGGTAGGTCGTGTCATGTTGGAAAAACCTCATAAAAGCTGATGAATGCTCTTACCTAAGTTGGTGCCCATTGCTTGGCACTGCATGAATGGCTCCCTGCTGCTGTGTGACACATGGGAAGAGCAGGGATTCAGTTGTGTGGATGTACGGAGCAATAAGGTTTCCATGTGCTCACCAGCCGTGGGTGCTCGGGTTTGCTGCTGGGTGGCACTCTTGTCTCTCAACTACCAGTTACTGTTCG
This sequence comes from Manacus vitellinus, assembly GCF_001715985.3. Classification (NCBI taxonomy): domain Eukaryota; kingdom Metazoa; phylum Chordata; class Aves; order Passeriformes; family Pipridae; genus Manacus; species Manacus vitellinus. Next base: position 10,917,919 of record NW_021939122.1, read on the forward strand.
GGATAAAGAAGGAAAACTCCCAAAATCTGTGGAAGCAAACCTGGCTTATGTAAGACTTAAAGTGAAAAAATTGTGTTTTAAAGTTTAAGTTAAGACCTATTGTGATGTAAAATTGTCTTTGAGTTGTAGTATGTGTGTCCGTGCTTCCCATAAATTACATGCATTTATGAGATATTCAGAGGCAGCGTGGAGGACATCCACTTGAGAAAAATCCTGTGGAACGAATGTCAAATCAGCAGTTCTATATCTTTCTTTTATTTTGAAATTGTGATGATATATTAAAGCAGATGATACATTTTTGTAAAACTTGCCCTATGAAATGGACACTTTGCTTGGCAGCCAGACTCAAAAATAGCAGATTGCCTATGCTCTCACCAGTGTGTGGATAGATCCGGAAGCTTGCAAAGAGTAAAGTCAAAGCAGTTGGGCAGGCAACTATTAGCAAAGATGAAATGGGGAGAGTGACTGATGGAAGCTGAGAGCATCGATAATGATAGTCTTATTTATGTTATCCGCTCCTGTCCTGCAGTGCCTGGGCTTTATAGTGAGAAAGGAAAGTAATATATTACCATCATCTTTGAATATGAACAGGGTGGGGGGGGCAGGAGTGAGGTGAATCTGCTTTTAGAAAGAGAAATGACAGGATCTTGGAGGAAGACTTCAAATGCACATCCTTGGATTGTTTTGGGGGGAATCAGAAGCTGTAAGCAGTGTAGGCTTCTGCAAACCTTTTCCCATTCTACATGGGAGTATTTTCTGTCTGCTGGGGAGAGCCACCACTTTCTGATATATTTTCGTGTTTTGGGGAATAAAGAAATTGATGTACTGTTTAACTGTTAGATGTCCAAGGTCAGGAAGCATGGCCTGGCATTTTGGAAGAGAGGCTGAAGTTTGTTGAGACTTCATTAGTCATGTCTGTGTGAGACTATGGAACAGTACAAGTAATGATCTGTGTTTCCAATGGCTGGGGAAGCTATTGACCTATGCATGTGTGTTTCCTGTTAGAGCCATCCTGAAATGGGCCTGATGACAACACCAACAAGCCCAATTCCAATGACACCCGTCACTCCACTTGGAACCACCCCGCCTTCTTCAGATGGTAAGAAATGCAATGATCTCCTGGGGAAAAATTATTGAAAACTGTAAAATAACTAGGAAAGTATTTTCTCAAGATGGCAACTAATGAGATCTGTCTGGAGCAGATGTAACCTGATGGTCTCCTCCTGAAGCGACTTGCCTTACTGAAAATGGGCAAGATTTTTGACTCCAATTTATTTCTGTTTCATTGTATATTGCTCAATGAAATTATGCTGATATTCCTTCTGAAAACAGTACTCTCCCAATATCTGCATGAAGATACAGCCAGCCCATTAGTTATTCTATGTGGGCTTTTACTTATGAATATTTCTAGTGTCAGGTCCTTTGCTTGGGATTATTTGTCATTGGAACAGATTTACAGAGAATTGCAGTGGATTCCTGCTTGTCATTAATGCAGTTATCCTCAGCTTTGAATTAATTGGGATTTGAATTCTGTTTGGGTGTGGAAGTATTCCTCCCTCTTACTGCCTTTTCTCTGATAGGCATTGTAAAAGACTGCTTACCCCAAGATCTTTCTTTGAAATGAGAGTTACAAGTCCACATAAATATGTATTGCAATCTCCTAAAATAAAACCCTTGCAATTTAAGGTATGGATAGATAGAGCCTAGTTTAAGAGAAGAAATTAAACGGCTGTTGTCATGTACTTTAATGGCACTCTCTGGAGCTGAAGAAAGTGTTTAATGAAGGAACAGAGTCAATTTGAATAGAGCACAGTTTGGAAATATTTCTGGGGAAAAGCAGCCTGGGTTACTCAGTTACATCAGCTATTCAGGTCATTTGATACCCTAGTTAAGGATGATCCTCCTCGGGATGAATTCTGTCTGGTTACCATGGATAACAAAAGCTTCAGATAAAGAGTCCCCTATGTCTCAAGTCTCTGTGTGCATGTAACATGAAATGTGGAGGGACGGGCATTTTGTGGGCTTGTGTTCAACGTGTTCATTGCAAATGTATCCGCCCACACACCGTATTACACAACTGACAGAATTTGTGCTTACCTACATGTGTGGCTTGCTTGCACTCTTTTTTTTTTTTCTTTTTTTCATTTACCAAAAGACAAACCAAAATCAAAACAAAAACTCCATCCTGCTTTAAGCAGAGGCAGTGATCTTGTAAAGTTCAAGGCTTCTTGTGGCTTGCAAGGCTACTAAATTTAAGAAGAGGATCTGATCTTCATGTGCAGCAACTACATCGGGAGGCATTCTGTATTTGTATTTACTGTCACCTTGCTGATCCCTGCTCTCAGTGATAATTTTTTTTACGACTCTCAGTTTGGTTTAGTTTGGCGATGCTTCAGTATTGCTGTTATTTTAAAAATATGTCAGAATTTTCCTCATTTTCTAAGGTCTTGCAACGCAGATGTAAAATTTGCCCATGGCTGAAAGTTAGCAAGAGGCTTTTTGGCTTTGGAATGAAAAGATTGCCTTCTTTTTCCTGCATTAAAAAAATGTGTAGTTGAACTGTTTTCAAGTTACAATAACGTGTAGAAATCCCTCTATGGGTTTCAGGCACTTTTCTTTTATGCTGACTGGGATTAAAAATGGGTTCGTATTCTGGTTTGAAATTTCTCTTGCTGGTAGCCTATAGTGTGAATTAAGACCCTGTAAAGTTTCAAAATGTGTGTTTAAAAAAACCACCAAGGTCTGTAGCATGAACCAGGATAAGCAGGGATGTGTTTTTCAGAGTGATTTCTTCTTTTTTTTTTTTTTTCCCAAAAATGAGACTTGCTAGAAACTGTTGATCCATAATATGTAAATCAAGTGTGGCTGTCACCATAGTTATCTAAATGTCAGTTTGCTTACTGTTGTTAAATATTCATTCACTATGTTCATTGTAACAGCTCAAGAAGGACCCACTGGGGATATAAATACATTTTTCAGACTTTTAGCTGAATCTTTGAGCTATTCATAATATTGGGAATGAAAAAGCTTCCAGTCTTATTGCATAGACTTTGCCAACAGACCTGGCATGTTTGCAATGTGTCAGGAGCCCCAGGGCATCAAGCCTGAATGGACTAAACCAGCTCACACTTGGGGATGTGCAACTTTTAGAAGTTCAAAGCCCCATTATGATTTTTTTAATGTGGTTCAAACAGTGAAGTTACATTGATCTATTTGACCTGTTGTTTCCAAGGGCTACAATTTTGTATTCAGGGTGATTGTATAATCCTAAGTTCCATGAAAACCTCTGCTGTGTTCTGGGCCTCTCTGTGCTCAGTTTAGAGAATACTGCATTTTACTGCTGGTTCGTCTCCTTCATCCTTCTGTGCCTGTCCTTGCCCCAGTTCCAGGGGGGTAAATAAGCCTCACTTGCCTCATAACAGGGTTATGAGATACAAGCCTTGAATTGTGAAAGGCATTGCATGTTAAAGCTGACTTTTCTCTGAACCAGAACACAGTTGTGTACAGGATCAAAGTACTTCCCTTCGGAGTTCCCAACCTAGACATCCAACAATCAGTTATAAGTAATTCCTCACTTCTTGCAAGGTTCAGTCTCATCATAAATACCTTTTTCTTTCCTCAAGAGTGAGAAAAGCCTTGGGTGTTCCTGAGGATAGATGGAAAAGAGATAATATAGTTCTTAAGATGTGTCCTAGTGGTCTGTAGATCTGTTTCCAGTGCAAAAGGAGCCCTATCTCAGGCTATCTCTATAGCTTGAGAAGAGAGAGAGCCTTCTGACAATTATAATTCAAGCCACCTGTGACCTCCTGCATGTGAAAACCTGTGAGTTTGAGCTCCTAAGCAGCCAGAACAGCCATGTTATTGTCATGTACTTAGAGCTGGAAAAGATCCCCTAGACTATTAGTGCCCTGTGCTCGCAGGCATATCCATCCCTTAAATTTATTGAACTCTGACTTAATTTGTTTCCCAGTAATTTCTATTGGGGGCAGTTTCAGTTTTGGTTAGAAATCTTCAACTTTGCAACCTGCATTTCTTGTCAATTCATACCCATTTCTCTTGCTGTTAACCTCCCTTTGAAACACAGCTCTTTTTTGTACATTGGGTAGTCACCTATGTATTTTGCTGTCTCACAAGAAGGGTACTCTTTTCCTATGTTCCACCTGCTAACCTTTCTCTAATATTCTTCAAGTTTAAGCTCATCCTCTTTGAACATGAGTTCTGCATAGTTATGGAAAATGTTTGAGACATGGTCTCACCAGCACCTTGTGCCAGGCATTACAGTGTTCCTGTCTCTGCTGGAAGTGCATTTCTGGATATGTTGTAGAACCACTTGTGTTGGAAGCGTGTCATCTCATGATCTGATAGTGTATCATGGTAGTTTGTTGGCAGCTGATGAGCTCTTGGTTTGCCATGGAAATAAATCCCTGAATTCCTGACCCTATGGCTTACATCGTTGAATTTCATGTTGTATTTATTATCTGTTCTTGTTTTTATTCTTTGTGCACAGTCTGATACTCCTCTGTGTTTACATGTCCCAACTTCCTGCAATTAGCAGATTTCACAGAATATTCTGAGATGGAAGGGACCCACAAGGATCATCGAGTGAATGGCCCATATGGGGACTGAACTTCACAACCTTGATGCTTTTAGCACCATGCTCTAGATTCATTAGCAAGCAACTGTTTCTTGTGCCCAGGTTACTCACAAAACCGAGAACTATTATCTAAAGTGACACCTAAGGAATTCAAGCGGTAGTCTCTTCTCAGACTAATAATTTCTCCAATTGCTTCTCCTTTACCAGATCTTTGATGTGTGTTAAATTTTAGTATTGCTTCCCACTTATCTGCTTCACTCTTAATTTTTCATACAGAACTGTATTAAGTACTTTACTGAAGTCTTCCTAGACTACCTCCATCAGTTTGGGGTTTCTTTTGTCTGAGCTAATTTACCTTAAATGGTATCAGACTGGCAGGATCTGCAGGTAAATGCATGCTGCATTTTTACCATTTACCTTTTTGCTCCTCCCTTTCAATATTTCTCATAAAGCTTTCTGAATGGGAAGGCTGAGAATGGCCCTTTAGGACAGCTCGGGCACAGTCATCAGTAAAAATGTGGCTCAGTCACGTGATAGGGGTTTGACAACTCATAAACTCTGTGCTTCAGATGGTGTGCATGGGGAGTGAGCAGGAGGCACATTGTGCAATTAGCTAAGGAATTGAGATGGCTTCTTGTGAAGTCTAAGGCAGATGATGTCCACTGTTAAGATGTCAAAAGTACAGCTGGTGTCCCAGAGAAATGCCAATGAACTGCTGCGGGTATGGAAAGTACATTTTTGCTCCCTGCTGGGTTGTGATCTATCTGGCACAAGCTGTGACTGCTTTTGCTTCTTGATTTTTATAAAGCTGATCTTTCTGCATCCCTTTTCTACGGCTTTGGTCAATAATTGTTACATTATATCTTGTGTGTCTTATCTGCTTTGTTCCAGTTATAAGCTCTGCAGAGCTACCTTTGGATGCTGATGTGCAAACCAGCAACCTGCTGATAACCTTCTTGAAGTACAGCTCGATTGTGATGCAGGACACAAAAGGTAAATGAATTCTTTGGATGCAGCAAACAGTGCTTCTTGAAGTGAGAAGGTCACAAGAACATGTCTAGTGACTCCAGAAATAGAAGTGAACTGGAGTCCCTTTAAAGGAATTCCAACTTTTGGGAAAATTAAGAGATTTCTTATTGCGAGATAAGAGTTGTGAGACTAGGAGAGACCTAATGCTGGCAGGAAAGATGTCAAGTATGGAAAGAATCTAATAATTGATTATGGTACCTAATAACCAAGCCTGTCCAGATGCAGGAGGTGTGAGCATATGATTCCCAACTGTCAGAGAGGGGAAGTCTCAGGCGCCAGAGAACTGTACTTTAAAGAACACTTAGAAACTGACACAGGAGGTAAAGCTCAGCATTGGGAGGAAATGTTTCCTTTGTCCTTTAATATTTAGTGGTTAAACATGTAGCTATGTAATTGTAAAGAGAACAGCAGTAACTTACACTGCACTGGCAGTAATTTGCTTGAGAAAGTATCTTCCCATCTTTCCATCTTTGTTTCTCCTGTAGTACTGTGGTGGTTAATTTCAGCTTGCTGGAGTTGAAGTATTGGTTCATCTCCTGCTCAGGGTACCCAAGGGTGCTGTTTTGCCCAGTGGTTCTATGGGCAGGACCATAGTGTGAACATAACAAGTGATCTTTGCACCGTGTTTCAGCCTATTACTGACTTTTGCTGTTAAGTTAGATGTAACAACTGAATGAAAATAGGGTGACAGCTGCAGAGCTATGATACATCAATTATTGAACTTCGTGATTGCTTGGCATTGAATAAGAGAGCAGGCAGGAGTTTCCTTTTACCTACTAGCTTACAGTGAAGTTACACTTGGCTGCCTTGTTCTGTAAGCAAGCCAGTTGGGGAAAAAGTGAATAAATTAAATTAGGACTTTATGAAAATGTCCTGATTTCGGCTGGGACACAGTTCATTTTCTTCTTAGTATCTGATACAGTGCTGTTATTTTGGATTCAGTATGTGAATGATATTGATACCACACTGATATTTTGACCCTGACTAAGAAGTGCTTACCCTAAATCAAGAAATTTTCAGTTCTCATGCTCTGCCAGTGAGGAAGTGCACAAAAAGCAAGGAGGGAGCATGGCTGGGATAGCTGACCTGAACTGTCCAAGGGGATATTCCACACCACAGATTGTCACGCCTAATGGATAAACTGGGGGAGTTACCCAAAAGGGGCCATTTGCTGTTCAGGGATGGGCTGGGTATTGGTCAACAGGTGGTGAGCAGTTGTATCGTGAATTGTGTTGTGCATCACTTGTTTCTCTTGGGTTCTGTTACCTTCTCTCACTCTACTGATGATTATTATGGTTATTATTATGATGATGTTTTAATTATTAAATTTTTCTTACCTCAACCCGCATGATTTACCTTTTCTTTCTGATTCTCCTTCACACTGGGGGAAGAGGAGAAGCATTGGAAGTGAGTAAGCAGGTGCATGGTATTTAGTTGCTGTCTGGGTTTAAACCTTGACAACTCCTCAAAACCAAGGCAGAATCAGATTTACCTGAATCTTTTCTCAGAGGTGTTGCTGACAGGTTGGATGAAGATACTGTGATAGTGGAGCACCATTTCCAGACTGTCCATTCTGGTGTTTAACCATCCTTATTATGAGAAAGCTTCATGTGCTTCCTAAATTCTTTGCTATGATTTGAATTACTGTCTATCTTCTCCAAGATAGATATTGAGAATGGATTGTTTCTTTTTTCTTTGTGTCAGCCTTTATGTATTTGAAGTCTGCTTTTGTGTTTCCTCTAGCTTTTGTCTTTTGAACTAAACCACATCAGTCTTTGCTCAGTCATTTCCAATAGGTTGTACACATGAGGAGGGCCTACCAGCTCTCTAATCATTCTCATTTGCTTTTCTCAGGGTCTGTCTTGCTGATCCAGATTTCTGATGCAACAATTTTGTGTTTTTTCAATTTAACTTCTGCACTTATTAGTCACCGTAACATGAAAAGTCTGCACAGGGATTTGGGAACTGCCAAACTGGATTAGTTTCAGATGGAGTGAAATCTGATAGAGGGGATTCCTTACTAAACAAGCCAGTAAGAGATGAGTTTATTATGTTATGAGACAGGAGTTGATGTTTCTCTCTTTGCTTTGGTTCTAGCTTGTGTAACATTTGAAATTGGTCTGGCTGATAGACCTAATCTCCCTCTCACCATGGTAGTGTGTGGCAATGAGCTCCACTGATCGATTGTTTAAAGTGTGCCCTCCAAACCTGAACTTATCAGTTCTAGTGGGTATGTTCCTGTCCTTATATTTTGATTCTAGATGGAACCCTGCCTAATTTTTTCTTGTATAAGATCAAGCATGGAACAGACTGCGCAGGGAAGTGCTCGAGTCACAATCCCTGAAGGTATTTAGAGGACATGTAGGCACTTTGGGACATGGTTTACTGGTAGATTGGCAGTGCTGGGTTGACAATTGGACTCCATGATCTAAAAGGTCTTCTCTTAACCTAAGCGATTCTATGATTCAATGTGACACCAATATAGCAAAAAAGATGAATAATTCCAATTTACTTCAGGTGTCTTGAGACAGCTGGGAACACTTAGAGGGGAGACTGGTTTGTTCCACATCCAGGACTAGACAGTTGTTTTGGTCCTGTCCTGGAGAACATAATTTAATAGATTGTTTTTCCTAGATCCTCTTGTTTTCCTCTCTTGTGTCATTCAGAGGCAGCCGTCTTGGGAGAAACAAAACCTCTGTGTCATATTTTCCCATTGGTGAAGCAGGGTTTATAGTGATACACCTCCCCTTAGAAAGTGGCTTGCTTTGTTCCTTTAGTGAAGGATGCTGTGAAATACAAAGTGTCTGTGCAAGTAACTGCTTGCATAGTTGCCCCATTGCTGCTGAAAATGGCGTGATGTTCACAGAGCGTCGGTGGAAGGCATGTCAGGTGTGAAACGAGCCTTTACAGCATAATCCCCAGAGAGAGAAGTGGTAGCAGCACCTACAGAAATATACAGGGAGGCCTTACAATATGAATATAATAAGACTCTTGTGTATCAGTATTATTTGAGGCCATTTCTCCTGCTTTGCTGGAGTACAAGACTTTATAACATTTTAGCTGAGGTAAGAAAATAGGAGAGACATTTAACTTTTCCATTGCAAAATTCCTCTTCATCTTACTTAGTGCAGCAAGATGAAATCAGCATACTTCAGGGCATATCTTGTTATAAATATCTGTCCCTCAGCAGCATAGTAAAGAAAACGAGGCATCAAACTAGACAGAGCAGCTAGTTAAGCCCATTCTATCTATTTTTATAGATTACCATATACACACCAGCTAGCAAAGTGTTTGTAGAAGTCATCTGCAAAGATGCAAGGAGTTTGGCTGTCTCCTGGTTTATATGAAAGTGGGTCTCGTGTTTCCATCTTCTCCAAGTTTAAGGCAGATGCCTGGGATGTTTAGTAGTCTTATGCTTTAGACCTGGAGGTCTCAGGAATGTGCAATTTTAAGCTTCCTCAGGATTTGGTTATAGGTATGTTGTTGTTGTTGGGTTTTGTTTGTTTGTTTTTGTGGGTTTGGGGGTGTGTAGTGTGAGCGGTTTGTTTTTTAGAACAAAGATTTTTAAATGAGCTTGATTGGACAGTGCCTTCAGCAACCTGGTCTTACCTGGCCCTGTTTTTATAAAAGATTGAACCAGAGGCTTGTTCCATCCTGTGGTCCTCTATGACTATATGTATCTTGAGGGTTTTTTATATTCAAGGTTAAAATTGAGAGAGGAGAGTTTTAAATAATCCAAGTAAAAATTGCATTCTTCTGCCTTAGTCCCTCTCTATTAGTGAGTCTTTCAGCCCTCCAATTGTCATTCAGGGCCAAAGCTGCTTGAAAGTGTGGGATGAATAAGAAGTTGTGGAACATGATCACTGTGAAACTCTTTTGGCTTAAAATGCTAAGTCTTTGCAGACTTCCTTCTTTCATAGTTTTGCACAGAGCAAAGTAGGTCGTGTCTCTCAGTATTGGGGTTAAAACTTGGAACTTTGAGCATAATGTCGGGAGTCATTCTGCTACACCGTGCTGTGCGTCTGACAAAGCTTTGCCGCTTGTTTCATAACCTACAGCAAAGGTGATGTTTTTCTTTCCATCCTGTCAAAGAGAGGGAACAATGTGTCTCTGCTGTGACAGAAAGACAGGGACTAACCCCAGGATTTAGAGTATCTGTGGAAGTAAAACTGAATGAGATTGGAAGCCCAGCGGATAGTTACAGTGCTGTTGGAGGTTCAAATCTGAAACTTTTGCTCTTGGTGCAGACTGTGGGGTGGGATTTAGTGGACAGGCTGGAGGGTGAATGCCTAATGGGAATAGACTATTAAATATCACAGAGGAAGTAGGAGTATGAATTATCTCCAAGCTGGGCTTTTCTTTTGCTGCAACAGCTCTCTCTCTCTTTAGCCTTGCTAGGCTTGTGTGGCTCACAGAGGACTTGTTTTTCTTCTTTGCAGATGAGCACCGGCTGCACAGTGGCAAGCTGTGCCTGATCATCCTGACATGCATAGCAGAGGTAAGTTTCTTGTGTGAAGCTGCTCAGCAGATGGTGTGTTACAGGGCTCTATCTACCTGCCTCTGGTGGAACAGGAGTTTAATATCCACAGTGGAACTGAGTGGTTAGGACCTCAGGCACTTAATGTTTTGCTAATAAACCTGGTACAGTACTGTTAAAGTTGACTCGAAACTTGAAAATTGGCTAGCCCAAATAAGATTATCCAACTCCCAAGAATTAAGAGAAAAAAGAGTGAACCTAAGCCTTTTCTCTCTTAGTTGTCAAGTGACCTTGTGATGTGGCTTTTAGATGAGTAATGTGCTAATGGTTTTCAGTGCTGTGCTGTTCATGGTCAACACAGGCTATGCCATATCCCTTCTGCTGAAGAAGGGTAGAAGTCTGAAAGAAAGTCACATGGCTGTAGGTCCCTACAAGGAAAACAAGTAGCAAATGTGATAGTAGGGTGAGAAAGCAGCATCACAGAGCTAGGTCAGCAGTCCTGGCAGAATGTGGTCCTGTCTCATGGGAGGTATATACTCATGGTCTGACTGATGTCCTGAATGGTGATTGTGTTTGCATGGCATTTGCATTTTGCTTGCTTGCAAATAAAGACCTTTCCTTCTTAACAAAGAATGAAAAGGTGTAATGTTGATAGCAGGTGCAAGGATTCTGAAGTAATGTTTCCTCAGGGTACAACCTGAAAGCTAATCATCTACATTTTAAATTTTTCTAATTAAATGGGTTTGGCACTTTTTCTTCAGGTGGATGCATAGATAACACAAGATAAGAAATTCTGTTTCTCCATAACAAGGGCATGTTTTGGTTCTGGTATTAAGGCAGGTTATATTTATTACCCATCCTGGCCATGCATTATCTGGAGAAGTCTTTTTAATTTAGAGATGGTCTTGGAATGAGCTTTGCCTGAGGGGTGGAACAGCTGCTAGTACTGCAGTAACTTCTGGCATGATGGGTCCATTAAAATGCCAGTTTAAACCTTCATCCACATAGTCACAGAAACTGGTGTGCTGGAGAACCACCTTCATATATTATACATCTGGAGTACTTGTTGAACTCTTGACATAGTGGTGTGTGCAGTCCAGAGTTTGAATGAGCAGAAGAGGAGAATGGAAAATAAATTGCTAACCAAACAAGCAGTAGTTCAGGCTTTAGTTAAAGTGGAATTGGGATCAGGAGGGGTTTACTTTTGTGTGACTGGAAACATCGGTGGGGGCAAGAAGTTACAGATGTCTTTAACTTTATAGTTATATGTTGGGAGTATTACACTGAAACACATGTGATTTGAGAGGCAACTGTAAGATGCTGGGCTGTTCACATTTCCTCCCTCTTCTTGCCCTTTTCAATAGGATCAATATGCTAATGCTTTTCTTCATGATGACAACATGAATTTTCGTGTAAACCTACATAGAATGGTGAGTCTTTTCTTCTAGATTGTTTTCTCTTTGGGATGCAAACTGAGAGGATTTGAGACCCTGTGTGTTGAAAACTGTGTCACAGACATCTAACCTAGATTGCTAAGGCATGTAGAAATACTGTGAGAAATGCAGTAGTTGGGAAATGATTTTGAAATTGCTCTCAGAATGTCTCTTCAAAGAACAAAGAGCTGGTTGCCCTGTCAGTGAATTCAGAGGCCTGTGTAGCTGGGGAGGAGCTGCATATTATGAGATCTCTGAGGAAATCAGTGGCAGAGGGAATGTTCTGCCTTAATCTTCAGCAAGCATGAGCCCTCATGTGATATGTAATAGCCAGCTGGAATTACACGGAGTACTCTCATTTGGCTTATGCTTCATCCTGAAGGTGATTTCTTTTCACCTTCAGGGAGGAAAGTATTTTTTCCAGAGCTTTGTCCTATAGATATCTGTGGGGAGAGTGTCATTACCTGGCTCATGAAGCTCTGTAGTTACAAGTAACTTGAATGGTTATGCTAACTTGATGCATTCTGTCTTTGTTATACTGGCAAATTCCACCTTATCTGACAGTGAAGCAGCACTTAAAATTGTCACTAATCCAGAACAGAAACAAACATCTTACTTTATAGTGAGCATACTCCAAGGATGCCAGTCCTTACCACTTAACAACAAACTTGCCATCTAGTTAGCCTTTCTGGTCTATTACAATAAATACCAAAGCCACTGAATAATGCACACACGGTTAAGAATGCCAATCAGACTTCTGGGTCAGGAACAAATCAGTATGTTAACCAAGGGGGAGGAATTGCTGTGTGATTTGTTTTTGTCTTGTGGTGTTCACACCCTCCCTCCAGTTACACAGCTAGAGAAACAGAACCCCAGTATGGAAAAGCAGGCACAATTTTGCTCCAGCCACGGCCTTTAGGATTAATATAGTTAAGACAGCAGTTGGAGAAAAGGACAAAGGGAAGCCTGTGCTGATGATACTACTTGCTTGAAAAATACAGTAATACACAGACTGTCACTTCAGGCTTCTGCTGATTTCTTTTCATCTTTGTGTGTTTGAAGCCGATGAGACATCGTAAGAAAGCAGCAGACAAGAACCTGCCCTGCCGCCCGCTGGTGTGTGCGGTGCTCGGTGAGTATTGTCACAGTACCTGGGTGCTTGTGGTTCCCAAGGCACCTCTTGTTGTGCAGTAGAAATATGAGGTTTGTGGCTTAAGTGGAGGGGTGGATGGACTTAAAAGGAGGACAGTTACATACTAAAGATGTTTCCAACAATGGAATGTCCATCTCCATACCATACATGGCTGCTTCACAGACAATTTAAATCCAAGATTGCAGCTCTGTAGCAAGAAATCCTATATGTATTTACAGAAGCCAGTTGGCCCCTTTGATATGAGCTAGTAACAACAGGGATGACAGTTGATTAATAAATTCAGTTTCAGGTGAGTGTGGTAACAATTAGCCCTAAGTACTTTGTAGGTGATATGAGGATGGCAAACATATGGAAAAGACATATTTGTGAATGTGTTTGCTGGGTATTTAGCTTTTTCTGGGTAAAAAAACAATAGGAATGTCAGTAGCTAGGATTGGTTTTGCCTGCGGATATGGAGGCATCGTTAAAAGCTTTTCATGCAACACATGATTAAATTGTGGCTCTCGTTACTGTGGGGGCCAAAAGAATAAATGCGTTCAGGAATGGATGAAGCCTGGATCCCTGAATGACTCTTAAGCAGGATGGTATGGAAGCAGTCTTAGACTTCCAGCATTTTCAAACGTGTGCTTGTTGAAGCCAAGACACAACAGCTGCATGAAGAGCATTTCTAGACTTATCAGATCTTATGCACTCTTTCTCTAGACTGTTTTTAGTCACTGTTGAGTCATACTGCTGGGCTATAAGTGCCCTGGGAGGTTACAGCTCACAGTTGTTACCACTGGCATGGGATAAGCATTTTTTGCTGAAGTTGTGTTGAGCACACACACATTCGATTATCATTTATTAGCTGAACCATCATAATTTATCTCTTTCAGTGTATTTCTATATTCTTTACCTCTTATCCTCACACTGGGAGCCCTTAAATGGGCAGCCCATTCTCCTTTTTTCTTTTTTTTTCCCCCCTGAATTAATATTAAGCAGAAGCCTAGCCTATGTTGAGATCAAACTAGCTTTACTTCAGAATTTGTTTTAGGGAAGAATAGGTGTTATCTACAATGGCTCTTTAAGTAAACTTCTTGTCCATTGTTTCTTGCAAGAATAATTTTCTAAAATTTGCTTCTTAATGGAGTTTTCCATTAGTGACAAGGCTTGAAATACGAGAGCAATTCTAAACATCAGAATTCATTGTATAGTCTTTATTTGACTCTTAGTGGGGGAAAGTATATGGGGAAGCAGTACCTCAAAGCAAAAGGATACAGTATGTACCATCAGTTTGCAGTAGTTTCTTTTCTAATTCTAGAGGATGTCCAATGCTCTTTAAAACAAACAAACAAAAAAGTGAAATTCCTCTCATCTAAGCAGGACTGTTGTCTGGTAGAGGTAGGTAGGTGGGGCAGTTTGATTTCCTCATAGTCTGCAAGATGTTACCAGTAGCCAGCTCAATACTTACTTAATCATTTTCTTTTTTGTCAGATTTGATGGTGGAATTCATTGTAACACACATGATGAAAGAATTTCCTATGGATCTCTACGTGTAAGTGTTGTGGGGTAACTCACTGTGATTTCATTTGAAGTTTGAATTCGGGTGGAATTCTGCTCACAGAGCGATCTTCCTGCTGAAATAACGCTGTGGCTGGTGGGGAGCAGGATGGCGTTTCATGAACTCTTCCAGTAACTTTTTCTAAAATCCTCTGTGTGCCAGAAAATTGAAAGTGAAATGAATTTCTACCTTTCAGACTGTTTTCCTAATCTACTTGATCTAACACAAAGAGCTTTTCAGTCTAAAAGAAGTTTCATAACACAAAGTCATTGCAAGAATCCCCACTTCCCAGAAGATGAATCTTGGTCTAGAAACAGAAAAGACAGTTTTAAAAACCCAAGGATGACTGATGTGAGGCCTGGAAGGCAATGTGGAGAGTAAGAGAGGTTTAAGCCTGAAATAGCTTGCAAGGGGTAAAACTGAGCAATGGGCAAAAGGAGACAAGAGGGCAGAGCTACTCATGAGCATTCCATGTGTCCCACGGGGGCCCCTCAAATGCTTTTGTGCTGCTTTAGCCTGGAGGGCAGAAATAGGATTTAGGCAGATTGTTGGCTTTGCTCTGACTGTTTGTACAGTGCTGAATTTCCCCAAGGCATGAACAGCACTATATTCTGTAGAAAAGATAAAGACACATAGGATGTTTTCCCTTAAGATAACTTTTCACCATGTTCTGATTTTGCCCACATAACCCTGCAATTACAGTGCCTTTTCAAAGGTTGTATAGTTCAGTTGAGTTTGTGAGAAATGTTTTTTTTAATGACAGTTTCAGAATTAGTTGTAGATGGGTATAATGCACTGGAGTTTCACAACAAAGATATGAACTGCTTGGGCTCAGAAGTAATGTCACATCCAGAAACTGCATGAGACTAAAAACAATGAGTAGTAGCAACCACCAGTGGACATCTGTATCCATTAATTTTGGCATGTTTGTACAGTCCTTTCACTATGCTCCTGTCTGAAACCATCCCATAGCAGACACAGTTATTGCAGACAAAGTGGGCGTTCTGAATGCACAAGTAGTGTCATACTTCTCTGCAGTACATTTAAAAGGTGACAACATGAAGCTGCTCAAGGGCGGGCATATTAATATTTAAAAGAGAAATCCAGATTGCTTAGAGTAAGGGTGCTTTTTGTCCATTATATGTATTATGAATCCTCAGCATAAAACTAAAAAACAGAAATACCCCACTGGGATGGATGTCTTTGTAACTAAAGCAGTTTCACAACTAAAGCAGTGTAGTTTGGGAGTCTAGGCAGGGGTACTAGGACTATTATGCCCCTTCTAATCCCTTTCTGTCCGTGCCTTGATTTCACAGTAGCTGTATGCTACTGTGTACAATCACAAGGTTTCAGTGATGAGATGTGTATGCAGATTATTTTGCATGAACAGCTATTGTTATTATAAAGAAATGTTTTAGCCATTAGCAGATTCTCTCCTGTCGGCGTCTTAAATAGAGTTTGGCTTTTTTTTTTTTTTTTTTTTTTTTTTTTGTAGAGGCCAATTTTAGACTTACAGCCAAGCAAATATGTAGGTGAAAAGGTGCTGGGCATTGTCTGGTACCAGTAACATTAGAAATAGGAGGTTTCTTCCCAGAGTGATTACTGTTCCTGATCTGAAGACAGCTGTCTATCCTAGCTGGTTTGCTTCCTTTTCTTGGTTGAATTTATGAGAATGCTATTTGAAATACAGCACTTACTGTGATGCTCAGCGATTATAGATGGGGTTACTTTTGTTCATTCAAAGTTAGTTTTAGTTCTTACCTCATTGTGGTATTTTTGGGATCATCTAAAGGTCTGAAAAGAATAAGATGCACCTTCTGCATATTTTTTTCTACAGCCTTATTTTTAAAGCCTGCTGTTGAACTCTTCACACCATTTTGAATAAATTCCTTGCAAATTTCTAGGATTTGATTTCTCTATGTTTATCTGATGTGTAGTGTCTTTTCAGAAAGATGTTCACATTAATGAGATGTTTTTGACAAATAAGAATTTGGGGAAAAAGGAATTTTTCTTTTTTGAACCCTTCCTTCTATTTTTTCTAAATGTTAATAAGTAAAAATAGCCTGACCTAAGAAATTGAAATTTGTATAAATTTTTTGTCTTGTCCGTAATGATAGCTAGTGATGAGAATTTACTCATTATACTGTATATTTAGTTCTGATATTATTTGTGAAGAATGTTTGAGCACCTGAAAGTTTGTATGAGTGCTAGATGCTATAGAGACCTATAGGATTATTTGGAGACTTGACAAGTACCCTGACTGTGTTGGGGGATTCCAGAGGTTGTATGTGTAGTGCTTGATCATTCCAAAGCTCCACCTAAACTACTTTTTAAGGAGACTGGAAAAATGAATACAAATATCTATCTTTTTTTAAAAAATGTAATTAAACCACATACCTCAGTCAAACTAAAAATCCTGTAGTTTTTTTGACACTCTTACTTCCTTTAACCTCATCATTTGGGGCAAAGAAACTGAGAAACTCCATTGTGTCCAGATTTTACAATAACATGCAGTATCTCATACGTATGGAGCCTACAAGTAACTCATTTTGTAGAGCTTATGAGACTCTCAGGTAAGGGTAGCAAAGAGTGGAAAGTGTTAATTAAACAATGAATATGCATTTGTGTTCAGTCCAATCCTGTTGAGCTTAAACTGACATACAGGCCCCTTTCTTTCATTTTGTCTGATTCTTTTTTCATTCCCTTTGGGAACTCAAAGCCACGAGTCCCATCCTACTCTGATAGTCTTTGAGTTTCTCTGCTGCTGATTTCGGAGACATTTCCAGGTTCGACGTAGAATTCCTGGAAAATGCAATGTCATTAATCCTTTGCCCTCTCTCTTCCAGACGGTGCATTCAGATTGTGCACAAGCTGCTGTGCTACCAGAAGAAATGCAGAGTGAGACTTCATTACACCTGGAGGGAGCTCTGGTCAGGTACTTTGCATCTGCAGTGACAGTCAAATAGGAAAAGCCCAGAGCAGTGGCTGTTAGGTGGCTGTGACTGCTTGTTCCATTGCTACAGGGTTAAACAGCAAGCAGCAGTTCTGTTAAAGCATCTTTATTTTGCTTCTCAGTTGCTACATGCAAATTGCCTCTTTTGGAAAGCCAGTTCATTATCATAATGGTAGCTAATTTACTTTCTTGTCTGGCCATGATCACCATGGTATCCAAATGTCTTTGTTTTTCTGTTTCATTACCTGAGTCCCTGTTCACCTGATTAGAGAAAGGGAGTAATGTTTTATGGAGTAGTGTTTCTCTCAGGTATTTGTGAGTAGAAGGAAAACAGGCTCTTGGGTAAAAGGAGATGGACCTTACTTTTCCTTTTTACTGTCAGAGCTGCATACACATAGAGTAGTGTGTGCAGCCCCTTCTGAAGAGAGCAGCTTAGAAATGTCACTGTGAGGGAAGAGAGGCTTTTAACTCTGACCTTTGAGTTGATGGTAGGTAAGTCTGTTTCATGCCACTTGTATCCAGAGATAGATAAATATTACAGGGTTTGACATAATCTACTGGACATAGCTTTGTAGGACTCTGACATGATGCAGTTATTGCGTGGGAGGTCTGAGGAAGGGAGTAGCAGAATGGATGATGAGACCTAACAGACGTTTTTGGTGGTTAGGGTGTGTGCTTCTGTTCTTATCTAGCAAGCAGTGAAGTAGCTCAGCTAGGAAAGTACAGTTAATCCCCTTGCTGTTGTGGCTTAAACAAGAGCTTTATGAAAATTCAGGGGAACATGGCCCTAATTGTGTATTCCTGGAGCTGTGCTCGAGACCTAGGATCCGTGACTTGTGTAATGCAACTCCCATCAGAAATTTGGGAGAGGAGGCTTTTGAAAAAGGCTGTGATGAGTGGTTTGTGAAGCTGTTCTAAGTTAACACTGAGTACTTGCCTTCAGTAGCCTTCCCCAGCTAGGTTGTAGGTACAGAGAAATGAACGGACAATCTGAGTCACTTTCAGTTATTAAATTTTCACTTTGTGTGACATGTGGCCCATTCAGACTGTCTAAATTATTCCTGCAGAAGGTGAAACGGGTGCCACTAATTAAGGGATTACTGATTTCTTTTCAGTTGTTTTCATCAGAGCAGAGCCCCTAGAGGCATGACTGCAGTGTAGTGCCAGTAAGGAGAAGTGTGTGTACAATGTGGATGTCTTTTGTGAATAGAAACTGCATCTGATAGCATGTGTGATATCCTCTCTAGTTACCAGTGAACCAGAGCCATTTCTGTTTGGCCAGGCTGGGCTGGATCTTTCCTACGCACTGGCAGTATGGAAGTTTCAAATATAACACCTTTTTGCTTGAAGGTATTGTTCTACAGTTCAACACACTTTTAGGCATCTTTCAATCCTTAATTTTACCTATTTATGGGGGGAAAAATAAAAATCCTTGCTGCATGCTGAGATTCAGTATCTTGGGATATTCTTGTTAGCTGTCTCTAATTAAATGGTGTTTGTATAGTGCTTTGGAAACGTAAAGGGCCTCAGAAGTGTTGAGTACTGCACACGCTTTGAAAGCAAAGCAGTAATGTAGAAACCACTCAGGTTGATCAGGTTTCTGTGAAGGACCTGGAATATCTGCACACCTGATGTAACTGAAGAGCTTCGTGTGTACTATGGATTTCTGTGTGTTTTAGGGAGATCCTCTCATGTTGGAGTAAACTACCATAAGAATATTTCAAAAACAATTTTTTTAGGGAGTTGAGGTGAACAGAGAGGTTCTTCAGTAGCTGCCAGGTGGTTTATACAGGCTGGAAGGCCCTGGATGGAATGGTACATACACCTGTAAAAGGGCACATCCTGGCTGCTCCAACTGTGCTTCTAGAGTGTTGTATGTTGCAGAGTAAACACTAATTGCCAGCCCTATCTTGAGATCTAGTTCATAATTAACTCTTATCCTTGTTAGGGTTGCTCTTTGGTTACCCAGAATGCTGCTACCTTTGATGTGAAAGAATGACTATTTCTGTGGTCTTGATCTAAGTTACAGAAAATTTCAAACCAGAGCACAGGGACTTGCGAATTAATTTCTATCCTTCATATGACCATTGGGTTTTTATTTTGGATTCAGGAATTAGTCATAACTGGATGAACAATTAAAAGAGAACAGCTGTTCACTGTAAGGTCTAAGATCTCATGTTGCCCCATCAGGTGTGCTTTACAGAAGGTCTTCAAGCCTACACTTGTCTTCTAGAATGACAAGGTGTGTGATGAGTGAAGCAATGCCCCTGTGGTGCAGTTTGGATAATAGCAATGGAGGCCCCTCGAACAGGACTGAGTGGAACAAAGAAGCTGGAGGGAATTGGTGTAAGGAAGTATTGAAAGAAAGGGAGGGAGTTCTACCTGGCACGTAAAAGAAGGAGAGTTTTTTCAAGCAGAAAATTGAGTGGGAGAAGAAGACAAAGAGACTAGTGTGGGGTAGGTAGTCAGTATAAGGTGCGGAGGAACCGAGATAAAGGTTGTAGGTGGAAGCGGTAGCAATGTATGGAGCCTTCTGTTCACTTGCCAATTCTAATGTTAGCTAGTCTCTAATTAAGGAAAGCCACTCGTGTGTCATCTGATTGATTGATGCTCTTCCTTTGTGAGTGCTTTGTCTTCGGTATGGAAGGCCAGCAGCACTTCGAGAAAGTTTCTGCATTTACTTTTCTGATACTAAGTTGCAGTGATGGCAGAGAAAAGCAGTAAAGCCAGGTGTTTGGCATCTCTCAGGACACATATAAGGCTTTTTATGTAGTCTGCAATACTTTATACTTTTTTGGATATGCCACTATGTGGCATATTGTTTGCATATGATCTTATTTCTGTTGAACTTCCTTTTGCAGCATCTGAACTTAAAGAGGAACAATATTGTTAGTCTTTGGATGTGATCCAGCCTTATCTCCTTTATTAGAATAATTTTTTCATATTAAGTCAAGGGACCAGGACTATGGCACTTAAAGCAGTGTAAGGCTCTAGCTGTGCAGACCAGATGACCAAGAATGTTTAGCTGACAGAGAAAGATGCAGGAATTTGAGAGCTGGAAGCAGGACTGACAGAAAGGAAAATCTGTGGGTGGCAGGAGTTGTGTGTATAAGCTGACTTTAGCTATAAGTAGTGTGAAAATAAATACCAGATCACTAGTGGAGCTAAATTCCAGAATATCTAAAAAGGAATGCTGGAGAGTAAAAAGCAGTTGTACTTTGATTAGCCTGTGAAACTGATTGGCAAGTGCATTTACTGATAGGTAGACCAGACATTTAGATCCAGACATGTCTGTTGATTTGGATTCTTCTTTATTAGCCCTTTTCAGCAGACTATTCACTTCAGTTCCACAGTCTGTGATTAGTGTGCAGCTGTATGAGCACTGTAGAAAACTTTCAGGTTTTTCATCTGTGACAGTGCACCATTGCTGGTGACTAGCCTGGAAATTTGACCAAGGTCAGAAACTTTAAGGGGGTATGTTTGTGTTGACCCATTCCCTTGCAGACATTTTGACCAATTGGAAATCTCCTGGACAGTTATGCCAGGTACCTTATACTTTTTAAAATCTGATTTACTGCATGTCAAGTGTAAGGTACTTTATATAGCTGATAAGGAAACTTGACTTGGTAACAGCCAGTTCCCTGCTCTCAGAAATAGCCCTTTATGCCCAATGTTTTTGGGCTAGTTTGTACAGCACTTGAGTGATGGATGGTGCTATATATATGTTGTTGTTGTTGTCAAGCATGTATAAGCTATGCCAAAAGAGTTTTCATGAGTCATTTAAGCTTTTTATATAAAAAGACCTCATTTCTACAACTCCTCCCACCTCAAAATTAGCAATGCTTGAGCAATTCACTCTGAGCTTAGGGGGTGCAGGTAACTTCTTTGCAGTTGCTATGGTTCACTTAAAGCAAAACCCATGTTTAAAGAAACAGAAAAGCAATTCTAATATAGACTTATAATAGCAAGACTAGAGCATAAAAAAAAATCTTAAACATAATGATGAATAATAGTGAAATTGCATTCAATTGCCCTAATAAATAGCTAAGTAGGATTAAAAGTGAGCTTGCCATTAGTAAGTATTGAAGATGAATATCCAAATCATTTTAACATGTTATAGTTCTTTATCTTCTAGCTTAGTTAATTTGATAGATGCAGAATGCACTATTAGTAAAGGTACTTCAAATATGTAGCACTATCAAGAAGTTAATTTTTCTTCTTTTTCAGTTTAGAATTATCAGAGTTTTGCAATGCTACTATACAAAATTACTTTTTCCTTTTTGTAAACTCTTCAGATCTTTCTGCCAGGTTCTGTGTTTATAACATGAGGGTAATATTGCTTTCAAAATGTTTTTGGGTGAATACTAAAGAGATAAAAGGTTCCTCTGTGGAACATTTTAAAATAAGCAATTTTTTGGGGGGAGTAGAACCTCACCCTCACACAACTTGAAGTATATATAACTCTCTTGCCCTTATGCAGTGCATATTTAAAGTGGTATTGCTTAGTCACTTTTCAGTCACAGAAATAATAAAGCAATATTGATTATTGATAGTAATTGTTATCTATGCCATTTCTGGTTCTAAACTGTTGATCAGGTCTGCTTCATTTATGTTGCTGAACTGGAAATCAGGTGATGTGTCTCACGTTCATCTCTAATACCACTGTCACTGTCACATTCTGCAGCAGCTACCTGGCAAGGGAAGCTTGTCTTGCAGCTCTTGTGGAGGCAGGATTCATATACTGATGTACCAGACAGTCTAGTTCACTAGTAAAGTGCCTGATCTCTAGATACTGTGAGAGTTTGCAAGATCATAGAGCTTGATCATTAGCAAATGACTTAAAAGATTTTAGGGAAAAGACTTAAAAATATAAAATTTGACCTTCTTACAAACTTGCGGAATGTCTTTCATGGCTTTAAAAAATGCTGCCAAGGTTCAGGATTCAACAGTGCTGTCTTGTGCATGCTTGTGAAGTCTTTGAGGTTCAGAGGAAGCAGTCATGACTCAGCTGATGGTATAGATAAGGCTGCTGTGTTAATTTCCGTGCAATGAGGAATTCTCTAATGTTCTAACAAAGAAAGAAAGGTCCTTAAGCTTTGAAGGATGTTGAAGCATAAGAGAATGGTCTCTTCAGCACAGCATCTTCAAAGGTAACTAATAAAGATCATGTGTAGGAATAATGTAGAAGAAATAGGATGCTTGTGTGTTAAGTGTAAAATGCTTTCATAAAATGAAATCTAGGGTGAGTACAAAGAACATCTGTTTGTTAAATGGTTCTACTTGAAGAATAGAACTGTCTCTACTTTGGAAAGAGAAAGAAGTAAATATATGAGACTTGACCTTTCAAATACCTTCCAGCAGAAATGCATTCTGACTTCACTGCACTGCTTGTAAACTGTAAAGAGAACTATGGAACAAATGCTAGAGTTTGAATGTCTTTGTAGGTCAACACATTCTACCTAATTCAGGCTTTACCTGGTGCTCACCCTCTCATTTCTCCATGCCTTTTGAAGTGAGAGGCTGGCCCAACTTTTCAGAGTGCACATCAGAATCTCCATGTGACTGAGAGCTCCCAGCCATGTGCCATATGCCATGCTGGAGATTTGGGATTTCATGAGCCCTTTGAGTACAAGGTGATGCTGGCTTTTTAGAGTGCCACCTGACTGAGGGAAGTGGGAAGGATGGGCGCTCTCTGCTGCTCCCAGTGGTAGTGGCAGCACCAGGAACTGAGGAAGGAAGAAGCAAGAATAGTGTTCAGGCTGGTTAAAGATGCAAGGGGAATGGGAGTTCTGAGTTAATGTAAAGGGGAGGTCTTTAGAGCTGGAAAGGATCTTGACCTGGGAGGATGGAGAGTCTAAGGTGAAAGGGAGGTTGTAGTGGCTTAGGAGGAATAGGAGACCCTGAATACAGGAGGGACTGGGTGGAGTGAGATCTGGGATTAGAGCATTAGGGAGGCTGGCAGGTGTTACTGGGTAGAAGCTCGGTGTTAGAAATCATTGCATGATACAAAGAGGGAGTTGTTCATCATTTTTAACTTTCAGGGATGGAACTAATATCCTTTTTCTATTCTCTTATTTGAATGACTTGCTGGGACCATTCCTTGGTTTAGGAAACTGAGGAATGAGAGCTAACATCTAGCTTAGTTGTGTATCCTAGGTATCTATAACCTATGGTATGCTTGAAAGAGGAAAGAATCTTTTCTTCTCAAAATGATGTTTTGACAGTTTCAGATGTGCTTCTGGCTTCTTTCTGTGTCAAGAAGGACTAGACACGACTTCACAGGTCTCATTAGCACCCTGAGGGCAGAGATGCTTACCTCTAGGATTGCAAAAAACAGCGAGGTCTTTTAGTATTCTGATGAACTGGATCATTAAGTTGAAGTTTTTGAATTAGTGTTTGTTTTTTAAGTGCCTCAGTAGATCAGTATAAAAATTGTGATTAAGTAGCATTTTATGCAATGTCCTTGCCTATGGCAACTTACCTCCCCTTTACTTGTAGATGAGTGACCAGCAAGCTTTATATCCTCTTCCTTGTCTTTGGAACTGAAAGAAAATAGATAATGTTGACCAGCTATTTAATAGGAAGCCCAACAGGTTTACAAACACTTGCGCTTGTTGACTTTAGTGAAGTTTCTGAGGATGTGGATTAATTCTGAAAACCTGTTGGAAAGAATATAGTTTCTCACATAAACTAAAGGCTGTAACTGTTATGTGCCATGGAATATGTAGTGGGAATTAGCAGTCCTTAGAGGGTCCTTTTTTCTTTACTCATAGGAGTGCTGACGCTTGGAACATGTGATACTGTGTTAGCACAAGGTTGGTTCGAGGTTGGTGCAACTGTTATTCCTGTTACCTATTTCAATGAATTTAGGAAAGGAATGACACTGAAAGGTAGTTTTATAAAATAATTTTTGTTTGTAGTTGTGGTGTGTGTTGTGGGTTGATATTCATCGATTTATTTAATTTGTGCTCCAGGCAGCACTCCCATGTTGCCCCAGAAAACCCCAGTCCCATCTTACAAAGCCCACTTGCAGGCAGAAGCATATGTGAAGGTCAGAAGGAAGACTGCAAACATCTGCTTGTAGTTTTCTGCTGCCATTCTCACCCGATGGGCCAATTTCATGTTAACCTTTCCACATTACCTTCTTCAGCCAAAGCTAGAATATTTCTGTGGTAAGAGCACACAGCCATTTGGTGAAATGTCCCAGTATAAATCTCTTAAAGAAGATTGTGTAAGAAATGCAAAACCTCAGTGAATTTCTTGTAAAAGAGGATGTTCTAAATTCCCTGCATGTGTAATTTTTGGGAAGCATCTGTTTTTACTTAAATCTTAGTGTTCTGTTACTTAATTCTAGTTACCTATAGTAATGTTAACATATTTTAATACTGATGATAAAGAGCTTTGCCCTGGTAGCTAGTGGATAGAAAAAGAATAATACAAGAATTTGTGGCTGTTATTGGTCACCTGGCAAGAGTGAGGATGGGAATTCATCCACAGAGGCTTGCTCAGATGAGCACAAAGGGAATTTAGTCATTTGCGTGGACAGAAGTCTAGCAAGCTTTTGGTCATCCTACCTCAGCCTGGCAGGTCTCATCCAGATATATTGCTCTGTCCTGCAAATTCCTTTTAAAATAAAGTTAGCAAACGCTGGAGAATTTGATTGTGAATCCCTAACAGTTTGCAGATCGTAGGAGATAGTGTGAAGATTTCTCCTGGGAAACGATCCCATTGATGATAAAGTGTTACAGTCAGCTGTTCGCAGCCCTTTCTTTGTATGCATGGAGGGGTTGCAGCATTCAGAATGCAGTGATTTATCCCTGCCCCCTTTTTGTGTTTAAACAGAAGCACTCCTGGCTTCCTTACCTTGCTATCTTTCCATGTTCTCACACAATGTTTCTGCTTTTTCTTCAGATTGTCCTCCTTTTCTGTTTTAAAACCCTGTGCAAAAATGTGCAACCTTAACTCCCAAGACTACTGTTTAACTAACAGTGTGAACCTACACTGTCAGGCAAAACAGAACTGAGCTCAATACTTCCCCTTTTCTCTAAAGAGGAATGAAGTTTGTGGGTGTTATTTTTTATTTTTAATAAAAAAAGCATATTGTTCATCTGAGCTTTAGCTTAAGTTGGAAAATTTGCATTCTTTCTTATTGCTAGCTGGATTGCCATCAAGCAGCATTGCTCTGGCATCAGCAATCAGCATTTCCATTAAGCTTGCAATTTTCACACTGTTGGCTCCATTTAGGAGGGAACAGGGAGTACCGGGGATGGGGGCTATAGAAAGAAAGTAAAGGGTTGGAAGTGAAGTGGCCTGCTCGACTGATCCTGGGAGTGGTGGGTTATGCCAGCATGTGCTCCAGCCCTCTGGCAAGCTGTTGATTCTCATTTATAAAACAGGCTGCTTCCATGCTTGTACCCTGAGAGTCATGGGGAGAAGAGGGAACAGCTGCAGAGTGCTGGTGCTGTTGGTGGGGAGCCTGCCAGTAGCCAGCTGCTTTCTGCCACAGAGCTGTGGTGGCCTGGGGGAGGAACCTGGGGCAGTGGCTGTGGCAGCAAGCAGGGGGGCAGCGTGGCTGTGGTTAGAGGAGTGTCCAGCCAGGTAATTGTTACAGGGGGGTGCTGGGTGCTCCCTCCTGATCAGAGCAGAGGGAAGGAGCTGAAGCATGGTTGACTGGTGACGTTGACAGAGCTTTCATTGCTTCCTCTGCTCCCCTGAGTGGGGACTGCAGCATTGGTGCAACAGTCTTGTTTTCTAGTGCTTTGGCTGATTGACAGGAAGCTGCAAGTGCTGTCAGTGAGTAATTGGTTCAGTTGTCCAAGAATGCTGGGATAGTTTGTGCCTCAGGGAGTTCTGGTGCATTAGTTTGTAACAGCAATGTAACTATTTCTTGGACACGCTTCCTATTCCTACAGCTCTATCTGGAAATTACCTCTGTTGGTTCTTTCCTGTCAAACCCAATCTGTAGATACTCATCTCCCGCTGAATTTGTTTTGATCACTGTTCTGCTGAGTGCCTGCCAGTGCTGAATGTGGCCAGATCTGCACCTTTTAACACTCTGGTCATCTCAGAATGTTGTATTTGAGCCTTTTGCTGCCCTAATTCTGCATTGCCTTTCAGTTACAGCATTTACTACAGGTGATTAGTCTGTGCTGGGGTTTCTTCTCACAGCTGCACATTGGGCTATATGGTTATCCTACCTTAGCCCTTGTGACTTCCAGTGTGGAACAAGAGAGTGGACTGGTCTGTTGTGAGAATTTGTTATTTCCACATTCTGTGCTGTAATCTCTCTCATGTAAGGAAATCATGCTGCATTTTGGAATCTGGAAGAGCATTATGAGAAAGAATTGTTTGGCCTATTACTTCTCAACAGTCATTTGATGTTGACCAGTTAGAGACAGAGCACTGTGCATAGGTGGACCTTTCATCTGGCCAGGTACAACCAGGGCTCTTCTTGTTGCTCTATTGATGTTTCCAGTGCTGTTGCAGGCAGAGTAGTCTGGTTTTCTCTTTTATGTTGGAGGAATTGAAGTACAGAAAGACCAGTGCTGCTTCCTGAAGAATTGAATCCACTTTCTTCTCAGTTCCAGTCTAGTGCACTAAGCCTTAGCAGATCTGGCTTGCCATGTGCTACAATGAGTGGAATGGACCTTGCCTTCAGAGTATGTACATGTGAACAGGCTGGCTGTGGGAGGTCCAGGGTGGTTACTGTGCTGGGGCACTCATAGGCAGATGATTTCTTTGTGGCATGGAAGTGTTGCCCAGATGTCATTATCAGCTGCCTTTTAGTGACATGTGGGTGGAGAGCCTCCTAAAGGTGTTGAGACACGTAGAGGAGGACACTGAATATACTGTTGGTACAATGGTAATTTCCAGAGAGAATGGGAAAATCACTGTTCTTCCCAGTGTACCCTGCAAGTTGAAGGGTAGAAAACTGGAGGATTTTAGTAGAACACAAGATCCTGCTAATGGATGTTATACTGCAGCTGAGGAACCCTCGCAATTCTCTTTCTCCCTTGCTCCTTTGTTGAGAGCCATTATATGCACCATTAGAAGATTTTTGACCTGTAAGCGCAGCAGATGCAGTGACAGAGGCCTCCATGCTGTGCTGAACCCATCCAGACTCTCATTGATGTGTGTCTCAGGGCTGTTCTCTTCTGCTCTGTTGTGCAATAACACATCAGAACCTTCTGATGCTCCTGGCAGAATCTGTGCTACATTCTGACTTGCCCAAGGGATGGTACTACTACTTATTTTTTATTCTTAATCTACCTCCACAGTCCTGTTGCATTACACATGATCCAAAGAGTGAATACTGAGACACTAAATTAGATGAAAACTTTGCATGAATCCCAGTTTGGCTGGGGCTGAATATACTTCTGTTTGAAACAAGGTTTACAGGGCAAGAAGGTAAGTCTGCTATAGGAATAGGGGAAGGAGTGAGTGAAGGGCATCTGTCCTTAACTGGAATTACCTCCTTTCTGGTAGAAGAGGAGATTCTGGCTACCCACAGTCTTCTCACAGAGGATTGGCTTGAAGAAGGGCAGCAAATAACTGAGTGGAAGTACTGCTGCTCCTTGGCAGACAGACTGGCCACAAGAGCTGATTAGGGAAAGTGTCTGTCTTCAAAAGCAGCTGTGCAGTGGAGGAGCTAAGAACCTCTTTCTCTGCAGTCAGTTCAATTTAAAAAGCAAGGAGAGTATCTGTAAAAGCTGGTGATGTTGCTTTTCATCCTTTGGCTATAATAATCCTTTGGAGAGAAAATTGCCTAAAAACCAACCTGTATGCTTTACACCACTTTCACAGACAGCCAGTCACATGACTCTGTGTCCACTCACCATGCTTTTCTACTTGGTTTTGAGGCTATAAATGTAGGTGTTCAAAGCTGTGTTCTCTTCTTATTGATTTAAGAAGCATAGTCAGTGTGCTCAAAATGAGGAGCTTGCATGAAAATACTGGTGACTGCTTGTTTAGTTTAGATACAGCCTCCTGCTTTTGTTGCCAAAGAAGTTCTAGTGACAGGGTTGTATTGTGAAATTATGGATGTTTCGAGACTCACCATAGTGGGTGTATTGGGTCCTGCCAAGAGATGCCAAAGACAGGTATCTATAAGGGGGGAAAAAAAAAGACTCTAGAGGCTATTGCAAAAATGGTGCTGTTTTCCAGTTCATGTTGAAATAGATGTCATGCCCAAACTATCCATCACTGTTAATCTTGGATTTGGGGTAAGGTGGCTGAGCCCAAGCAAGGGTCACAGTGCTGTCAGCTGCTGTGCAACTGAGAGACTGAATGGCTCCTCTGTTGTGGGAAAAAAAAAAAGGATAATTTCCTGGCTGGTGTGAGAGGGTAGCCTGCAGATGGGCTATGAGAGGCAAACAGTTGATTGCAGCAGAGAAAAAGTGACACATCTGGTTTGGCTTCAGGTTGCTCAGGAATAGTAGCATCAGTGCCCTGTTGGAGCTCAAGGGCAGAGGGGTTTTCAGCCAGTTGGACATTTTCTCTAAAAGTTCATTTTATGTGTGTAATTGTTGCTGAAACGCACTGGGCACATGAAGCTGGATCTAAAAGTTGTTGATCCTGAAAACTCCAGGGCATAGCTGTCCTCATTTTCAGTACAGTCTGCCTTAGAAGCAAACTACAGAGACACAGGAAAGAGATTTAAGGGTTCATGTTCCACAGTGATCCTGTTCCTTAGAGCCACTTCAGCACAGGCTGCTGCAGAATGTGCTGGTGTGGAAACAGATTGGTTGCTCTTTTAGTATTGATATAGTGCATATCCTAATTAGGAACACTGCAACTTTTTTAGGAATGTGTGGTTTCCAAACAGTTGGATAAATTTATCTGTATAGTGCACACAGTGTCTGTAAACCTGGTGGGTTAGTTCTTCTCACCAGGCTCTGAGTGCAGCACTGAGTTTCCTCTTCATGTGACAGCACAGCCCTCTCCTTCCTAGTTCTTAGGGAAGGACCAGCACAGGTCAGCTGTGAGTAGTGGGCTGTGATGCAGTGCAGTTCAGGTATAAAGATTTATTTCAAGCTGTGGTAATCACTTGTCTTCTTTCTAACTGGAGCAGGAAAATGAAACAAGCGAATTCTTCTCAACAGAAGAATTCTTCTCCTTTTATTGTTGTCCCCAGTATAGAGCGGTGCAAGTACTTCAGAAATACTGCAATAGGCAGTTGTAGGGTGCTTTTCCTTGTCATTTGGTGAGTGCTTATGCTTTAGACAAATACACTTGTTCTTTTAAAAATAGTGTCTCCCTATCGGGGGCATCTTTCATGTTGACTGTGTTTGGGTGTTCAGCGGCTTCTCCTCACGCTGTGCAATCACCTGCTACAAAGGCCGTTCAGCAGGGCTCTGTTGGGAGAGCAAGAGGCAAAGAAACGAACAAAAGACTTCACACCACTTGTTATAGGAAATCCAGAGCTCTGCTACTCTGCTTCCAGAAGCCCAAGGTGCTGTTTGTTAAACAGCACCACCTGGTCACAAGCTGTGGCCGTGTGGACTTGTGGGGCCAGGAGAGAGGTAAAGTCGTGCCTGTAACTGTGAAGTGGGGAGACAGCCGATGAGCTGCTGTGACAGAGATGCAGGGCAGCTGTTTGCAGTCCAAGGCACTGACTGCAGGAGACTCTACTTTTTTGCTGTGGAGGCTTGGTTACCTTGGCAACCTGTTTTTAGCTGGATCTCTGCTCCGGTGGAGAGCCCATCTGTACCTGCTACTTCTTTGTTTTGAAATAGCTATTTTACAGAAAAATAACTGACAGGAGTTATTTCCAGAGCTAGTGTATTGTGGAATCTGGTTTCTGCTTTTGGTCTCAGGAGTTTGTCTGATGATGGGGTGATAATGGTGTGGGGAGTTCTGTGGCTGGATTGAATAGGTGTTAATATATCTGCTTCTTGGTGGGCCGCCGTTGTGGAAGGGAGAGATGTTATTGTTGATGGTTAAATCATGGAAGAGCTCTGAAAGATAAATCACTTGCATATCTGGAGTTTGCAGAGAACTTTGTTCATTCTGGTTTGCAGTTCAGCATCAGCCACCCGCTGGTAGATTAAACTGAGGTGATTCTGTCTGTGATGAGTAAATAGCCACCCTGGACCTGTAGGCTTCTGTTTTGGGGGCATGTATAAGCTTTTGATACTCGTGGTAAACTTCTAATATTGGAAAACAGAGGTTGCAGGACTGCATTCAGAACCTTACAATTTTGTTTGATTCAAGATCTGACCACTCTCTTCACATCTGTCTTTATACTGTAGGTTTTTTGTTTTTACCTTTTGTGAATACTTTCTAATCCTGAAGGGGGTGGGTATCTAAAATTTGCCCTTATCTCGTTCCTGTTCCCTGTGTGTGTTCTCCTTCTCTTACACAACCTGTACCTTTGGGCTGAAAGGAATGGTCTGTTCTGCATTTGCTGTGGAGTTCTCCCAAACCAGAACTGATTTTCTCACAAGTTACTGGGTAGTGTGTGACACTTGTGTAGTGGTGGGGGAAAAAACAGATTAACAAATTCTACTCATGCCTGTAAGAAATTGGAGTAATACCTGGTGTTGTTCTGCTAGATGCAGTTACCAATTAGTAGATAATAAAGAACTTCTTAAAAAAAGTGTGTATAGCACTCTATCTTGACTTTGCAGGACATCTAAAGTCAGATATTTCAAGTCTTGAAATCTGTTGACTTCAGAGCAGAGAGTACATTAAGAACCTGTTCTAGGCAGGCATCAGCTTTCAGTCCTGAGCAGCTATAATGCTGAAGAAGAGAAAATAGTTTTCTCTTCTAAAAATTTCAGCTAGAAAAAAGAAGATAAAGAACTTTGCATTTTATTCAAGCACATGGAATGCGATTGTTTATTGTAAAGTCGGCTTGATTAAAGCATTTTTAGTGAACCTTTTTGTTAATTATCACTCTTACTAACTGCTTTTGGGTGGTTACAGCAGGAGGTTTTGTTGTTTCATTATTTAAGATGAGCGTGAACCAGATCTGTAGTCTCTACCGCACAGCCCCAGATAACTGACACAGTAAAGTACTACACTCTTCCTTTTACCAGTGCAGCAGCATTGACACAGAGCTACAGAAAAGCTGTGCTGTGGGGTTTTTGTTACTTTTTTTAAAAACTCTTATGTATCAACAAGAGTGACAGTTTGGGGCTGACTGTGCATACATCATGGTGGCGATATATGAAACAGAAACGAGATAGTCAGATTCTCCAACCTGAAAACTCACTCCAGGATCTAGCAGACAGAAAAAGCTCCATGAACTAAGCTAACAAGAGACTTTACTTGAGCCTGAGCGGATTTGATTGGGAAGTCAGTGAAATAGAATAAAGGTGGGGTGGTAAAATAGCTGTCAGTGACCTGTCCAGCAGAGTATTTTAGCCACAAAAACCACTGCCAACCCCTACAAGTAAATTGATAATTTCCAATAAATTATGAGGATAATTTCTGCAGCTGGCGTTTAGGCTAGTTTACACCTGATAATGTACATGCATCTATATTTAAGTGACTTGTTGAAAATGGCTTTGTTTTTTATGTTATTTTAAAACTACTTTTTTTCTCCTAGCCTTGATCAACTTGTTAAAGTTCCTCATGTCTAATGAGACTGTGTTGCTGGCCAAGCACAACATCTTCACCCTTGCTCTTATGGTGAGTACACAAAAATCCTCTTATTTTTAACAACTTATAGTGAATGAATTTTAAGAAAGAATTATAATGCTGAAAGGATTCCAGAAAGGATTTCTGGCCTATTAAGGAGATATGAGAAGATGGCCACAAAGCAGAGGGATATTATTGTGTTTGGTTTTGCTAGGTGTTTGGAAAGGGCAGTGCTTGGACTCACTGTAGGGTCTGCTCACTGAAATAAAGAAGTCTATGTGAGGAAGGGCCTAATTTAATTTTCCAGATTTGACAATACTGTTTCTTCTTCTGTGTCCCTCTGTATGCAAAATAGAAACATGTTTTTCTAGCCCCAGATAAAATAGTATTTAAGTGTCTTGTCTGTCTCTTCTGTACTACAAAGAAAATAATAGATAAAGCAATGAAGTAGTGTAATACTGTCTGCTGCAATTGTGAGCTATTTCTTTGAAGGTTTGGGACATAGTTTGTATTGTTTCTGTTGCAGAATAGATTTGGGCTAAATATTCTTGTAACTTCTTTTCACTTGTCTAGGTTGTGAACCTTTTCAACATGTTCATCACTTACGGAGACACCTTCCTCCCCACTCCCAGCAGCTATGATGAGCTGTATTATGAAATCATTCGGATGCATCAGAATTTTGACAACCTTTATTCCATGGGTGAGTACCTCCTGACTTGCCAGGACTGCTGCTGACTGGAAGTGAGGGTGGTGGAGGAGGGACATTTGTGTCTGGTGATTTCAGTCCACCTGCTTCTGATGTATGCCTTACTGACTGGACATGTTTTGTGTAGTAGGATATGTTTAGTAAATTAAGAATTGAGGAACTGAGAGAAGGATAAACTAGTTAAAGGGATAAGGGTTTTTTTTAAGTCAGAAAAAAATAGAAACAGACTCCTTGCCTCTGTATCAGTCACTTACTGTGGTTGGAGATGTAAATTTGTTGTCAAAACAGAGTATGTGGTATGTCATGCACTTTCGTGTAGTTTGCCTCTACTATATTCAACAATTTCCAGTCATGCTGCCAAACCAGCCAATACAGAGAAACACTCAATGCAAATAAGAATTTGGAAAAGAATTGGAGAAACTTATAGCAAAAAGCTTGCAGTGCTAAGCAAATCACATCTACTGCACTCATTGCCAAAACAACCAAGAAAACAGCCCTGACAAACCTGCTTGCAGTGACAAGTGAATCAGTGGACTGAAGAATGTGCCCACTGGCAAAACAGGGAGAAACTGCCATCCTTCAAGGAGAGGCAGACATGCTGGAATGCTACCAAGTGACACCCAGCAGGGAAAAGACAAACAAAGAAGAGCAAGGGATGCATGGAGCTTAACCAGGCAGCATATACACAGGAGCCTGTGGCCCAGGAGAGCTGCAGCAGCACTGGTGTAGTGTCTGCATACTTGAATCTATGAAGAAAAGGAATATAGCTGTGTTCTTTGTTTGCTTTATTCTAGAAAGACCTTTTTTTCATTCACCTCCTGCTTCCTTCTCAGTGTGATCACCCAATGAAAAACAGGAGTTAATATAAGCAAAAAAGGGGAGTTAAAGGACAGACAATTGGCCACAACACTCTTCTGACATGGGGGAGAACCATGCTCACCCATATAAAAGTAGCTGAATACCCCCTGTAACTGCAAGCAGAAATGAACTGCTCTTTTATATAAATTTCCTACAGTTTTCAGCCATTACATAAGAGATCACTTGACCATTGTTATGCCCTCTGAGTGCATAAGATTTTTTGCTAACCCATTTCTTACTCCCAAGAATTGTAGCTATTAAGATTTTTTCAAACCCATCCCCTGTGGAAGCTGAAGGCAAGTGGATAGGAGAATAACATACTCATATAGTTCCTCAGTTGGGTTGCAGAAGGCACACCTAACTTGTTGAAACAGTTTGTCACATGAATGTTTTCATCCTGCTACCTAGAGCAAACCCTTTTGAATTACTGTTGGAGATACCTGAATGGAAACCCTCTCTGAATACATTACTTCAGATATTCAAAAACAGTACCTACTGCTTGACAACATCATGTTATTTGGAGCTGACATCTTTTTTCTGCAGATGACGTGTAATGGTAGACTAGGAAGTGAGAAGGTAGCACTGTCTCCAGCTGGTGAAAGCCACTAGGTGTCCTGACAGCTTCCTTTTGCTTGTCTGCCTGTCTCTGAGACTACAGTGACCCTTCTGTCCCTTGACCTTGGGGCATTTGTTAGCACAGATGAGAAAGCTACTCTGTCCTTTAGTTTTCTGTTAATGTGGTTGAAACTTTCTATTTTGGGAGTGGAGGTAGAGTCTAATTGACTTGGTTTTTTTTTCTTGTTTTGAAACTGAACTTTATGCAGATCTGCAGGACTGGAAGCTGTAATTATAGGCATGAGTATGCAGCCACTGTGCTTATGAATTCACTTGTAGCATCCATGTTTCTAGATGATCCTAAATTCAGATGATGAGCTGTTCCTTCACTTCTGAGTTGATGGTGGACCATTCTTGTAGAATCTAATTTCCAGAAAACTCTGTATGTACAAATTCATAGAAAATTCCCTTTTATTCAGGCAATATGGAAATTAATTTGAAAATCTGTTACAAGATCTGTTATTGTTTTGATGCATACCAAGAGATGTGCAGGTAACTACCACCGTAGAAACACTGCGTATTTTGACCTAAATAAGTATTTTTTGTACTCTGGCAGAAAAGAATTGGATTCCCAGAAGTTATTCCTGTTGCAGAATGTTTTCAGATCTGCTCTTAAGTCTGTCAGAGGCCATCTGTGCAACAGAACACCACCCTTGTTCCTACAGGGAGTGTTTTGTCCTAGGCTGGTGTTTAATTCCGCTTTGCAGTTCTGGATAAATTGAAATGTAAAGAATCCATCAGTGCTGGAGAGAGTTCAATCTTCAGGATGTAGTCTAGCTCCAATGGAATCTTGCATAAATGGAAGCTGGAGAACAACAGAATGTGGAATAATAGTTATTCAAACATGGGTCACTGCCCTGTTTCTGGGGGAAATGAACTGTATATGTGGTGATGAAAGCAGGACCTGGGTTCTTCTGTCCCCTCTGCTTCCTGTCTCGGAGTCATTATTTTGTTCTGTTCACCTCTTCCGTGTTCCTTATGTTTCTTAGATGGGCTTTGAAGGCAATATCTGTCCTGGATCACAGGTCATCTTGAAGAAGACCTTTGTTTTGATGTGATTCCTGGACTTCCATCTCGCCAAAGCAGATTTTTTTTCCTGTTTTAAATTAGAAAATTGCCAGTCCTGTGCCAGCACTGTTAACTGTCTTCTCCTTTCAGTTCTAAGGCTGTCTACCAATGCTGGTCAGTGGAAAGAGCCTGCAAGCAAGGTGACCCATGCATTAGTCAATATTAGGTAAGGAGTACAAGTTAGTAACCATTTTGAAGATTGTGTCCTGTGCAACTACATTTTTATCATGATTCTTTCACATTTGTTTTAGTAAGTTTGGGGTTGAATTTGTTCTCTTTGTTGGACTAAATTGTTCCTCTAAACAGGGTCTACTGGGATAAAGAGAGTATCACCAGGGTTTGATTGTCCTCTCTAATAATTCTCTCGGCTCTTCTGTTGACTGAGCGCTTTCAATGCATGGCACAAACTGTAATGAATTAATCCTCACAGCATTTTTGTGAGAAATTTTACAGTAGGGAACAATGCTGTGCTGAAAGAGCAGTTGTGGACCTAATGGATTTCTGTAGCGTGATTCTATTGCAATTCCGTGAAGCTGTGGAGGGGACAATAAACCAGCTCTAACAAGCAGATTCGAGGCCTGTTAACATTGCAGGATTTTGTGTGTTTAAAAGTGATTATTTAAGGACATTTCAGTGTTCTCTTAAACCTCTTTGTCCTGTTCAAGGGCAGAAGTTATGCTTTACTTGTAAGGCTGAAGAGTGTAAATCTAGATGTGTACTCTTTCACAATGGCAATAATTTATTTTCCTGGCACCTGAAGCAGCTAGTACTGACCAAGCTGAGTATTGGGAAAGAGGATCATGGATCTGATTGATTGGAAAATGAAAGAATGTTGAGAGAGAGTATTTACTGCTTAACTCTGGCTTGTAAACAAATCATAAAAGATGTAAGTATTTATACTGAAAAAATATCTGTCCATAACTTCCCTGGTCATCCCAGACACTTGGTGTCTGCAACACCAAGCAGGTCAGTACTGTTGCATTGCTAGTGCTTGTCATTTCCCTCACTACAAAAGACATTGTGTAGGACATCTTACACGTTTGTAAATCACCTTAAAGGTTCCCTTAGTAAGCCTGTAAGCTTGGTAACATCACGTATGATTCCAGATTTATTTTAGTCCTATCCTTGTTTTTGTTTGTTTTGTTTTGTTTTGTTTTTTTTAAACAGATGTAAATGAACTCTTGTGGGTAGATAATGCACTTGAAGTGAAGCAGCAGAACAGGTAGCTGTTGGCAAATTAATGTCACTTAATGTGACACAAAATGTCTGCCCTGGGAATTCTCTGTATACCCAGGGAGAGAAGTCTAAACTGGGAAGAGATTAAAAAAACAAGTGATCACAGAGGGTTTGTGCTCACCCCTGGTTTGTGAAACTTAAGATTTTGTGTGGGCTTATTTCCTTTTGGCTTAACAACTGCTTTTATGAAGATCAGCTTGCAACTGAGATAAGAAACAACCAAAAAATTGTCACTGTGATACCCCTCCCTGGACAGCCTGTATCAGACATGTCCAGATTACAGTTTTGTCTGGAACCAGTGAAGTCTCTCTGATGGACTTTTGGTAGATTTCCCTTGCTCCACCCAACTGCTCATCTGTACTGAAATTTCCTGAATGACTGCTTTTCATTCACTGAAATTTGAAAGGTCTAAATTAGAGATGATTCAAGGCCTAGGGAAGAATTAGAATTCAGAGAAGTCGGTCTGTTTGATTTATCCCATTTCCTTGCTCTCAAAAAAAAGAAAAGGAGGGGGTGGGGGAGAATTTTGTCTTCTGATTTGTTTTCTTCTGATGGTAAAAATACTGCATTTGATGGGTTCTTTAACTAAATAGATTTCAGAGCAGCCAGAAAAATCCAAAGGTACCATGCTTTTGTGAAGGTGATTGACAGTGTGATGTTTCAAAGGGACTAGAACCTGGTTTAGCTCCTTGTTATCTGGATTTTCTGTTTGTTCATGCCCCTTTGTTTCCCCTTAGAGTGGTCTTAGCACACTGTGTCTTATTTGGATGCTTTGCCATGAAGAGAATGAATTTAGAGAAATCCACTTCACATTGGATTTTTCCCTCACCTTGCTCCGTTGTTCTGGAAAGTTTTTATGAGCAATGAATTCCTTCTTCTTGCTGTAACTCTACAGTGCAAAGTCATGCTTTGGTTTATATCTCCATCTCATTATACAAGCTATTTAAAAAGAAATAAACCTTGTCATTTCCTTATCGTAAGGCTTTTAGTAGGTTTTATAAATGTAAAAGCATCTGCCTATGCATGCATGTGGTGGGCTTTAACAAGAGCCTTAAATCCTAGTGTACAATTTTATGTGTGTTTCTGCCAGGAGAGGAGTGGTGAGTGGCTGCAATGCGTTTGTGTTACAGGAGTAAGTCTTGAGGAGACACATAAAACAGTCCTGCTTGCACCCACAGTGCTGAGCTGGTGAGCTCGGCTGATTAATTGCTGTAATAGAGAGTCAGGATGAGTAATACTTAGAGAATCTTTGACATGTTCTTGTTTAAACTCAGCCACAGAGAGAGATCTCTCTTTGTGTATCCTATTATGGTATGAGCACTACTTCTGACTTGGACCTTATTCTTCACTAGGCAGTCTGATTGAGTTTTGTTGTTGCTGATTATTTGATTTTCCTTGTCCTTATGTTCTTTGATTTCTCCAGTGAAAAGAGCAGTCACGAATATTCTTTTTTAGTATTGAGAGATGGGGAGGCTATTCCTGCCTTCTCTTTTTTATAGATAATTCATAATTTCTGTCCAACCTAAAGAAAATGAAATTTGAAGAAGACAGAATAATAATAGCCTTATCTATCTGAAAATCTTACATACCGCACTGGAATGAGTGATTTCAATTGCTGTCCTATCTCATAATAGTCATTATAACTTCGGTCTGTGGATTTGTCTCTGGAGTTTTCATAGATAATTGAGATGTGATAGACTGCAAGATGTAGCTGCAGCACTGGTGGGGTTGAAATAGGAAGGTGCAGCAGTTGATGGTTTGAAAACTCACCTTCTCACCTATGAGGAAATAAACACATTTTGAGACAAGTTATTTTTTATTAAGCTAATGAGCCTCTTCAAGATAACATTGTGCAGGTTTGCATTTAATGAGAATTTTATTAGCGCAAGGTTCAAAGGGGCATCTCGTGATTGTCTATTCAGTGAGAAGGGTAGCAGCTGAATCCCTGTGTTCTCTTAATAGACTTTCTCCTGATCAGGATTTTTCCAAGGTGAATAAATAGATTAACTCAATGATTACTTGACTGAATTTCTTCATTGTCTGAAATTCAATCCCATCATAATTTTTAAAGTAATTTTATTTTTCTCACTGAAACATTTTTAATAAGCAGAGAGTAAGTTTGTAGTATGGAACTAGATAGGGTTATTTTTTTTTCTAAGGTGTTTTATGTGCTGTTTTAGCATATGCTGCAATCCTTGCTTGAGTGTTTCATTCACCCTTCCATCTTGCAGCTACTTTTATTCCACTTGAGACACCGTGTGATGCTCTTTCTTTGAACAGGAGGTACTGCTTCTCCCAGGGCTGCTTTTGGGGTTGTAAAGGAGAGACTGGGGATTTGGGAGGAGCACTTAAAACATCACATGGATACGTATAAAATGGTTATGCTTGCTGCCAGTCTAGGCAGGAGCATTCTGAAGGAGCCCTTGCAATTTTACCTAGGTGAAAGAAAGCCAAATCAGGCTGTGGTTGTTTCTTGTAGGACAACAGACATCCTGGCCCTGAAGCTATGGCTCAGGATAAATTACCAGCACTCCACAGAACTGCCTTTATTGAAAACCTTGACAGGGAAGGAGGCTCCATTGCAGATATTTGTTAGAAAGTGAGCAGCTGCAGGCAGTCCATGTAGTACCTTCAGCATTGTTCCACCAAACTGCAAGGAATTTAGCGTCTATTTATGGGGAGAGAAGAACCAAATGCTGCTTAGTCATGTTGCAATGGATGGCTCTAGCATTTATGCAGGATGTGTGAATGGGGACCTGCTGGTAGAGAAGGGCTTCAGTATGGAGTGATGACCTGTGGGTTACAGTGAGCTGAAACTGTATAAGATATGTATTTATATATATATACTCACACACACACTTTCTTCCTTCCCTCTCTGTATGGATGTAATGGACACACACATTTCTTGCCAATATGAGTAAGAGAGTGAAAAAGGGAGGGCAAGCTTAAAGCCTGTTTATGAAAAGAAATGGTCAAGAAAATATATGTGCATATATATAAAATATGGATATCTATGTGTACATTATAGATATATGCACATATATGAATGTGTCTATCCATATATGTATATATGGATGTCTTTGTATATATAAAAACATAAACTGACATACTCACGTGTCTACACTTACAAATATATATATATTTATATGTAGAACACACACACAAACATGCTGCCCTTGGCAATGCGCTAATCCGAAGCCGTAATCTCCAAGTTGAAAATACCAAGCACCTACTTGTTTACATATTCTCCAAGATGAACCACAAGTATGGGCTAAGGATGCTCAGGTGTTGCTCCTTCCAGCAGCAGGATTGCACTGGGTGTGTACCGTGATCCCCTGGGACTTGGGGGACCCTGTGGAAGTGCTGGTTTGGGCCAGCCAGTGCTGAGCAGCAGAGGGTGCTCAGGCATGCAGGTTAGCCCAGAGTGATCTGGAGTTCATTCCCTGGGATTCTTAAACCCACTTGTGAGGGCTGCCACTGGTGGAATAACAACTCCATTGAATTGTTCACTGAGGTGTGCTTAATGATAATGACCTCTGACATGCTGTCACTGCTAATCAACCTGATTGAGCTCAGATCACAGAATAGCACAAGACAGTCAACAATTACTTTTCTTAATAAGAAGAAAGCAACAAAACCCAAAGAAAAAGGCAGAAATGTATTTTATTGGTACTTTTAAAGTCTAAAATAAATTTGGTAAGATAAGGATCAAATTGTTGCTAAAATGCTGTAAGAAAACTTCTGAGCTTTATGTATCCAAGCTATTTGAAGAATTAGTTCATTGCAGTTTTTGAATGGTAGGCTGAAAAAATGATAATGCTGAAAAACTGAAAGTGGATTCTAGATGAGGATTCTGGATTTGTTCTTTTTTAATGATCTGTGATCAATCCTCATTGCACGAGCAAAACTAATAGACTCTTCTTGTCATTTCATGTGTTTCTTATTGCATGCTTTTCTGGTTGCACAGGGATTCTGGCACAGCAGAACAGTTCTGAAATGCCACAGTGGTTATAACAGAGCTGGGTTACTCAGAGTTCACCTGCTAACTCTGGTTGTTTTTCAGTTGACCTTGCAGTATTCTGGTAAGGAAAGTTCCTTTGCTAGGAGCAACAGATCTTGATGTGAACAGATTCCGGCATTAGCTGGCACCTAAACAGAGGAAGCAGGTGGATTGAGAGGGAAAAACCTAATGACCAGCAACATATTAACAGAAGAATCAAAAAGAATGAAAGAAGCACTCCTATCTCCGGTTGCAATGTTTTGTCTTTTCGTGGCAGTCTACCGGTGTTTCCATTATTTTTATTAGCATTTAGTCTAGTCCTGTAACTTCAGCATTTCATTTCTTGTACATTATCTGATTTATTCTTGAGACAGTGTTGTTTTCAGTTATTGCTCTTTATTTACAAGCTGATTCATCTCGGTGTGTTTCTCTTACAGAGCCATAGCCGATTTCATTCTGCTATAATTTTCTTTCATTCTTTCTCATTCATGCAGTGGCTTAATTAAATGTTGTCTCTACCACTGGCCTAAATCCAAATAGCAGATCTGTTGGTTGAGTGGCATTGTATGGACTAGTTCCATGAACATAGCAGCATGGTTCAGCAAGTCAGGCACGTCCCTGGTCACCTTCCTTCTTTCTGCCATTTACTTTCATTTCAGTCATTACTGCCTGGGAAGGGACTCTGACAATGTCAAGCCTGTTTTCTTTTTAATGAACATTTTTTTTCCCAGTAGGTTTTTGGAAGGATTGATTTTTTTTTTTTTTTTTTTTTGTGGTGACTTAAGATTTCTAGAGCTGATGCTGATTTTGAGCAAAGCTGTTTGTATGGCAAAGAAATGCCTCTATTTGAGATGCCATAGCCACAGCTTGCTTTCTCCAGTACACTTGAATGTCATTCTGCAGGGATCACTTTTGCTCTAAAATTTCATCCTCAAAGTAAGCAAGGCTTTTTTGGATTGGGGTAAGGACAATCTTGAAGTGATTTATTCTTGGGATGGCAGCCTCACTTAACTGACTTTCTTTGCTTCTTTTCAATGTCTACAATTTTATCAGCCACTTTAATTTCCTTTCCTTGAGTCACAAAGGCAGCAGGCTGGCCTCTAAGAGGGAACTGGCAGCAGGATCTCCCTGTGTATTTCAGGTGCTCTGTAAGGTTTGCTGTGGAGGTGAGGTGTCTGTATAAGAGAGGATTGTTTGCTGGGCCAAAAGGAGACTTTTCTGCAGCACACTGCTTGGCAGTCTCTTCTGAAGTTCAGCAAGTATCTTAGTTCATGTGATTCCTGTAAGGTGAACATCGCACTGCAGTTTGCCCACTTGTGAAATTTTATCTTTCTGGATGTTTTGTTGGAAACATTTCTTCCTTGAGATCTGAAAGTTTTGGAAAGTTAGCTGGGATCTGTAGGCTACTTTTTTGGTAAAGTTTGCTGAGAAATATTACTTCCATTACTGAGGTATGGCAACCCAGATTTCGTATGCTCTGTGTCAAATGCAACTGCCTTGTGAATAGGGAATTTGTGTCTGTGGGTCTTGTTTGCTGGATTCATGGGTGCAGATTGTGGGCTTACAACATGGACTTAGTTAAGCTGCAAGCAGTTTTTTTCTGAAAGCTGTGTATTCAGCTTTGGAAGTGTAATGTTGGCACATCATTTCAGCTTTTGTGCTAGTGAATTTGGGGTCTGGAGCTTTGTGAGAAGAGACAGTAGAAAGGTGAGAGACTTGTCGGTGCAGTTGTGTTTGATTTATGTGAGTGACTGTGCACTGCCTGGTCTGAAGAAGTGTGGCACCGGGCAAGAAATTCTTTCTTGTTTTGCTTGCCAAATACTTTTCTCTGTAGAAACATAAAAATACTGGAGAATATATGTCTGCATGGGGAGTAGTTCTGGTTTGTTTCAGAAGTGGATAAAAAATTTATTGGTTAGAAGTTATTTTTCTATCTCATTTGCAGATATTTTGGTCTTGAATCCTGTTGCTGGAAACAGGCAAGTTGTGGATGAGCTCAGGAATACATTAAAGCATGTACTGCAAAGCTAGAATGCAGACTTGTAAACATCTTGGGTTTTTTGTTACAGCTCAAAATCCAGAGAGGTCTGCTGTTTCTGGATTTCAATGATTGTATTGTTTCGTCCTGTTTACAGAACAATCTTAATTATTCTGGTACTGTGGCTGGCATGAGTTCAGTTCCTAATTGATAGATTTCAACCTTACAGTCAGTGTCTTTGTTGGTAGCTCTAATGCAGCCAGGAAGCAACCAGATTCTCTTGGCCCCAAGAACTGGCTCTACTGGAACATGACTGAAGCACAGTTTGAAACAGCTGTTTGTAGCTTGTCGAAACTTTGCCCATGCTGGTCTTATTCTTTGGGTAAATATAAGGGATGCTGATCTCCACTGGTCTCAAATATAGCTTTCAAGATTTGCTTTAATGGAGAAAGAACATTAAGCAACTTTCTTCATAACCCAAACAATGTAAAAATCATTGTGAGCTTAAATAGCACCTTTTTCCCTTGAAAAATGATGTAATATAGAGCTGTTTTGCTCTTTCTGTTTAAAAGAAATCTTGCTCACAGCAGCAGCCAGAATTATTATTCCCTCTGAAAATCTGGGCTGTGGGATGTGTACTTGGGAAAAAAAAGCTTTTCAAAAGTCAGTAAAATGTATTTCTTATTATCTTATAATAGTGGGGGGCCTAAAATTTGGTTTTGCTCTAGAAATGTAAATGCTCTGTTCTCCTAATTCTTCCTTTAGGACTAAATTGACAAAGTACCCACTCATTAAGTACATCTGCTCATTAAGGTAATGAAGTACCTACCTTATTTTGAATTGAAAGCAAGGATAATACATTGTTAGCATGACTGCAGAACTGCAGTCTGAAGATTGCAGCAGAATCTGTAGCTCAGTTCCTAGGGAACTGTGAGAGGAAGACACTTGTTTGTAAGACTTTGTTCATTAAAAAAAACATGCATCCTAGCTTTTAAAGTTAAGATGATTTTTCTTAGGGGCTCTACCCACCAAAGGCAGAGAGGTTGTCTCACCCTACCAGCACAGGTACTGCAACTGCCAGTAAATACCAGTTGGTATAGCCAAAGCTAAGGTGAAAGTAAAATGCTGCTTGCAGCTAGGGGGTGGGGGGAAGAGAGCTTGAGTGAGTGTGAATTTTTTTTTTCTTTCCCCCTTCCAACATGCCAAAGTATTTTGGACTCTAATATCTCTGAGTCCAGACAGAGGCCATAAGATACATCAGAGTTTCAGGTAGCTTGAATTAGATTGACTGTTTCAGAATCCCAGAATGTAACCTTTTGTTGTTACCCTATTTAGTCTTTAAATTTTTTCTCTGACCCTTGTAGCTAGGTGAACATTCGGAAAATGATGGCATAATACTCCAGAAGTAGCAATTTCTCCCTTAGCTTTGAGGTCAGATTTCTGTTGCCTGTCCCAAGGGATGCTAGCTGTGAAGGTTTGGCAGTTGCAGATGCCCATGTGCTTGCCTGCTTCTCAGCAATCAAAGCCAACCATGTTAAGGTAACAGTGATCTCATGAAGAATTCAAATCTGATGGGTACCAGGTTCTGATATCTCATGCTGGAAAGGGTTTAGTTAAAGGATGTTCCTCTGGCAAAACTGCCCCAGTGTGCTTCCTCAGCTTGTGCTGTGATCACTTGGAGCAGGTATAAACTGAGTGTGGCTGAGCAGGAGGGTTCACCATATTCCTGCTGTCTCCTCTGTGGGGAGCAGCCTGCATGTAAAGGAGGAGACTGGGGACTTGACCCAGGATAAAACTCTCTAGGCAGGAAAAAAAAAGAGCAAAGCAATGTGTTTTTAGTGTTGGTCAGTTCTCAAGACTTTGTTCCATACAGATATGTGACTGGTTGTGTCAGCCCGTAGAGGATGTGAGCACAAACAGCTCAGTGTTAGGGACAACAGGACAGTCTCTCTTAGCAGCATTGGCTTGTTAAACCATTTTTAAACTAAAATGCTGCAAAGTGTTTTCCTAGTTATGTCCAGCATCATCAGTGGTCACTGGTGTGACTCTTTGCAGGGGTCTAAGCACATGTTCTCTTTCCTGTGCTGATATATAGTGTAGGGTGGTTTATGGAAACTGTTCTTGCTGTTAGTATCAATATAACCAT
The DNA here is from genome assembly GCF_001715985.3 of Manacus vitellinus. Lineage (NCBI taxonomy): Eukaryota > Metazoa > Chordata > Aves > Passeriformes > Pipridae > Manacus > Manacus vitellinus. The sequence continues at coordinate 10,962,288 of NW_021939122.1, forward strand.
TGCCTAAAGCTTTGCCTTAGGTATTGGGCTTGAGACAATAAATACTACTATGAGCCCAAAAAATGAGAACTTGAGTGTTACTCAGCTGGGAGTCTGAAGTAGGAGACCTCTGACACATCGAAGGCATCTCACTGCAGTGGAGTCCTGTTTGATAGGATATAAAAGCATGGTCTCAAACGTGTCTTATTTTGAGGATGACCAAAACTGGAATGACCTTAAAAGCTCCCTGGCAATCTTTTTGCCTGACTTTTCTAGAAGACTTTGAAAGCCTAAAGCTTTTTCATGTTGCTGCTTTAGTGATTAATTAGGTCATCACTTTTTGTGTTAATTACAGTGACATTTTTCTTCTCATTAATTGGATTATGGAAGGTTTTTGAGTGTGTGTGGGATGGGAAGTAATGCAACCTCTGGCCGAGGGAAGGATGATTTCAAACTTTATAACACTGAATTTCAAAGATGGCTTTGTGTACAGTAAAAAAATTGCTTTTACCCAATATAGAAAATGTAGCTGGTAAGTGCTTTGAGGGCAGGATAAATGCCTTTTATTCTAAACAAACTTGGGATGTTTCCCACATTTTGGATGAGGAATTTTAAACTGGATCCTTCTTCCAGAAGGTTGTATGTTGTGTTAATTAATGTAAAGCTCTTGCTGCTGACAGCAGGGTATGAATATGATGTACTTTATATAATGTCCTTCATGGGGTATTTGAAAGGACTTTACAGGGAGATTGTTAAGCAGGGCAGTGTACATGAACAAAGACTGACTGCTTCTACTTATACTTTTTTGTAATTATTTAATGTCCTTCTTACAATTTTGCAATTCTGTTTGTTTGCTTTGGAATCTGAGTTAACTTTTTATGGACATTTGAGATGAGCTTGTCTGACACAGACGTCCCTTGTGAACTTAGAAAGCAATAGGTCTGCACTATGTTCTTGATTCTTTATTGAGTTAGTCCATGTGTGATATCTTGAACCCTGCTGAAGGACCAGACTGCAATTTTCACTGAGTAGCATGTATTTTTCTTCCTTGTTTGGCGACTTTCACTCTAAGCATAAACTAATGTCAGAAATGAAGAGTCACAAAACAAGACTGTCCAGGATCTGAAGTTTGGCTGGGAAATAAAGTAAGTCAGATTGCAGTGAGGGAGGTTCTTCTCAACATAAGTGATCCCATACTGTAACAAATAGCTCAGTGCAATCTCCATCCTTGGAGTTATCCCTATCTTGCCTAAAGACAGCTGTGAGTGCAGAGCTGGACCATGTAACCTCCCAAAGTCCTTTCCAACCTAACCCATTTGATTTTAGGGAACAGTCTCTTCACTGCATGGTCAGATAGTAAAACAAGCAAGAAAGCTTGTTTTCCTGGAGTGTGTTGTGCTATATGTTAACTCTGGGCCCATCTGCTAGAGATGCAGAGTAGAGCACTTATTTAAATGAGAAGAGCTTGTAGTGGTTGGCATCTAGTTTCTTTCCCTGGAAGATCAGTAAAGGATAAAATCTGAAGAACTCACAGTACATGTTGTTGCAGATGCCCAGTATTGTCTGCTGTCTGTGATCTTACCATTAAATTGGATCCTGCCAGTGAGATCCAACTACGCAACTCAGTCATTTGTGAGGAGAAACTATTCTGAGTATGATTAATGCTGTGGTTGATGACAGGGATAGAAAGCACTGCTTTGAATAATGCCTATAATGGCATATTCCCCTGTGTGTGTGTTTAAAGGAAGAGTCTATGGTTATATGAGATTGAGGGCATTTAAGAGGCAGTTAATGACAAGTGAAAATGATAGCTAGGGTAGATTAATTGTTAAATGAATTGTGCCTGCACTTGCTGTCATTTTAATGTGGTATCGGTCTAAGTATGATGTTATGTAGCAGGAAGGCATCAGGAAACAATACTGAGCACTTAAGTTCAGGTCAGAGGAGTCTAAAGGCTTAGCCTTTAAAGGCTTAGCCTTTAAACTAGAGTTTTTCTTTAGTGTAGCGATCTTTTTGCAGTGTGGGGTTTTTTTCTTCCCTTCTGAGAATACAAAAATCTTTATTTTGATTAATTTTATAAGTTTTTTTCCCCATGCTGCTTTGACAGTGCAGTAATGGAGTATTTTCTCATAATCAGTTTAATATGAGCTTTGTTTTAACTGTTTCTGGAATTAGATGATACTAACTGAACTTGGTCTGAGCATAGCTTGGGGATTTTTATTTCATTTTTTTTTATTGTACTCTATCTCCAGTACTACTTATTTAACTTTGATTTGGCATGGGGCTACTTTATATTCATGCCTTCAGTCTGAGTGGAGCATAAGGGAAATTATCAGGCTGGAAGAGGGCTGAAAGCAGCCAGGCATAGGTCTCATCCTGTCATTACTGTGAAGAAATCTGTCTTTTGAATTGATTCGGAGTGACAGTGGGGCAGGAAGGCACTGGCAGAAGCTGTATGTCTCTTGCAAGCTTTTGTTCTCACATGGCCAATAGCCTCATTTGAGTGAATTTTGTGTGCTTTCTAGATGAAATGTTGCCACATATTTTTGGGTAAAGTTTAGTGGTCCCTCTTAAGACTTAGCTTTACTGAATGGTTCTTAGGGCCCTTTTTTTTTGTCTGCTAATATGTTTTTAATTTTTAAAGCATTTTCTGTGTTCCAAGTGGAATCAGTTTGGGCCCAAGGACACTTGGAGGACGTGAGCTTTGATTGCTTTCAGCCTACTAATCTTCATGATCCAAACTGTGCATTCAGGCAGAACTAAAATAATGCCATCTACAAAGCAAGATAGGAAAATAGTCAACAGAAAGTCTTTCCTAGGAAGAGAGGAGGCCTTCAAATTCATCTTGTAGAAGGATAAACTTGGATGGGGACAGGTTCAGACAAGCATCAAGAATCATGATTTCCTTCCCAGGGACACATGGCTCATGCTTTGCCCCATCCAGCAAAGTGAAAACTAGCGGATACTGCTAATGTGGTGGGAAACAGAAGTGATGTAGAGCAGCTTCTGAAGCTGAAGGGTTGTTTGTAATGGGAACAAATGGACAGGGAGTATCATAAATAAATAAAAGTTGGAAGTGAAAGGTTTTCTAACATTCAAAGCACTGAGAGTCTGGGGCAGTCTTGTAATCAGTTAAAATGATGCAACCTAAGCAGGGAAGGATTATTTTGTAGCTGAGACTATCAGAGGATGGGAGAGCCAGAATGCCAGACGTGTCCCAGGAGGAACCCAGGTGAAGGATGCCTACTGATGTTCTCAATGAGCAAGGAATGTGTGGGGTGTTTTTGTGGGTTTGATTGTTTGTTTTGGGTGTTTTTGGTTTTTTTTTTTTGCTTCCTCCTGCCTGCATCAGTAATGTTATCAGTTCCAGGGTGTTACAGACATGGGTCAGATCATGCTGGTCTGTGGCTTAGGACATAATTCAAATAGTGTGTAGTGTTTTCTACAATATAAGGCTTGTAGAAACTTGTAGCTGCTTTTTGTAAGTTATTTGCTTCCTGCACCAGTGATTGAGAACGTGTTAGTGCTAATAGGGTAGCCGGTTCAAAAAGACTGATGCCACTCCCTCCTGTCAGTCAGGAATCACTTTTCCACTAAAGGAAGACAGTAAATGTCTTCGGTAAAATTCAGAGGCTGGCTAACAAATTGCACTTTAGAATACATTACAGATGATGAATGTGATCTCCTTAAAGGGAAATCTGTTCGTTTGACTTAGTGCTCTTACGATTAATTGCTTGCCAGATTAAATTGCTCCATAAAACGCATGCTACTTTATTCGATCTCGTCATGATGAGATTAGCTAGGCCATGCTGATTCTTTGTATGTTAATTACAGTGGTGTTTTCTTCTTCAATTTAATTATTAAATTGTTTAGCACAGCGTGCTCTCTCTAGCCTCAGGAAAGATGTCTGTATTTTTCTCTTGACCACTGTTTTATAATCATACTGCCCTTTTTCTGGAAGTATTCTGGGTTTCCTTTAGACAAGTATCACACACTGTAAAGGATTCATTCTAAGATTTTTCTGTGGGGTTTTTTTTTGTTGTGCTGCTGAAACACAGAAGTGGTGCTAACCTTGCACAGGTTCATCATGTGACAGTCTAGGGTGAGGAATGAGGAACATCTGAACTGAAGCTGTGGAGGCATATTTCCAGAGTTGCCACCCAAACAGGAATTTATCTGGGCACTGAAGTTTAGCTTTCTGCTTCTGCTGAGAAGTGTAAAGCTCACTGAGTGATCAGGATGTTTGCTTTTTGTCTTACCTGGAAAATCATTGCCAGAGCAGTTCAGTATTCTCTGTGCTGTTGATGTTTTGGGGCAAATTTGGAGGTGATGCCTCAGGGTTTTTTGATTCTTTTAAAATTTTTATAGATTGTATAGAAGAACAATATGTGCTTTCCTTGCTCTTGAAGGAGTTCTCTGTACTCAGTGACCATACCCAAGACACTTTTTTTTCTGAAAACCTGCAAAATGGAAACATAAGAAGCTGAACAGCATGGGATTGTGATAACAGCCTATAATTACTGAAGGAGGCCATCGGTAAAAAAATTAGGGAAAATTTAAGAAAAAATGATTTTAAGTTCTCAGTACAACACTTGCCTCAGCCTTTAGGATATTGGTTCATGCTCCCTTCATCAGTCAGGGTCCTGATTGCATGTGGAAATACCTGCCACACACACAGACACACAGAAAATAACCCCTATCCTTTTGCAGTGCTAAGCCTGGGATTTGCACATAACCTCATGTTCCCACAGCAACGTACAACAGTGGCTCTGTTGAAAAGCTATTGGTTTTCTTTATTTGTTTTACTTTGTTTACTGTTTATTTTGCTATACCACTCTAGATAAAATATTTAATATGCATTAACTAAACTGTTAGCTGTGGTGTTTAAAATCACTCAGATCTCTGGGTCTAAAATGGAGCTTCTCTCTTACCTGACTATAATAACTTTTTTTTTCAAATCTACTTCTCAATTTAACCCCTCTCCCTCAGAAAATAGTGTATCTTTTATTAGAATTGATTCCCAAAGGCAAGGCAAATTTTTGTATTGATTAGCCTAGTCTTTCATGTGTATCCAGAGCTTAGAAAATTCAAAAGAGTGTAGCAGAACTATGAAATTTTCAAAAGGGGCAGCAAGAATGACTGAAGGTATGGAACCAGATGTGTTGTGAGGAACATTTATATACATGACAAGTCCTCAGGCTGGAAGAGATGGCAGAGAATATGTAAAAGACTTAGTAAAAAATATCAAATGTCAGAGAATATGAAGAGGAACTATAAGAAGAGGGTGTATCAGAAGATCAGATAAGCTCAAACCAAAGAGATACTGCTTCACGCAATACTTTTTTAAGCTGTGGAATACCTAAAAGGTTATGTGAATTTAAAGCAAGGATTATACAAATTAATCGAAGAGAATTTCATCAGGGGTTACTGAATCATGCAGAAGTCACCTCTGCTTCTTGTATTATCTTGAACTGCATGTGGCTGGAATTAAGAGTTGTTTCTGGGGCAGTATCATTTTATTCTTGTCTACTTTTAAGCTGTAACTGGAGCTCCCATTTCTGGGCAGTTTTGAAGTAGGGACATAGAGCTGGCCTTTGCTACCTGACTCAGTATGGCAGTTTTTAATGTTTACATAAATTTTATCTGTCAGCAGTTTCTCAGGAATAACTTATGTGCTACAAAGCCTTTACCCAAGGGTAAGGCAACATGCCAAGCATTCCCATCCCACTGCTTTCAGGATGGAAGGATTGCAGTTTACTTACCCATCTAGGTTATACATGTGATTTGTTCAATCTGTCACTGCTTTCAAGTTGAGAAGGCTGAATTCCCATGTTGAGTGTTTGTAAGAGTTCATTGTTATATGAAGGAGTCTCAACTTCATTTTGACCCACACCCTCATTGTATACAGAAGAGAGGGCCTCCAAACCTTTCTGTGGCTTTCTGCGGCTGCTTGTGTGTGCACAGGAAATACTGCCTGTGGTAATTTAGAATGTCTGAGGAAGAATATGATGGGCTGGTCTGTCTAACAACCTTTTGCTCTTTTCTGGGAGTGGTAGAGAAGTGTGTGATTTTCTAGAGCACTGGTGAAGAGAAGAGTAGAATGATTAACCATGGAAGATTTTTCTCCCCATGTGGTTTTACTTGAGAATTTCAGTCATTATCTTCACTGTTCCTTTTTTCTCCAGAAGGACCTCATGGAGAGCTGTCAGGATCATGTACTCATAAATCTCATGAAAGTAAAACCCGTGCCAGCTGAGCAAGGCATGATTTTAATTAAGACTTAACAGGATTTTTTCAGCCCCAACCAAAATATAAAACTCTTCGTAAGTTCAGTAGCCTATTGTTTTTCAGCTGAAGATTGAGTTGCTGGGACCTTTTGAGACTTCTTTGATTTAAAAAAAAGAAAATTAAAGACCCTAAGGTTTTTAAATTCGGTTAAGGGGCCAAATCCCTTTACTGAGCATTTGTAGAGCAAGGAATTGAACAGGAACATAAATCAGTTTTTTTCTGTTGCAGGTTACTGTTATAAAGGAAGTTTGTGTTGGATAATTTATCATTCATTCCTTTTTCCTTCTGGCTACTGCAGATCCCAATGCACTGCTCTATAAATAGATGGTTAAAAGGTTCTTTTGCCAAAATCTCTGAAGACAACTCTCAATTTCACTAAATCCAAAGAAAAAAGACTCCTATGAATTTTCAGTGTACAAGTAGATGCATTAGGAAAACAGAAGGATCAGGGTGATCCGATCGCTGCGCTAAGTGCGTCAAATAATGATCTGTTCTTTGTGATGAGCATTTGTCAATGAAGACCAGCCAAGGTGAATTAAAAGAACATTATCTGAAAAACAGGCACTTGTGAAGCCATATATATATTACTGTCATCTGCTGTCCCATGTTGGCCCAGCTGGCCGTATCTGTATGGAGGTGGAGAGGGTTTTCCCTCTCTGAGGAACTAAGGCTTTGTAGCTCCAGCTGGTTCTCCTGCCCAGTGCTGATCTCTCAGGCCGGTTCTGCACCTCCACCTGTGCTGCCTACAACAAGCACCAACACAGTGGAAGCTGAGAAGGGTCTCCTTTGGAGCACACTGCTGACATGACTGAGTGCCAAACTGAATTTGCCTCCTATCCGTTTCTTCCCCTGCCCATGGTACCTCTGACAGGGAAAGCCATCTGTGTTACAGCCTTTTTATCTTAGCTTGGGGAGGGAGGTGAAACAGAGCCATCATGATGCTTGCAGACTGATGTTATGAAGCACTTCAAGCACTGCCTACTACATGCAGACCTAACCCTGCCTGTTCAGGCTCTGAATGAGGCAGGTACAGTTCTGGAAAGGATGGGTGCTGAAGGTGTCTCTAATTCCTGACTTCCTAAGCAAACCTTTCTTCTGTGTTACCAGTTGCTCAGTTGAGAGTTTGCTCAGTGTGGAACGATGCTGCCATAGAACCCTGCTAAGGCCCCATCTGCTAAAGAGCTTGTATTGATTTGTGTCTTCGTTTATAAAAGCCTTCAATTCACCTTCTGTAAATGCCATAAATAATGCAGATGTACTAGATGAAATGTGCTGTAGGAACATCCCAGAAACGATTTTGGTCTGGGTTGAACTGAGATAATCTAATCATGCTTAGGAGCTTCTCAATAGCTGTGAAGCAAAAACTGTATTGTCTTATTCTAGCTTAATGTATTAGCCAATACACAGGGGCAGGAAGATGGGTATTTGGAAGAGGTAATCAACTTTTATAAAAACAAGAGTTTTCAATGTTAAAATGTTACAAAACTTCATCTGAAAGTGTTTGTAGATCATATATATACACATACAGTGGAAGTACAGTAGAGTCCAGTTCTGCGCCTGTGATTTATCTGCATAATCCTCACATTTGTATGCCTCTTTGTCACAAGGACTGCAGTGCTTCAAAGGCTATATGTATATATAACAAATAAATCATTTTACCCACTCATAGCAAACAGCCATTTTGTGCTAGCAACATTGCAGAATGCGTTTTAGTACGCAGAGGACATTGATGAATAATTTGTCCTTTTGAAATTCCATGGGCTTTAGGGCACCAAAATGTATTTCAGGTTGGACTAGGTCCAGATCTGTATGAGAACTCCTTGGCAGTGTTGTAGAAAGTGTATGCGAGTTTGAGAGGTGACCTCATTTTAGAAATTTAATTGGATTTTTGTTCTGTGCAGTTCTGTGTAAAGAAAGCAAAAAGGTGGAGGGATGTGGTATTTGTTAGATTGTTCTGTTGGAAATATTCATCGTATCAAGGCTGATTTTTCTTCAAAATGGTCTGTGGTAATGGCAGCTTGAGTTCTTCTCTGCATTGGAGAGATCAACTTATGGACAGGAGTTCCTGTGGAGGAGAGAGAATGTATTTGTATGCTAATAAATTCATTCTAATCAATGTTTCCCTGGCAGTTACCACAGTTGCAAGATGAAGAATGCCTCTATGTGCTGTTAGCATTGTTAATTGAGAGGAAACGTGCATGCAGCCTATTGTCAGAGCTGACACTTGTCTTCCTGTCACTTTTCTGCACTTGATGGTCCCAAAACTGCTGATGTGATTGAATAGCACGTTGCAGACAACAGAGATAAGACAAGATCAGGACTCACTAATTCTGCTTCAAATTGTTTGGCATCAAGAACTTTGTCTTGGCTAAAGCAGACAAACCATACAAATAGTTGTCTGTTGGCTGAGAGTTTTTAGGAATTTGGGTTTGAATGTCAGCATTCATCACCAAAGGAACACCACGTGCCTAAAGGAACTTGGAGAGCTCTTGAATGTCAGCACAGGGCGAGGCTTCAGAAGTCATTGAGATTGCTGCTGGTCAGACTTGGCTTGACATTGGCTCTCCAAGTATTGTTTGCTGACATGTGTACATTGTACCTCATTTGCACAACAGAAATTTGTGACAGAGAAGTATTTAAGAACCTTTGTGCATCTGTGTTATAGCAGAGATTACTGAAGCTCTAGGGACAGGTGAAACTTGGTGTTGCTTTTGGATTTAGTGGTGGGCATCAATAACAATGCTGGAGATTCTAAGAGTAAGTGATGTAACAAATCCCTTGTCATAGAGCATCCCCAGAAGGATGTTGAGGGTGCCTTTCTCAGGCATGATGAGCATGAAAATAGGGCTACGTGATAAGTTTTTCAGTGATTGGAAAGGACATAAAGAATTTCTGATGGATGCTACAAGTTACTGGAAGACTGGCAGAAGGTTAAATCCTGAAATACATGAGGCAGTGTGATCTGAGTTGCTTTTTAACCTCTCAGGCAATGCATTTGATGAAAAAGCAAGTACCAGTTTGCAAGAAGGGGCTGTATCTTGAAAAGCAGTGACTCAAAAAGCATAGACTGTCAACTTTAGGTCTTTTGTGAAATGTTCAGCTAAAAAGGTTTATTTAACCCTTGAAATATTAGCAGGAGACGGAAAGTGATTTTATGATAGTATATATTTTGCAACTTTTTCTGGTGTCTGTTTCAAAAAGTATATTAAGAAGTTGGAGAAAGGACAGAGAAGTCTCAGTTATGAGAGGCCAGTAAGAAGACTTTCAAGATTTTAACCTCTTTAAAACAAAACCCAAAGTATGCTCTTTAGACTGTTCAAACATCTTTGAGAAGATAAAATACCAAAGCAGAAAACAAATGTAAGGCTAGACACTGAAACCAAATTGAAACTACAAATTAGTACCCAAATTAGAGCCTGTTTCTTATTTTAAAAGTAAGATTTTACTAAATGAGTTTTGCTCAGTCTTCCATGTTTAGTTACAGAATTAATGGACAGAACCAGTAAATCATGCCGGGAATTGGAAGGGTTAAGTTTGCTGATTATTCAGCAAAGTCTTTTTCTTTTTTTTTTTTTTTTAATGTGCATACATCTAGAGTAAGCTTTAGTGTAGTGTTGGTGTTCTTAGATGATCTGATCTTGAGAATGCTGGCGTCTTTAGGTCAGGATGTCAAGACAGGACAAGAGGACCCACTTATCAGCTTCAGGATCTGCAGCCTGGCACTCAGGCCTCCATCTCCATGCATCCAGACACTCTGATTTGAACACGACTGGCAATTCTTATAGCAATGCTTTATGTGTAAAGATAGGACAGGAACTGAATCTTAATGATGCCCAACCATCAGGGGAAAGTCAACTGTGCCAAACTGTGCCGCAGTGAATTGTGGTGAATCCCAACTCCTGTTAGAGCTGGAAGTGAACTCGATCTTTAGCAGCTGTCTGACTGTAATTTTTCTGGAATGGTTGAAAACACTTAAAAGTGATGATTTGATTGATAATATGTTAAAAACCATTTAAGAAAACAGGAAAGGCAGTCAATACTTGATGCAGATCTATTGCTGTGTCATGAAGAGCTGGTCTGAGGGAGAATCTAAAAAAGCCCCGGACAGCCTGTTTTGGAGCTTTCATTAGCTGCCCCAGCGTGTAACTGCAGAGAATCTGCAAGGTCTACTGGTCTGTCTTTTCATGCCATCTCCTAATTCTGCTTGCTGAATAATGGCAGAGGTGTTTTGGGGCACTAAGTCATTATGGTTTGTTGACACTCAGGTTTGCCATTGCAGTTCAGGAGGTTGAGCACTCTGCTTACTCTTGCTCTCCTGTGCCACCTGCATTGAAGCAGGTTCTTTGTTTCTCTGCTGTCTCTCCCTGTTCATCACTATGCAGAATGAAACCTTAGAAGTCACCTGAATATTAATTTTTCAGGCTTTCTGAGAATTGTGGGAAGTAGAGGTCGGGGAAAGTATATTGGCTCCTATTAACACAGAATGGTGAACATGCTGAGCAATGAACAGGCATCCCAGCCCAGGATAATACTCCCCAAACTTGATCCTGCTGCCAGCACCTCTGTCCTCCTGCCAGGGGCCTTGAAGTGACTTGTACAGAGCAGTTGTACGTCTCCTCCAAATGTGGGATGTTGTATCTGAAGGCTTGGAGATGCATAGATCTTGAGATGAGCTTCCTGCTCCATGGCAAGAGGAGCCCTGCCAGAAACAGGAGGCAAACCATTAGTCCTGATGGGTCTGTTGTGTGTGTATGTGTACTGTGTGAGGAAATACTCTGTGCTGGACCCAGTGAGTTTATTTTAGAGATAGCTTGGAAAGAACTTGGATGTAATCATTTTCCAGTGGAAGGCTGAAATCAAAACATTTTTCAATATTTGCCAGTTCTTATTTTGAAATATCATTACCTCATTTTCTTTAGTAGCTGGATGCTTTCAACATGTAAGTTTGTAATGATTTTTATCACAAACCTTGTATCTCAAAGTTGAACGGAAATCTTGAATTTTCTCCAGAAAAAGTTTTCGATCAACTCAAATTAAGAACAAATACGGGGGGGGGGGGGAAAGACTTCTAAATTTTGGTCAATTTCTTGTTATCACTGTGTGACTTGTCTGTGAATCCAAATACACTTCTACCCTTTAGATAGTGTTCAGGTTTTTGTTTCATTTGTTTGGGGTTTTATCCTTTTTCACTTTTCACATTTTATTTTTTTTCTAGAAAGAGGTTTATGCAGTTTTAGCTTTCTCAAATAAGTATGCTGCCAAGCCTTGGCTCTTGCAAACTGGTTAGTGCTGGTGCTCATTAGCATCAAATGCCACAGTCTGAATCATTTTTGTTGTGTTGCTTAGGTAGCACGTGTTGGCTATTGTATTAGATTTGAGTGGCAAGTGTTTGGTAGTGGAGGTCTACAGGGGTGGCTTCTGTGAGAAGCTGCCAGAAGCTTCTCCTGTGTCCAATGGAGCCAATGCCAGCCAGCTCCAAGACAGATCTGCTGCTGGCCAAGGTTGAGCCCATCAGTGACAGTGGTAGCCTCTGAGATAACTTATTTAAGAAGGGAAAAAGTTGCTACACAACACCATCAGCAGCTGGAGAGAGAAGAGAGAATGTGTGAGAGGAACAACTCTGCAGACACCCGAGCCAGAGGGGAAGGAGGTGCTCCAGGAGCCAGAGCAGAGATTCCCCTGCAGCCCATGAAGAGGCAGGCTGTGCTCCTTTAGCCTATGGAAGTCCACAGTGGAGCAGAGATCCACCTGCAGCCCATGGAAGACCCAACACCAGAGCAGGTGGAACCCCAAGGAAGGCTGTGACCCCATGGGAAGCCTGCTGTGAAGCAGATTCCTGGCAGTACATATAGCCCCATGGAGAGAGTAGCCCATGCTGGAGAAGGTTTGCTGGCAGGAATCATGACCCTGTGGAAGGGACCCAAAGTGGAGCAGTCTGTTCCTGAAGGACTGAACCCTGTGGAAGGGAGCCATAGTGGTGCAGTTTGTGAAGAATTGCAGCCCATAGGAAGGACTCATGTTGGAGAAGTTTGAACTGTCTCTCATGGGAGGGACCCCATGCTGGAGCAGGGGAAGAGTATGAGGAGTCTCAGTACCATTCTCTAATTTGATTAGTAATGAATTAAACTAATTCCCCCAAGTTGAGCCTGTTTTGCCAATGTTGGTAACTGTTGAGTGATCTCTCCCTGTCCTTATCTCAACCCACAAGCCTTTGATTATGTTTTCTCTTCCCTGTCCAGCTGAGAAGGGGGATGATAGAGCAGTTTTGGTGGGCACCTTGCAATCAGCCAGGGATAACCCACCCAAGCAGTTAAAGCAGCAATTAATCCCTTTGATACTGAATGGGTTCCTTAATCATCTGACCTATTACTTAATATAATAATCAAAGTTCTGTAATGACTTGCATGATTTAATTCCTTTAGGAGTCTTGCAACAGATGAGGAAATTTTACCATGCAAGCTAACTTACACAGTGCTGGAGAGCTGCTGGCAAAGAATGCTTTTTAAATGCACTCAGGAAAACGATGTCTTAAGCAAGAGCACTGTGGGTGAAGGGAAAACAGGATTTGGTAAGTGAACAGTGAGCAGCCTGATTGCTTTCTGTTGCACTGACACGTTTTTTGCTGCAAGTTTGAGTAGTGTTTTTGGAGCAAGATTTTTACACTGTTTTACCAGGCAGTAAATACTGTATCAGTCAGACTAGAGCTGTGTTGGATCTGGGTTAAGTTGTCAGAAAGTTCTAAGTGTGTGCCTATCAATAGTAAGTAATTATGCATATGCTCAGAAGGAATGCTAGCCAAGGGAAAAGAAACCACGCAATTTTTTTTTTTACTCTTTAAATGTGGTGGAATCAGCACTATCACAGAAACATGCAGTAACCACTGACAGTTTAAAACTTTGCAATAGTGACCTGTATATATGGTGAATACCTTTTTTATAAGATATGCCTGTTCCTCTGTGCTTAAGTTGGGCAGCTTTCCCTTTGTAGCTTATGGCAGCACACTTATCTCAAATGTTTCTTAGTGCTGAGCTGATATTGCTCATGCCGGTTCACAAGCAACACCAGGAAAAAGATCCTGACCCCTTGTGTGTGGACAGCAGAGTGGTGAGGTGGTGCAGGAGTAGAAATCAACCTGCTACAGTGAGTGGACCAGGAAAGAAGTATTGCCTTCAGTCTTTGAATGGAAGAGCTAGAAAGAACTGAGGAAAAATCAAATAGCTGAATACATGTGCAATTTTTGCCAATGCAAAATGACAAGTCAAGATTTTAACAACCTTTTAATGCTTAGATTGTTTTGGTGTTCAGTAGAGCAATTCTGAATGAAATACTGCTTAGAGAAATGAATGCAACCAAGTGTGGTGACTGCCTTTTTGATATTAAATTATTTTGCAAATAACTACAACACATTTGTCTCTTTTCCTCAAGTTTGCTTTTTTCCTGTATTTTTATTTGATTATGGGTAACATTTATTAATGTGACCACAGTTGTGGTTGCTTAATTGGGAAGTTGTGTGGTCTCCCCCATCTGCTGAGTGTCTACAAACCTTGTCAACAACAACTGAATATGGTTGCTTTGTGTTTCAAAAAGAAAAGGAAGGGAGGGAAAAAAACAGAGTCTTGTGTTGCACAACTCAGGGGCTGGCCCAAGGTCTGAAATGTTGAATTATAACTGTTGGTGTAAGAATTGTGCAGTTTAAGCTTTGCAAAGAAACTAGCTTGAGCTGTCTAAAGCTACTGCCCTGTTTAGAACTGGTGTATGTCTCTGATGTGTAGTTGTGTATTAGCTGTTAAAAGGAAAAAGCAGAGGCAAACTTTTAGCTCTCTTTCCACAGAGAAAAGTGTGGGCTTCTTCTTTATTGCTTGCAGATCCTCTGCTGCCTGTGTTGTATTACATGTAACTGATTAAAAAACATGGCTTTTTTTGCATTATGTTTTAAGAGCCTTGAAAAACACTTCAAAAGCTTCTAAAGCATGAAAGACATATCAGTAGCAGAACACTGTAGGAGTTGGGCTTTTTGTTTGACTTGATAGGTAGGAAAATATCAGCAGTTGACTTTGAAATGTTTGGTGCAGTGCTGTTTCTAATACTGGAGAACCATACTTCACTTTTGAAATAGAAAATACACTTTACTGGCCTTGCTTTCACTGACACCATGCAAAGAACAGAGCAGAAAAAAGTGTATGTCTAAATTACAAAACCAAACCTTTGAGGGAGAGGTGAGTGTGGGCTTGTATGTCAGGGATGATGGGTGGGTGAGAGGGGAATGTGGGTATTTGAAAAGAAAATAAATTTCTCCTCTTCCATGGCATGAGAAAGTCTGTTCCCAGAGATTTGCACTTCAGTGGCCGGTTCAGCTGAACGGGTTTTGTCAACATCTGCCTGAAATTTGGGGCAGGATAAGGATGTGCAAAATAAAAGCAAAACTCAAAAAACCCCAACACCATTGAAGGGATTCTGGAAGCCCTCAGTGAGGCAGATGATTGAAAAAAGTTGCCACTTGTCAGTTGGGCTGTGATGAGTTGACCCCAATCCTCCTTCTGTCTGGTGAACTGTGAGTGTACGGGCACGGGCCAGCTTATGTATGGCATTTTACTCTGCAGTCACAATGCATTTACTCTGTGCTTGTTGTGGGTAGCTCAGCTGATAACTTGATCAACTTCAGTAAATCACTTCCTTCTCATCATTGCCCCTTAGATCATAAGAGCAGAGATCCCAGTAGAGTAGATGTTTGTGAGATGTGCAGATATCGGGACGGAGGGAGCTTGGCTTTCAGGGAGACAGGTCAGATTAAGGGAGTTAAATGGGGAAGATGGGTACACATGAAATACAGCAAAGGAGATGAGATGAAGCTCTCCACTGGTCCATAAACCAGGCACCCTGTCTCAGGAAAACAGAATCTTAATCAACTACAGATCCTCCTGCATTTCAGGTGTGAAATAAATATCATGAAAAAGAACCATTCATTCAGCTGCAATGCTGTTTGGCTCTACCTCTCCTTGGCATTGAAAACCAACTTCACCTTGTCCCAAGTGATGTGTGATGACATCTGAATTGAGGATGCGGTATTCACTCAGGGTATGTGGGGGTATCATCAGAGTCCATGCTTCAGTCTTGGTCCTGGGTTTTGGAAGGAGCTGACTTCCATGAGGCATTTTTCAGCAAATGTGATTCTCATTTGCACCTGTCTGACAAGAAAATATTGTGAGGTTTGCAGCATCTTGTATTTTCAGAGGACTGGACTGTAAGTAATGGGCTTTGGTCAGTATGGTAGCTGGTAGTGTCTGAACGGTTGATATTGTGAACTCTTTCAGATTTATGTGGCTGTGCAATTGAACCATAGCTGAATATTGGTGTAAGTTAATTAAATATCATTGTGGGACTCGTCTTAATTTCCTTTGCAAAGTAAGTTTAACTATAGCTGATTCTTGCTTAGACAGTTTTCCTTCCCCCCTCTCTCTGTGACATTTAATATCCAGCTGCTTCATGACTAGATTGCATTATTCTAATCCTTTACTCACTCAGTACAGACAAATGCTGATGCTTCAGTGCCTTCCTTTCCCTCTGGGACTTCTGTTTGTGGTACAGGGTTTACTGTGGGTTGGTAGAATAAGGTTGTGTTACATGACCTAAAGAGAGAGGTTTCTATCGTGCTGCCACAGTCTACAAACAGGGTGTTCAGGGCCTCATGCAACACCTGCCAACTCACACCTGACAAAATGAGGTAGTGAGAGTCATTTCCAGTGCACTCTGGATAATATGGGGTTGATGGCAAGTTTTCACTAAGTTAATTAGACTAACAGCCTACTCATTGCCTTTCTCAGAGAGATTTAAAAGGTCCCGGGGGGATGGTTTATAAACTTTTCAAGTTTCACTCTTAGCTTGATATGTTTGGAAGCTGGTGTGCACAGTCTGTATGGTGTTCTGCACTAGATGTGGCATCCAGTAACCTCGGCTTTCTGCTTTCCTTAAACATCCTGTGATTAAATACTAATGAAGATACTAAAAGTAATTTAAAATACTTCTGGTTTTGATCCTCTTTGAGGTTTTGCAGTGTGTCTTGTGTTTCAGGAAGCTTGGATAGCAGCCTGTAATGTGAATTATTAGTGAAGGGTAGATGCTGACCCACTTATAGCACTTGCAGAGAATAAATATTTCAAAAATTCCTTATTTCAGGGAGGGTGGTCATACAAACCTATATGGTAGACCACTGTCAAATGCACTTTCCCCCCTTCTTTTTCCCTTCTTAATTTTTTTTTTTCCCTCACCTTCTGGATTAGTTGTTTCTTCATACATTGCTGTTTGTTTTAGAGAGCAGGTTGCCTTGTACATGGGAGTTAAAAGCAGTTGTAGTGAAGGGCTGTATAGACAGTGTTCTATAACCCATTTCACTGCTCTAAATCACCTGGCTACTAGAGAATATTGTGTGTTTGCATCACAGGGTGCTTAGATACTAAAAGAACTGTAGCCTATCTGGCCCCTGTGTTTTCTGCTTGTTCGATACATCTGAAGAACTTTGGACAAAGGAATGTATATGAGGTAAGAAGACTGGGAAATATGTGCTGCAGAAAAGGTTGGTAAGGCTCTGAAAAAGATACTTTCATATTAATATTATTTGTTATGGCTCTGTGCAGATATTGAGCTAGGACCACAACCCTAGGGCAGTACTTACTAAAAGTATATATTAAGGAACTTTCCAAGAAAGGCTTCTCATTCTAAAAGTTGTCTGAATCAAAACTGGTCATGTGGCTGCGGAAGAAGCGTAGACATCGTGCCTAAAATCTCATATGCTGGTATATCGTGATCAGCACTCACATCTTGAACATGCTAGACTGGGTTGCAGGTTTTGATGCCTGACAGCCCAAGCCCAGAGGGCAGACTTCCTATCCGTGGTGTTTCTGTATTCTGTCACACAGCACCAGCTCTGTTTGTAGTTAGAGGTGAGCAGGTGTAGTTAACTGCTGCTCTCTGGAATCGAGGTGTAATGGAGGACTGGCTTTTTAATGTTTTTACTTTGGTAAAAGTAAACTCTTGCCACACTCTCACCAGTACTAACTGGCTGTTTCAGAGCAATGAAATGTGCCATAAAATGTCATTTGATGTCTCATAAATTACATGTTTGAGATGAGAAATGTATTTGTTATCAAGTGATAGGTTTGTTGTACAACAGTCAATTACAGATTGGCAGAAGAGCTGAAACATAGATTAGGCTGGAGCCCTGTGCTTCAATAAATATTTTCACTCCCAATGCCTAGGCAATAATTTCTACTTTGTCACTCATATCAGTTAAATTATCAGTGCCACTGGGACTTAAGAATTTTGATGCCTACTTATTGAGAAAAGGGAGCAGAAATAGATCTAGTTTAGTTTCCAGTGATGCACTGGCTGCATGAAAATAGGTGAGTGGACAAATAGCCTGAGTTGTAGCCTCCAGTGAGGTGGTTGTACAGCTGTCCCAAAAGAGTTAACTGCTCACCCAGGAGGATTTCCCTAGTTAAGAAGCCAAATAGAAGTTGTCTAAGTGTGAGGATGGAGGTATTTGGTTTGCTTGACTTAAATGCGTGGACATAATCCGTACGAAAAGAAAATCAGCATATCCTGCAAGCTGTCATGATACCAGATTAGTATCCAGCAAATAGCAAGGTGGCAAGATGCACTGCAAAGCTTCGTGGTGGTTCAGAAAGCTCATCCTCCTCCTCTGCCCTTGCAGAGGGGGGCTTGGTAAGACCATGCCGAGAATTGCGAGAAGCTCAGTTGCTGTCTGTGCACTCTTTTGTCCCCTCCTTATTAAATAAATAGACCATGTATCTCCCTCTGCCGTGAGCCTGTCAGCCCGATCAATAGGTTTCAGTATGGCAGAATTGAACGGGTGTAGCGGGTGAATTTGTTCTGTGAAATTGCTGCAGTGCTGACTCGGATATTTTCTGTGAGCTGTAAAAGCAAGTGCTTTTGACTAAAATATCCTTTTGTCTTGGATTCTTCCCTGCAGTTTATTATTGTGTCTGGAAGATGCCTCCCGCTGTGAGTTGTGGACTTTCAGCTTAATGTCAGTACTCATTAAATCGTAGGAGCAGAAGAAATTTAACAGACTGGAGTTAAACCACAATAGAAGAAAGAATTTAGTGCACCATTTCAGGGAGTTTGCTTGCTTTTAATTGATGCACAGAGCTTAGGTATGGTAGGGATATATACTTTGTAGCAAAGCTACCTGGACGTGTGTTAAAATAACCTAAACTCTCTCACCTCCTGCCAGGCGGGGCTGTACATATGGAGTAACTCAATCTAATTGTTGCAGGCATGGAACAGATGGGGTTTTATTGTCTGGAGTGCTGGGAGTGCCTATGAGAGCCATGTCAGCAGGTTCCTTGCCCCAAGCAGCACTTGCTGAGACACAGCATGCTGCAGGAAGGCTGGCTTGTGGCAGGAAGTTTTGCACAGGCCTCCAGCAACCATGATTGTGATGGCATGTACAAGGGAAGAGGACAGGGGATTTGTGTTCATTTGAGTCTCTGTATTATGTATAATTTACTTGCTACCTTGTGCTTGAGCATTTTCCAACATACTACATAGTAAAACACTCTGATCTCTTATCACCTTGTTGAGTTAAAACACTTTGTGGAGGTGATGGCTCTTATTTTGATTTCATAGAGGGAGAAGCTAAGGTGTGTGAGAGGAAGAGCGAACTGCTGTAGCAAATCAGGGAGAAATTGGTCACTTATTGATTCCCATTCCTGAACAGTAACCACTTTATCTCAGGTCTCCTTTTTGTAGTAAAGCAGCTTTATGGAGTGTGATGAAAGACAGCTATGCCCTTTCCTGCTTGTCTGTTCTTAGCCTTCATCATGGTACTACAAGTTTAGTGCGTGCTGAAGTATTTGTCCATCTCAGATAGTGTCAGTTTTTATTGAAGAGGGAAAGTGAACTTGGCTGCCTTTGCTGTGCGTTTGGCTTTATTCAGTGAAAGCTGAGATGCATTCACTGATGCCTGTGCACTGTGCTGGCATGAGCAGATGACAGCATGAATGTCTGTAGTAAGTATAAAGTCACCCTTGATTTCCTGTGAAGGGGTAAATACCAGCCAGGTTTTGCTGCTTCTCTGTTCTGCTGTAACAGGATGTAGGAAGAAGTGAACTTGTGGTGCTGCTTTTATTGTACAAGAAATGTTTGAGTATCCATAAGAATGTTTTATGCCAGGCACTGCGTACTGGACCTGTGAAGTAGGTGCAAAGGCCAGGTTCATGCAGAGAATGATGGCTCAGCATTACCATCTCTACAACAAACTTTGCAGCTTTTCTGTTCTTTCCTTAGCCTACTTTCAGCATCTCCACAGTGCTTCATTTCACTGCTCAGGACAAGAGGACAGTGTTGTCTTATGGGACTCTGGAAATGTAGCTGCTGTCAGGCAAGAGTGGGTATTAGACAGCTCATCTGCAATAACTTGATGGGGAGAGTCTGGAGGTCAGAGAAAACGTGCTGAAGAAGTGCTGCCTGCCTAAGCATAGTGATTTTGCTTTCCCTGCACATTGGACCCAGACCAGCTTATTGTGAGGTTAAGGAGGGCAAGGTGCATTCCTTACCACAGTAGATACACCTGGGCTGAAAGATGCTAGGAATTAAGGGATGGGTATCTTCATGTTGCTGGTGCATTTCTCACATCTGATATTACAATTATTGGCAAATTAAATCGAGGAATTACTTAAATCTTTCCGTTCATGACATATCGATTTTCACAGGAACCCTTCCCTGTCAGCAGACTCTGAGTCTTCAAAATTTCTTTTACTCTGGGCCTCTCTGCAGGGTAGCACTTGTTTCTGTTTATCAAGGAGGAACTCTAGGCAGTTTTTAAAGACTATAAAACCAAGTTTTTAAATGTTACTGTCTGCAGAGCTACTACAACCACTGCAGAAGCAAGCCCTGTTGCAGGGAACACAGTGAGGGGAGCAGAATACAACTGACGTGGAGGTATTCCTTCTCTCACCTTAGCTCTAGGTGAGAGCCACAGTGGGATGTACCCATTTGGGGAATAAAAAACACTAACAGGGCCCGAATGGATATTCTTCTGCTTCTCACCTTCCAGTGTATGTGCATTTGAGGGACAAAGGGCTAGTAACAGTCACTTCAGGATTGGCCAGTTGTTGCAACCTCAAGAACAGCCAAAGTAGAAACTTTCCAGCAGTCACAGCTTTGCAGTTTGTAGAGGACAGACTGCCCTGGGATCGATTTGCTGTTTCTCTGGTCTTCTCTGTTCTGCAGTTTTTCACCTCTGTTTTTCTTGATCCTGTCTGCCCTTCTTTCTCCTTTTCCCTTTCTGTCTACTTCCTTCAGTATTCCTTATCAGTGTTTTTTTCTATCCGTGGTTTATCTCTAACTGAAGTTTTTCATGATGCTTAGTAAGTAGCAGCACTGTTATGTTCTCTGTTGTTGATGCACTTTTCTGTGCTTTCCCTGTTCTCTTGCATTTGAGATCCTTAGCCCCTGGGACAGAAGCTTTGCACCCTTCTTGATTGATACAATACCTGTTACAGTGGGACCCACTTTTACTGTCTAATAACACGATTAATAGAGCTTGTACAAATAAATGATTCATTGGCACTTTTAGGTTCTTAAATCAGGGTGACACACTTTTTTCCTGCAATCATTCCTTTCTTCATAAAGAATTAAATGAATGTAATAAATATGCAATAAATGCAAACTTACATAAAGGTTGTTCATCCTGGGGAATATGCAGGTTCATTTCTATGTGTGTCCACATGGCTTCTGGCATCATGGTGTCTAGGCAGAAATTAGCTCTGTTGGTTAGAGCATGGTGGTAGTAACACCAAGATTGTGGGTTTAATCCCTGCATGGGCCATTCACTTAAGATTTTGACTCAATGATCCTGATAGATCCCTTCCCACTCAGAATATTCTGTGATAATACTCATAAGAATAGGTAGCTTGCTTTCTGAAGAGCTGAGTGAAGAAGTAATGTGAGATGTGTGTTTTTCAGAGACCACTGGTATGGCTGGTGTGTATTTACTAGGAGATCAACATCTCTCACTATGAGACTGAGGAATAAAGAATGTGGAGATGGCCTGTGATATCCTTAGAGGACGAAGCATTAACCTCAAAAAGAGAGATTTGAGGAGCCAATTTTTTAGTTCCTGAACCTTCTGCCTATTCAGCAGAATCCTTTCTTTGTCCAGTGACAGTCTCCTCTTGCCAGTTCACTGCTGAACTGTGGGTCTGCCAGAGAAGGCAGTGTTGCTGAAGTGACATGTCTCCAGACATCTCTCAGTCCCTGGAGAATTGTGTCCCAAAAGTGCTCTGAAATTTATATGACAAATGACAGCCAGCCCCACCGAGGGACTTGGCAGTGTGGAAATGTCTAAATGCACACACTATGGAAGGCTGAGGAAGGTGAGGAACTGCAGCGTTTAGTCTTTCAGTTGACACTTCACCACTTCCTTGCTTTACAAATGCATTGAAGATGCTCATGCTTCATGAATACCAAACACAAGGGTTTTATTCCCCCTCCATGATCGATATGAAGATCTCTGTAGAGAACAGTACATCACAAATCTTTTCTAAGCACTTTAACTGTTCTCTTCCCCCTCCCCAAAGATACTGGCCAATGAGGCAATCACAGTGTAAAGAGAAACCATTGCCAAGGCTCAGCTGTTACGTGCAGGTGTGTGAACAAATGGTGGCAAAAATGCTGGCCTGTTGTCCATAGCGGGGAGACTGTGCTTAAAAGTGCTGGTCTGCTGTTGTCTCCAGGATCAAGTGCCAGTGAAGTGTCACCTTTGGTAAGGGAAATTCTGGCTGTTACTCAGTTGAGTAGCCCAGGAGGCCAGTTGCCTAAAAGTATGCCTCAGGGACAAGATAGATTTTGAGAGATGGAAGAATAGCAGAGGCATATCAGAGCAGATGATGCAGAAAGGCACCGCTATTGCACAGCGGGTTGGACTGAGTAGCAGTGGAATTTTTCGTAGCAGATGTGTGAGGAAGAGCTGTACCACGTGCAAAGCCTGGCCTTGGTGGGTATGCTGGACAGTAAGAACCTGGCTACACAGAGCCAGGGTTGAATCCAGCCTCTTCATGCTCCTCTGCCCCACGCTGCCTGAGAGTTCAGGAAAACAGCTCTGCAGAAGATGAGGTTGGGAAGGAATTCTTTGCAGTTAAAACAAATTAAACAGCAAACTTCTTCCTCTAGTAACTGAGGAGCTCTCTGTTCACCTTTAGTGAAATGAGGAAGGAGACTTGAATTCTTTCCCTTCCTTAATGTCTGTCAATTCTTACTGCAGTGGCAGCTGGTTGGTGGTTTTGCTTTCTCTGGGTGAATCCCAGCTGTGATTGCAGGTGCCGCTCCACTAGCTCAGATCCAAGCAGGGACTTGTGAGCAGGCGGCCCATGTTGAAATGCTTCACAGCAGTGGGTACAAATGAATGCTAAATCTGTTCCCTGGTAAATGTTGGAACCGTGTGAGTGCACTGAACCCCTCTGAGCTGCCAAACCTTCTGTCAAGCCAGAACTTAAGTTGTTGTAAGTCTGTGCTCCCTTTTCTTTCAATAACTTGTAGTGTGTCCTGCAGGATTATAAGTATGACTCCAGCCAGGCATGAAACATGCAACTTGAAAGCCACAGTGTTGGAGAGGCTGGGTAATGGAGAGTGTGATCGTGACTCACAGGAGCTGCTTCTCTGATTGGATTGCAATGGGAAGAGTCTGGGCCTGTCTTTATCTGCCTGCTTGTCCTTCTCAGAGGGAAGTGTGTTATGGGAAGCCTGATAGATGCCCTGCTGAATTTGTTTTATGGATGTAACTGTCAAGGTTGGTGACACTGCAGAAGCCTCTCTGTGCTAAGTGTGTACTGATGCTTCAGGAGAAGCTGCTGGAGTGACCCTGTGCAAGGACTGCACCTGGTGTGTTGGAAAGGTGTGTGGCTGGGAATGTTTAGTTAATCTAGGGTGACCAACAGGTCGAGGAAGGTGATTCTGCCCCTCTGCTCCACTCTCGTGAGGCCCCACCTGGAATATTGTGTCCAGCCTGGGGTCCTCAGCACAAGAAAGACATGGACTTATTGGAGCAAGTGCAGGGGAAGCCATGAAAGTGATCAGAGGGATGAACACTTCTCTGAAGACAGATTGGGAGAGTTGGAGTCATTTAACTGAACAGTAGGCTCTGGGGAGACCTTAGTGTAGCCTTTCAGTACTTAAAGGGGACTTATAAGAAAGCTGAGGGAAAACTTTTTAGCCGTTTGTTGTGACAGGACAAGGGATGATGGTTTTTAACTAACAGGGTTTATTTAAATTATATATATGAGGAAGAAATTTTAAACAATGAGGGTGGTGAGGCATTGCAATAGATTGACTAGAGAGGTGGTGGATGCACCATCTCTGGAGACATTGAAGGTCGGGTTGGACAGGGCCCTGATCAGTCTGATCTTGTTGAAGATGTCTCTACTTGTTGCAGGGGGGTTGGACTAGGTGACCTTTAAAGGTCCCTCTACAACTTAAACCATGCTATAGTATGTCTACAATCTGCAAATTCTGTTTTGGGGGATGGGAGTTTAGTTTGTTGGTTTTTTTTGGTTTTTTTTTTTTTTTGCTCCCACTCCCTGCCCCTTCCACACTGTTTTTCTTTATCTGTGTACTTAAAGGAGTAAGGATGCTTCCAGGCAGGTTTTCTATCCGTGGGCTCTGATTGGCACCTCTGAATACCACTTATTCCTAGACTGGTGCCTAAGCTCTTAGCTGTGATGAGGTCTGGAGACAGCAGCTGAAAGCCCTTCTGCAGGGGGAGGTATGGGGAGGAGGGAATCCATTAGAGTATAAAAGAGAGAGCTGGAGTGAATTTTCATGCTGATGAATATGAGTGGAAGCCCTGACTGCTGCCGCAGTGTAATCTGTCTGAGCAAGTGTTCTCCAGGCACAGTCAGCACACATCTGTGCCGAGCACTGACATGGCCTGTTCCCATGATGAGCATTTACCTCAGCAGTGGGTCTCATGAGTAATATCCCAACTAGAGCAGTTGCAAACTCTATCCCAGGGAGTCTTTTCTGTCTTGCCATTTGTCTGCTCAGCTGCACCTGATGAGCAGAGGGGAGGCTGAGGATATAACCACCAAACTGCAGCTGGATTTTTTCCCCAATTGTTATTTTATTTTCAGTTTTAGATTTCTTACGTCTGCCTCTAGATCTACCTAGAAGGGAAGAGGAGTATGTTGGTGCAGGTACTGAGAGAAATGAGGCAGAGAAGCAGAAGTGACCAGCATTTGCTACTGTGTTTGGGATACTGACATAAGTTATCTCTAACAATCTAAACTGGGGCTGAGCACTAAAGTCATTACAGTAAGAAGTCAAAGTGTAGTGGCTTTAGTGATGGATGACTCCAAGTAAGAGCCAGCTACAGCATTTTAAACTTAGTGGAAATCCAAAGCAATAAACCATCGGCTTCATCATATCAGGCAACAAAGTTCCACAGAGCAAAATGTCAAGCAATACTGATTTTGGAAGGGATGAGGAGCTGCAGTTCCTGAGCTGGATGGGGCAGTGATAGCCATGTTTCCCGTGTTCCAGTGGAGAGACAGCACAATTTGCATCCTGTTCCCAGCAAGGCAGCAGTTCCCTCTTTCAGAGCAGCAAGGACAGCCCAACATCTGCTGGTACAGATGCATCCATGTGTAGGGCAGTGTCTGTGCTTGTGATTTCCAGCCAGCCTGTGTCTGAATCTGCACTGGCCTTGGCAGGGAGTGTGCCTTCAGCAGAGCAAGCAACACTGTGTAGTGAGGGAGGAACCACTTCTCGCAGGACCGTGGTTCCACGTGCACCTACTCAGACTGGCAGGGAATTTCTGCTGCATCCCTAAGCTGTTCCTGAGGCCTCTGAAAATTTCCCTCCTTTGTTTCAGAGCCATCATCAATCACTTCAACCCGAAGATCGAGTCTTATGCTGCAGTGAATCACATATCACAGCTCTCCGAGGATCAGGTAAGCCAGGCGTGTGATGACCTTTGGTCATGTTGACCTCTGGAAGGAATATGGGTTTTTAGGACTACCTTGTGCTCGCTGGGATTGATGATGTGGCAACAGTATGAGGGGTGGAAGTGGAACTCTCATGTTCCTTGTTCAGATGTGGGCGAAAGAAAAGCAAGGTTTGCTTTAGCCAGTTTTACCATCAGATGCAGAGATTTTGGTCCTGCAAATGCAGAAGGATGGGTATGAACAAGGAAAATATGCAGCATTTACAGCAAGTGTGGTTGGAGACTGAGGATGCTGGCATTTAGAATGGGACAGGAAATTTTTAGCAGCAAATTTAGAAATTTAGTCATTAGGGAACTGTTGGGCATAGCTTGATTTTTTTTTTTTTTTTTTTTTTTTTTGTTGATATCAGGGAGCTCTGGCAACAGTCGGTGGAAATTTTCTAGGGTAATTGTGTTCAGTTGGTTTAGATTTTGAAAAGAGAAGGCTTTTCCTGAAAAGGGTGGTAGGGTTAGGTTTCCCTTCCTTAATTTGGCCTGGTTTGGTCTCTTAGTGTCCTGCTTGTATTGTGTTAATGTATAAATGTGGCTTTTTGAAAATAGGTACTGTGTATGGTCTCAGGAATGGAAGAGCTGGCCTATTTCCCAAAATAAAATATTGGGATTATGCATTAATCATTCTTGGAGAGGTAAATGACTCTGCAGGAGCAGGTGGTGGACAAAATGCAGAGCTGCCACGTGAGCTGGGGGAATCATTCCAGACGCAGCTGCGTCAACACCTCTGGACTTTCTGGAGAAGAAATTGTGTATGCAGTCTAGGACAGGCTTCACTGGAGTCACCTTGGGTTGCTCCTTCTACTGGATCCCATACTTGTGCTTGTTGAAAGATCTTGACTGTAACCTACCTGCTCTGCAATTAATTTCTCTTTCTGTCTGTGATATTTTTACTATTTCTTGATTACTCCCACTAACCTTTTCATTTATTAACCTACTTGATCTGTAATATGCAACACCCCAAAAACTTGAGCTGAATACTGTCCTGGTGCAGTGGGGGAAAAAAGGTGGACCTTACTGCTTTGTATTCTCTTCCTGGTATAGCTGTATAGAAGAACACTGGTTTTAATTTACTCAATTTTCCTTATTGTTCTGCCTCTGAGAGTCACTGTATCCACAGCTATGCTTTGGGATGGTTCATGTTATCAATGCTCATTCATTGATGATACACTGATTGCATCAACCCAGGCCCCTTAAAAAAGAAAAGCCTTTGATAGACCAGTTTAAAACTGGAGGCTTGGATAGAGGGGAATTTTGCATAGTCTTTGAGTTAGTCTGAGAAAGGAAATGAGCTTTTCACTGTCAGCTCTGTGTAGTATTCATCCCCCAGCAGTTCAGGGAGGTCAGGTTAAATCCTTTCTTCCTTGTGTGTTATTCTTTAAATAAAATCTCTAGCAGCAGGCAGATAATGAAATCAGTGCTGATGCGTAGAGCATTTTGAGGAAGATGATTAGGAAGTTGAAAGACAGACAGATTTTTCTTTTTTCTTTTCTCCCTCCATGCTTTCTCTCAACATAGGGAGAACATCAAACAAAGTAAAGCAATAATAGGCCCTGGTGAACTGCAGAGAAATAAGGGAGATGTCACTGTGGTGAGGGACTGTGTGGTCTCAGTGAGAGTGTTTAATCAGTGCTCTGCAATTCACTGCACAAGGAAGAGAGGGATGGAGACTTCTTGCCTCCACTTTTAATTATGCCAGTGAGCTCAGATCTGTGTGCTGGACTGTGGTTTCCCCTCTGTCAGTAGCCATCCCACCTGCGATGTTAACGGTAGATGGCCCAGATCAAGCCCAGGGTCTGGTTTTTGTGGAGTAACAGAATTTGTTGTTTTTGTTGTGTTGGCTGTTCAGTATATGTGGAGGGGGATTTGCAGGGGATCAAGCTTGCCTTTTGGCTGCTGCAATCTCTTTACTTTTTTGGTTTTTCTTCCAGCTGTATCTTTTACTTTTACTCGTGTATTCACTTAATTCACCATCTCTCTGCTGTCCATAAATATTTTCTGCACAGAATCCACCATCCTTTATAGCCCTGTTTTTTGAAGTGTACCACATTGAAATATTTAATGCTGACATTTAGCTTGTGTGTCCACACATAGATACTACATTTGTAACTGGTTATTCTTTCCTTTGAGTTATTCCAATAGTTTCAGGAGACTGGTATTTCTTTATTGGAAACATTCATTTTTACAATTTTCAAGATCAAACTTTTCTCTTAATGAGGATTTCCTTCTCAGATACTAGTCTTTGGCCAGATTCTCATATGGCTGCTTATTCTCACTCCTCTGTGGTGTCTGAGAATATCCTGTTAATCGGGAAGGTGTGGCTTTGACATAGCTCTCTCTGGAGGGGAATTTCCAACTGCTCTGATTTGTGTCTGATTCACTTGAACCCAAGTTCTGACACCCTGTTCATGTGAGTTAGATTATTTTTTTTAATTTATTTTTGTATTTTTAATATCCTTTAAAAAAGCTGAGTAATTAGCTGAAAGAGATTTTGCTCTATCTTTTTCTTTTCCTAATCCTACTGAAGCCTTTATTACCTTGTTAATCACTAATGTCCATTTATTACCATTCTAAGTCTGTCATTTCAGTCCTTTCTCCTTTTTTTTATTTACAGGCATTAATTTTAACAATATTATGTGCTGAGGGGATTTGTAGGTCCTTGAAAATGATGGACATGGGATTGTTTTAAGCATAGACTGTTAATACCACAGTACCTCCTCAGCGCTAAAGATCTCCAGGAACCATAGTTTGAATATACAGATCTCTGTTCTAGACAGGTATATTTGTAAGACTTCATGGTACTGCTTTGCTGGCTGTTGTGGGGTTTATCCAATATTCAGATCAGAAATACTGGGAAGGGATGTTTTTTGTTTCATATTCTCTTGAACGAAGAGTGGGAGATTCCCAGAGGCAAGCAAATGCCAGGGATTTGATGATGAGCCACTTCAGTCTATCAACACCATGGCATCCTTGTCAGTGCAGTTCTGCAAAGCATCTACTTGTCAAGGCAAACTCAGAATCCTTCCTAGTCATTAGCAGTTTTACAGACCTTGCTGTAGTTCCTCACCATGAAACAGGGAATTGTCTTAGCCAGTTATTGTCACTTTCCCTCACTTGCTCTTTGTTAAACCTGACTTTAGTGTTAATTTGCGGTTTTGTGGTATTCTCCCTCTCAACACATTTGGCTCCTGCCTGCTCATCTTTTAAGGGATCAAAGGATGCTGCATAGTCGAAAAGGTAGGCTTGGCCATTACATTTGCCAGTGTAGTTTTGGCTCTTCCATGAAAGTGATTATTACCATGTCTTCAAAGAGATTTTGGTCCCTTCTTGTGTCAAATGGCAAAATAGCCCTTTATGAAATGAATTCGTGGGCTTATCTGTACTTTCTAGATGACTGGACTGCCTTCTGCTTAATGCATTGGAGGCAGTAGACTTTCTCTGTGCCATATCTGATCTGAGAAGCTCCCAACATGTTTTCTAGCAGAAACAGTTGCAGAGAACAGGGTCAAAGCAGTGAGGAAACAGCAACATGAGAGGGCAAATGCAGACAGACAGAAAGGATAAAAACACAGCATGAATGATCTGGATGGGGTCTCACATCTGCCTTTTCTGGATGTGAAAGAGCAGCTGTTTGTTAGAAGGCAGCTCTCTGCCTGATGCCAATGTAGTACAATTTTCAAGAGAGGGTAAAGTAAGAGGAACCCAATAGTTTTGGTGAAATCTGCTCTGAGCAGGAATGTCTCGTGGTGCCTTGCATGCCAAGCAAGTGTTTTACCAGTTAGAAAATTGCTCACTAAGGTCTCATTTTCTTGTTGGCACTTTTTCTCTCAATGATTTCCTCTCTAAGGGTCTTAAGATTGAGATGGCAGACATGTGGGACTGATGATGCTTGCTAGTCAATAACATTTATGTGCTTTTTCTAATAGAAGCCCCTCTTTCTTCCCAGCTACAGTGGGGACATTATGCCACCTCCAAAACAGAGGTAAAGTTCACTGTGAGAGACAGCTGTGAACACCTGTTTTCTGTCTGATAACTGCAGATGGAAAATGCTGGGAGCCAGAACAGATTGTGATGGAAAAAACAGGACAACTGAATCACTTTTGAACTTGTGACAAATGAATGTAATACTTAGGTTGTTTCACACTGTGACACCTTTGTAACTCAGGTAGAATCATAGAATTGTTTTAGGTCAGAAAAGACCTTTAAAATCATCGAGTCCAATCATTAACCCAGCATTGCCAGTAGCTGCAATCCAGTTTGGTCAGGCAATTTCACAAAGCCATTTCCCTTTCACTGGTTATACCTCAACTGTTGAATGGTCTCCATGCTACCCCAATCCTCATGGCCTTCTGTTACCTGGTGGGGCTTCAAGGGACTAACCTGAAGTGCAGCTCAGGGACTGTCCACAAGTGACTTGCACAGAAAGACACAAAAGGGTGTAGTTGGTTTCGATGTCCTCAAGTGTTTTAATTCTGAACCATTGATGTCACAGTTTATTCAACTTGTTCTAGTTTCCATAACTAGCAGCAAACCCCCTAGCAGATACCAAATGATGAGCCACCAAATTATTAGCACTGCTGGCAGTGGTGTTAAGAGTTAAAAGCCTCTTGGCATGTGCACGTTTGATATTTCTAAAATGCCGAGTACCATCAGTGCTAGGTGCTACTACAATAAATCCCCCTAATCTCTTACATTGGTATAACGTGTTGTGAGGGCTCCAGAAATACTTTAAAATGGTTTTGGCTACCTCACTTCTGAAATGCAGTGAGCTTTGGGGTAGAAAGTCTCAAGCCTGCTAGTGCCCTGTTGCACACAGTAGTGGGAATGTGAAACTCAAGCAAAGGGATCACCAAGGCAAGGCCTTAATTTAAACTCAGCCCATCTTTGCAAATGAGGCAGGGATGTTGGCTTTCATGGTCTCATTACAGACACCTACTCATGACTAATGGCTTGAAACAGATTTTATTGCTTAAATAGAAAGAGCTAGGTGAAACTGGAAAGGATCTATATAAAAAGTCTTCTGGAGTTGGCAAATTGCTGGTTTGCTTAGCTTATGGGGGTTTTCTCCGGTTTAGATATCTTCCTCTTTTTTTTTTTCTTTTTGTTTTATTAGAGAAATATCCCTGCAATTTACTAAATGCCTCAGACTGCGTTATGCAGTGTGCCAGACTGAATGGGTCTGAGCAGGCTTCAAGGTCTGATCAGCTTTGCAGCAAGGAGATTTGAAGCTGGAGGTGAGCTTTGGAGCAGTGACTTTGTGCTGTGTAGTGCCTTTTATTAACATGCAGAATACAATAAACTGTGCGTCATTGGAGGAGGGGGAACAACTGTGGCAGGCCCTTAGAGGGACAAAAGAAGGACTTTGATTTTAAAAACAGCTACTGCTGGAGAGATACAACCCTATTCCTGTTTCAATCCCAGAAACTCCAATAAGAAATGGGAGAAACCCTTCAGTTCCCTTCCTTCAGGCTTGACACAAAGGTTCCCCAGCATCCTGCCCATTACCCCAGGTTACACTTAGCTGCTCTGTGCCTCTTGGAGGCAAAGTTACCCTGAAACACCTCAGTTGCTCCCAGAGCAGAGGAGTCTTTCCACCCTTTGTGCAATGCAAATGCTGAGGCATGTCTTGCTTCCACCCCTTCTGTGAGCTGTCCTTTTGGGCAGATTAGGGACTGCCTCGAAGTACAAACTGGTAACAAAATAAGTCCATTAAACTTCAACTTCGGTTCCTACGGCTGTTTTCACATCCTTGCCTGGCTGTTGCCAGTATCACAGGGACTGATGAAGGCCTGAAGACTGCTGTAGTGCAGGTGACCACTGAATGCTGGGGACTTGGTTTGGAAGAGCTGCCTTCTAGAGCTGCTGCTGGCTGCTGGCTGCAACTGGGTAAAGTCTCCTGGAGCAAGATAAGTTTCTATGCTGGGGCTGCAGAAGCAACACTCGGGGTGTGAGTTATGACCCTAGCCTGATTCACAGCTGGGAGTGTGCTGAGCAAGAGCCATAGGTTTAACTTTGTAATAAGCTCCCAGTCCATACTGTGGAAACAAGCTGATGTTGCTCTAGTTCCTAGTGTTTGTCCTCCTTCCCAG
This sequence comes from Manacus vitellinus, assembly GCF_001715985.3. NCBI lineage: Eukaryota > Metazoa > Chordata > Aves > Passeriformes > Pipridae > Manacus > Manacus vitellinus. The sequence continues at coordinate 10,993,653 of NW_021939122.1, forward strand.
TGAGTGTGTTTCAGAAAACATTTCTGAGATGCCTCGCAGGTTTGCTTTTTATGTGGTACTTGACTAATCCTAGAAAAGAGGCTGTGGGTAGCTAGAGGAAGGGGCTAAAGACTGGGATCTGAACTGGCTGTCACTGTGCTGCCTTGAGCAAACCTTGAGCCCTGTGTCCTCCTGAGTGAGAGAGCAGCCAGTGAGGAGCCCTTGGGGAGCCAGGCAGCATTTGAAGTGCTGTGTGATCTGCTGGAGAAGGCTCCTGTGGAAGTGCAAAGCAGTGTTACAGATTCCCATCACTGCTAAGCACTTGTATAGGGCAGGGAAAGCTCCACAGAGGATTGCAACAGGATGATCAAAACAGTCTGCATTTATAAAGATTAAATTGCAACTTTGCACATCTGCAATTAAAGCAGGAGCTGTCAACGGCTGGCTTGTGTGAACACACAAATCAATTTGCATTTTGTAAAACTTCAGATTGAGAAGGTTTTTTAATCCCTTGTGAAACAGGAGCAGACGCTGGCTGTTGCCATAATGCACATAGATACCGTGCAAACTTCTTTGGTCATTGTCTGTAAAGCTGGATTTATAGCGCTACACTTTGTTGCTCTAGGCTTGAACTCCACCCTAAGCTTCCTTACAGTCAGGCATCTCTCTGCTCGGGAGTCCTAAAGGCAGACAGGCTGCAGCCTGCTGTGTCAGCTACAGACAGTGATGTGGCTGTGAGAAACCACTCCTGGAGTTACATTCTCCTATAACGAAAAGGGGACAGGCTTTGCAGTGACTGTCAGCCCTGCTCATTCTGGGGCTTCTTAAGGCTAAAACTTCTGCCTTCAGAGACTGCTACTCTTCCTTCTCTCTAGTAGTATCCTGCTGTAAGAGATGATATTTTTCTGCCTTCCTTCTCTGGATCCTCTAACTGGAGCTGCAGCTGTTTCCCAACAGTGACGAATTGGGTCATCGCTCTGATTTCTAAGTGGGAAACAAATGGAGCTTTGTGGTCTCCATCCCTCCCAGAGCAGGGGAGTAAATGTTGCTGAGCCAAAAGGTGCCACACCTGAGCAGAGCTCCACTCAGCTGGAAGATTAGTTTTTCTGGCTCTCTGACATTTGGCATTTGTGTGTTAAGACATTAAGTTCAAATTTATTGTCCACAGTAGGGACCTCAAAGGCAAACCTTTCAACAGTGGAGAAGGCAGCATCCCTGGTGTGTCTTCTTGATCTTCTTTCTGTCTTCATGGGAGATCTGAGGCAGGCAGTGGGATTGCTCAGAGAGCTGTCACTCAAGGACAGCAAGCTTGGGGGATGGATGCCCAGAGAGATGGAACTGGGGAAGGTGGTTCTGCATCAGCCAAGTGCCAGAGGCTGTAAATCAATTCCACTGCCTCAGTCAGAGGGTGCCTGGATTCCCCCATGGCTCAGTTAAGGCACAAATAAGCTCCTGGGGAGCTAAGTATTGCTAGCAGCACATGCTGTTTGAGCAGCAGCATCTGCCTCATATCTGGCAGAAGTGTAGGCCTGCAGAAAGATATTAGTTCATAGCCCTGTGTTTGCTTTCACCTGAATACCTGTTTGGAGGAGTTCCTATTTCACTTTTTCCAATTCATGGATTTATGTTTTCCACTAATAAGTGCTTCACAGCAGGAATTTCTGACAGGGAAAGTGTTTTCTGGCCTCCCAGACAAGAAAACGGTAAATTGTCCTGGAGCATTGTCTGACAGTACCTAGGATTTCTGGAAAAAGCTGATGGGACCCAGAAACCATCACTTGCATCAGCGTTAAATAGTGTGTCACAGTCGTATCAGTGTTAAACTTAGCAGCTTTTCTTTTCCATGAAAACAGATGTTCATTAGGATAACCTCTGGCAGTAAGAGGATGTATATGGAAAATCTGCTGGTATATCCTGAACATTTGGAGTAGGGGGTGATTTCTTGCAGACTGTCACCTAATAACATTGTCTCCAGTGACCCCTGCCATATGCTTTAGCCTCCTAGTTGGAAACTTTGCCAATAAGTGTCACTGTGTGCAGAACCCTGCTAATGAAATATTGTGCCGAAGGCTTATTTGTGTACAAACCCCATCATGGTTTCCCAAGTATATTTCCCTCAGCAGCTGTAATTCAGCAGATTGCATTTGGTTTTGAGTTGGATGTAAAAACACACACAGAATGCAATTAAAATCTTACTGTAAGGCTTCCTGACTTCCCAGAAAATACTGGTTTGGGGTCCTATGTAAAAGCTGTATAGAGGTGGAGAAGTTCTTAGGAGTGCTTCTCCCACTTGCAATGGCATGACAAAGCTCCTGTCCATTAATGGACTGATGACATTCTGATGTCACTCTGAGACAGTGACAGCTGCTTGCAGTGAAATGTAATGATGGGGAGAGACAAGGCATCATTCTGGCAACAAGTTGCTAACATCAGGCATCTGACTAGCTAACTCTTCTTGGGGTGCTTTGGCTTTAGGGAGGTCTCTGATGTCTTTTGCAGAGCAAACTGAGCTGCCCTGGAGCTCCATGAGTGTGTTTAACACAATGGAAAGCTGGAAATAACAGTATTATGGTGATACTGTGAAAATTTGTTTCTCTGGGCATTGCTATCAACTCCCCCCTGGTTATATTTCTTCAGCACATTGTGAATCAAACCACTGCTCTTCCTGCAAGTAAGACACCAATCTTTTCATTTAAGTATTGCATTGTCCTTTGCAGCCTTCTAGTTCAGTGATAATTAATGTTCCAAACCCAGGATGAATCAATCCATATGTGAATCCGGAGGTCAAACAGAGCCTGCCCTGAGATGTCTCTCATTCTGTCAGCAGTTCTCTTTCCAAATGTATAAAAGAAGAGTTTGCTTAGCTGGCTAATGACTGCATCTTCCTTTCCAGTACTCTTCTGCTCTAGAAATACATATACCCCTCTCCAAACCTAGACACTAGCCTTTGCTCAGCTGTGTCATATTGGTGATTTGCTGGAGTCAGGCATCTGTCCATCCATCTTGCAGGAAACATTAGCTGTTCCTGTCACCCCAAGGTTCATAAGTGATTTCGTACAACAGGATGTAATACAGAACAAGGATCTAGATGGAGCTTCACGTGACTGTATCTGCAGTTATTTTCATCCCTTTCATTTCTTCAAAAAGGTAGCTGTGAGCTACAGTATAGACTTTTTAAGGCTGTGTTTTGTTGGCAATAAGTGCTCTCTTTGTTGAACATCTTGAAACACTAGAACAGGAACAATCTTCCAGCTGATGAAAACAGAAATGTGGATTTGTGAGGATAGGCATGCTGGAACCTAGACTTTCTGATTATCTCCTTTGTTTTTTTGCATCCAGTCTGTTTGCTGGGAATTTTCTACCCTGTCGTTAATGCTCCTGAAAACCAGTGACTTGATGGATGCGTTTCACTACAGAGTCTTAATTCTCACCTCAGCTATAAAGATTTGATTTTCTATTTTAAGTGATGGACCTATTTAATTACAGTACCACCTACAAGTCGCTTTATAGGCATAGAAAGGAAAGTTAGATCTGTTGCTGGGCTAAACTCCTCAGAAGAATAAAAGGAAAGCTGCTGTAATGCCTCATCTCAGCCTCTTTGCAGACACCTGAGCATGACACACTTTTTGCAGGGGAGAATATTAACATGATCTGAACTTAATTTCTCTGGCTGATGACAGTTTCCCACATCATCCAGTTTTTGCTGAGCTTTCCACCCTCACTAGTGCCCAGAGGGATAATATTCCAGGACTGCTTGAGTTCTAAAGTGCTTCTGTTGCTTTTTAGTATGTTGATGCTTCTGAAGTAGGACAAAGTGGTACTCGGGCTGGGCAATTAATGTGGTACCGAACGTTTTAGCATAAAGAAGTTGGTCACTGACCACTCCTGTCCCAGTCACTCATCAGGAAGTCAGTTGTTAACTTGTGATCTTGTTAACTGCATTATTAGCTTAAGGCATAGCCTGGTCTCTCATCCTCACCCAGCAACCCTTCAGTTGAGCGAAGCATAATTTGAAGATGGAGGTAACTGTTCTGTTGTGAGACGTGGACTGAAGCTGTCATGCTTTTCATACATGAAATCATAACTCAATGTAACCTCAGCTTACGTACATCAAGGAGAGCTTTTTCTGAGATGAGCTTGGAAAAGGTTAGGTTAGGATGCTTGAAGAAAAATGGGCAATTGGTTTGATCCTGATCTTTGTTTTAGAAAGGAATGATGCAAAAATCTCAGAAGTCAGATCTGGAGAGTAGGAGGTTTTTATTTTGATAGAATTCGTCTTTAAAAAGGGTGAAAAAATCCCCTACTGGCGCTCTCCCAAACCCCCTTACTTTCCAGTGCTCAATAGGGATGTGGTTTAAAAGGTGAATCCAGACTCTGGACTGTTAAACCTATTTCTGGTCATCTTACATAGTTGTACCTGGGTGCTCTCAGACCACTGCAGCATCTTCTGCCCTGCTGCTTGTTACTAAGTCAAGAACAGATGCTCAAGAAATATCTACAGAATATTTAAGACAGCTCTCCTCTGTCACGTGCTCTTGGAAGAGGCGATCAGATGGTTCTGATGCTGGGGTGCCCCTCCCTGGCAGAGGCTTTAATGCCTGCTAGGGTAGGGTCAAGTGGCATCTCAGATCACAGGCCTCTCTTGTTCTGTATGGCTCCCGTTGTGTGTTCTCTTCTCTCTGGATACTGAATTGTTGATCTGGCACAGTATTTGACTTGAGTTTTTTCCCTGCCCTTGTTTTTTTCTGTGGGTGGCTGTGTGCCATCATGCTGCTGACAGCACACGCATTTGAGAGGATTCCTTTACATGTGCCTCTTCTGGCATTTTACAATTCTGTCTCTTTCAACATGTGATAACAGAATATAAAGTAGGTCACTTTACTTCTTTTCTACTTTTCTTAGTTCTGGAGTTCTTGTGATATTTGAATTCTTTCTGGTATCAGTTTTGGAGACTTGTGACTGGGAGAGTTCAGTAGACTTCTAAAATCTTGGTAGTCATCTTGGGATTGGGCCTTAACAGGACACTAGGGACATCTTTCTTTGTAGCCTTTTTGTGCCTTGGGTAGCCTGTTAATTAGTGCCCTTGAAATGTTTTAGAGAGGTGAGAAGGAAAAAAGATGAACCTTTCCTAATGCACAACCATTGCTTGCTGCTGTGATGCATCCTATGGCTGCTGCCCGCCCTTCCCTACTGTCCTTTCTGAGTTGATTATAGCTGGCAGTTGTTGTCTAGAAGCAGTAAACCAAGTGAACAGATCTACTTATTGCAATTTGTGAAAATACACCAAATAAAAGCTCTAGGCACAGTCACAAGTCAGTCCTTAAAAAGGCATGTGGAAGAAATTTAGTCTTTTCTGACTCAGGCCAGTTCAGGCTACAACAAACCTTTGAAGTACCTGAATTTTTCTATCTGCAGACTTGTTTCTGAATTTTGTTCATACAGTCCAAAGTGGTAGAAGTGTTGGGGTTAAATTGTAGCACCATTTCACTGAAACTCCCTTATGTGAATGATTCTCAGAACTGTCAGATCAGAGTCTCTACAGAGTAAGCAGAAGTGTATCCCATTCAGCTTCTGCCACTGGGTTTCTCAGCAGGATAAGTGTGGTAGCAATTTGTGTTAACCCCAGGTGAGAGTGGACCCTTGTGGTTTATCCTACCTTAAAGGTGTGTTACTGTGTGTCAAATGCAGGCAAATATTTTGTAGAGCTGCTCTGAAATATGAGACTTGAGTTGATGCAGAGAGACCTGGTCCAAAGCTTCCACCCAAGCTGCCTTCTAGTGCTGTTGAATTCCTGAGGAGGCTGCTGAGCTGATATGCCTGGTTAGTTAGGAAAAGCCAAGCAGAAATTGAACTTGTGTGTATTAGTACAAGGTGCAGTTTCTTAAGAAATTAGCTAAGCAAGCATGAAATCCTCTTTAAAGATAGTCAAAAATTCAGATGTGAGAGTAATACCAAGAGGGCAATGCAGCAGCATTTTGGGAAGAGTTTAAGATTCCCATTTAAACAAAAATAGTTGTGCAAATAAAACTACCAGCCAATGCAGTACAAATTAGTGGTTTTAAAGTCTGGAGAAAAATCTGCTGAGTTATTAATCCCTGAACTGAAGCCCTTAAGTCCTTTTAGTGAGTGACTTCTGCTTGTCATCTAATCCCTTTGAATCATAGAAAACAGACCTGGAGTTGTTCTCTGTGGTGCAGGAATAGGAAATTTAACCAGTGAGCTAAATAAATAAATTGATTAACTGGCACCCATAAGGAGCTGTGTATGCACTGTATCTAATTGTTTTCTTTATATTGTTGTCCTCAAACTTCTTGGAAGACACGGGTTTGTGGGTTGCACATGCAAAAATATGCTAAAACCCCCACCTCACCAAGGCTTTGAACCTTCAGCTTCAAAGATCATTTGTGGATCACCTCATATTGCTTTGGACGGTCTCTAATGGGGATGTTGCTCGGCCAAGCTGAATTTATGCAGTGAAAATTCAAGCTGAAATTGAACACATCTCAGAATCACGGAGTAAATCAAATCTCATTTCCTTGCTTGCAGACAGCGTGGGCTGTGTGGACTTTCTCCCTCCTCCTCGTCCTTTTCAGTAATTTTTATTCTACTGGGTCAGAACTACCTTTTTCTCATGAGAAATACTGAGTGACTTCACTGAGCTTATTCAAAAACCCATCAGAGTTAATAGTTTTGAAAACGTTTGATGTCCAAGAGGCACTTGGGAGCACTAAATCCTCACAGAGGGATTTTTAGGTTGTGGAACAATGGTGTCCTCTAAGCACTGCAGAAATTACCGTGGAGATGATATTTCCATTACAGATCCTGCAGGTACTGATCCAGGAATACGGCAAAAGAGAAATATAGAGATAATGTGGAAGCCTTGATGATCAGCTCCATATCCCCAAGAGAGCGGCATCATCTTTGCCTGAGTCTTTAATATATCCCATCTCTATAGCCAGCAGGTTCTGTTTAGAGCTGTGACAGCAAAGGGTGCATGTTTGTGATTCAGAGGGCAGGCATTGTGGGCAAGTAGTTCTCCAGCTTGCTGTTCTGAGTACTGATCAGCTCAACTTGAGGATTCAACAGCTAATGGTGCTTTGGAAAGGAAGCATAAGTTTTGTTCTTCTGTTCTCCTCACCCTTTGGAGAGAACAGGGGCCAGCACAAGTCACCTTTTCCTTGATTGTCAGTGGTGGGCATACAGCCAACACTGTAATCTTATCTGGCCTGTTAGCAATAAACCTCCCTTTTGTGTCACGTCCTTCCTGCCCATCCAGCATCTGAACCTCAGTGGACAGAAGTGTCACTGTCACAGATGCCTCTTTTCAGTCTCTCTCAGCCATCTTAAGGAACTTCTCTCCTCTGGTGTTCTGTGGTTGTTGCTGGGAGCATCTGAATCATGAGAACACTGGTGCTGAAGAGGTGGTAGGTCTAATATTTTAAGGATGTAAGTGGAAGAAATATTGCAGGGATAAACACTACATTCCAAGGCACACAAGCCCCTTTTGTTCTCCAAATTTGTTTGGATTGTAAGATGCCATTTAACCATGCCAGGAATCCTTCTTTAGGGGCATAACTATTATCTTGGGCCCTGATAGTTTCTGTTATGTGTAAGAAGAAATTACTGAAAACAACTGAATGTCAGCAACCTTTGGTGTGTCTGTATTTATTTCAGAGAACATACATGGACATCTTTCCCTGAGAAGGGCTGTAATAAGCAGCAGACAATTTGATTTCTCAGAAACATCTGAGCTGTTTTCTGTGTGTGGTCCATACCCAAGTCTCTGCTCCCACTCAGCTTCAACTTGTTGGCTGTCTGCTGACCAGCTATCTTGCACATCTCTATTTCAGTCAAAAAGTGTCTCAGCCCACAATGTTTAGCATCTCATCAGGCCTGCCCTTGTTAGTGATGATCTTGGATAGTAGCCTCTGTGTTTCCATCTGTCCTGATAACCATTTAAATGTTCCTTTTAAATTAACTTAGCAGTCAAGTTTAAGCAGTTCTGATTTTGCAGGCAGAAAATGTTTTCTATGCTGGCCATGAACGCTTCCAAGCATAAATGGTCTTGTCCTGTTTCAGTTCTGGTCATTGCCCAGATGAAGTTCCAAAAGAATGACACATCCCAACAGCACAAAAGGGGATAATTCAACAAATTAAAATGTTAACAAGCTTCAGTCCTTCAGCATGTTGTATCAGAAATTATTTGGTTCCTTTATTTCTGCCCTCATTACAGACTTTGTCCTTTCCTTTTCTTCCAGCTGTGCCATGAAGATTACTGTAGGATCCAAAAGTGTGTCTGGGGTTTGTGAGGAGTCACTTAGTTTGGGGAGATTTGATTTGATCCCATTGTCTTGCAAGGAATTTCATCACTGTCATAATTCTTACCAACTTTATTCTCAGTATCTCAGTCATCTCTGCTCCTTCTTTACCTTCTCAGTCCCTCCTGATGTCAATACTGCCTGGTCATCAGCACCCTCAGTGCTTGTGTATAGAATGAAGAGACTTCACAGTTGCACAGTAGAGTGTCTTATTCTGCTGTAAGTACCTTTGAAGGAGGAACTCCAGACTTTGGATTGCAGTTTAGGTGACCTGCACTTAGATTGACTTAAACCACACTTGGCACTGCAGCCTTAGAGCAGATATTTTGCAGCTGAAGTTAGCTTTACACTACAGGATTTTCTGTTTGTAAGATCATCCAGCAGCTTGTAGCTGTCGTTTCCCACTCCAGATTTGCAAAAGCCTTAAGAGCTAGAACTTTTATATGGGTTGAGTCACATAAACTTATAAGCACTGCCCACCTTTCCTTATTAGCTACCTACCTTAGCATACTGCTACTACAGTCTTTCTAGCTATTTGTAGCTACAGCTATTTGTAGCTAACCAAGTGACTATAGATCTTCTATTTCTTTTGGGCTCTATCTTTAGAAAGCATTTTTGCAGATTGAATTTATAAGTCTCTTAGAATCATTAGGCTGTAGAAAAGTCTGCTAGATATTGCCATGCAGGAAAGGACTCTCAGAGTCATTGTGATAAGCCTGGAAATGTTGTCTCGAGGCTCAACAGTGGTCATAAAAGCAAATAGAGAATTAGAAATTATTAGAGAGAACACAAAAATAAAGGAGGAGTACTGTGTCGTCTCTGTGTAAGTTCTCTGATAATCCATGTATTAAATCTTGTATATTGATTCCAATGCCCTTATTTCATAGAAGATACTGTAGAGCTGCAAAATTGTGCAATAATCAAACAGCTATTTGCTCATTGTGTTTCTTGGCTATCCAGACTTCTTGCTTGTATTCAAAAGTTCTTGTTTTTCCTATCTTAGAACAGACTCGAGTTCATTTTCCACATGTGGTCAGTTAGTCAGATGGTCTCTGCATTTCCTCTTTCTTGGTTTCATTGCATTTCCTCAGGTCACTGAATTACTGCTTTTTATCACTTCCACTAATTGCTGAAATGTAAGTAGGAGTTATGGAACTGATCTTTCTAACCTTTGCCCCTCCAAACACGTACCTTCCTTCCCCAGTGCTAGCTGGTTGTTTCTCTAGCATGTCCTATATTGTTTTGACTTACTTTAAATACACAGCATCCACTTGGTTTGTAGCCAGTTTTTTAGAATCTTGGTATTTAGTTCTGCTGCTTCCTTTAATTAAATTTATTCATGCTGTGCAAACCAAGTTTAAAAAGATTTCTGATCATTAAAAAAAAAAAAAAAGTCATGAGGTAGATTGGCATCTACTTTTTCTCAGCAAGCATCAGACCCCAGGGTTGTACATTCATAGAGGCCATTTGCTTGCTAGTTGCTGTAAAAGATCAAAAAATAAAATCAAAATGCATGGAGAACTCTCTAGCTTTTTGGAGTGTGTGTGTTCTCCTTTCATTTTTCTTCATCTTCAAGTCAGAGTCCTGGTGAGTTCTGGTTTGGTTTTATTTCTGAGTCAGTCTGTAATCATTATGTCTTGTAGAAGTTCATGGTGGCTGTGTGGGGGGCACAAGCTCTCTTGGATCCTGTACTGATTTCTATGAACCTGATCAGGTGATGTAGTTCCAGAAGCTTCCTGTGACTGCAGGTGTTTGATTAGACCATAACCAGAATAAACCTCCCCATTGTTTTTCCCGTGGGCACAATTAGGTTTTGGTTTCTTCGAACTGGAACAGTGCACTTCTGTCCAGGTTTGATTGAATAGAAAGGATTTTGTTGCATATCCTGTCTTAATCTGTTCTTTAGACAGCCTTATTCCTGAGCCAACTGTCTTCTGGGAAAATTTGAATTTCTTTGCTAGGAATGAGTTTCCTCTGGTGTACATCAGGTATCCTGTTGTCACTTCATCCAGGCAATCTAAACTGAAAGCGGTGTATTTGAGTTCCAACATTTGTCAGGATGCTTTCTGACTACTGGCCCTGGAAGAATTTTATTTCAAACCTTTTCTTAAAATCTTCAGCTCCTTTTTTTAAGGTTCTTGTAGCTGTCTTTGATTTCTGTAATAGTTTTGTATGTCCTGGTTTCTCAGTTCAGCTGGAGCAGCAGTTCATGACTTGAAACTCTTTTATCTTGTTTTGGACATCAAGGTTACTGGTCTTGCTTTGGTCGGTTAAATGGTGCTAAGGAGCTGCTCCTGCTTATTTTTTTTCCTTTGTGTTCAGGTGGACAAGGTCTGCTGTAAATAGAGAACTGCACCAAAGGTTGCACACAAATCACAGCATTCATTTGCTGAATGCTGGTTTAGCCACTTAGGCTGAACGGGTAATATGAGTGATAACAGTGAGCATAAGGATGCTCTTGTCCTCTTGTCTCACACTTTGGTGACAGTGGTTGATTTACTGCTCTGCTAGAATGCAGCTGGTAGATAAAAAGCTTCTCCTGGAACAGCCCATCACATTTCAGCACTTAAGTTAATTGTAAGCACAATGGGGAAATAAAAAAATTAACAGTCCAGTCCGTAGCTATCTGCAGTGCATTTCAAGCCTTGGCAGAATTGCAAGTGCTCTTATGTACCTAGCGGTGAGAAATGTTTTCATAAATGCCACCAGCTGGAGATAAGGGTTCACAATTCCAAAATGGGCTGTAACTCCAAAATAGCAAATCTATCTATCTCAGGGTTTTATGCTCCTGCCATCATCCAGGCCTTCCTTTTGCTGCCTGCCTTCCTCACAAAATTTCTAAAATCAGGCAAGCTTAGTGGGCCTCATTTAATTTCTGGCATATATCCCCTTCCAGATCTAAATATCTGCTCTGGAGGCTGCTTATTTTATGAATTGATAATTTTTAAGATCATTCGTTTCAAGATCTTTGACTTCTTTTTCCCTGCCTGGGTTTTGAAAGTGCCAGTGTTGTGCAGTACATGGCTGTTTGTTCCCTTGGCAGAAACCCACTGAACCTGTTTTCCTACTTGAATGATGCAGAATTGCCCCCTGTATTTCCTCTGGAGAGCCTGTCCCTGCAGTCTGGGAAAGGGTGCCCAGGGTCCCACAGTGAGTGCCAGGTTCTTTGTGCCGAGTGGGATACGTAGATCAGTATAAACCCACTGACCGTCTTTGAAACTGGAAAAGTGAATTGGTCTTGAGAAAAACAGTGTGGGGCTACATGCATTTTTGCTCCTTGTGCTCCAAAACCCGAATGGGTTGAGCAAAGTGCATTTAATGTGTGTGGGAGCTGTCATGTGTCTGTAGATGTGACTTCTTGTAATTACTATGTAGCAAAAGTGTTCGTGGCATAGGCGCTCCGGTGAGGTGGGCAGGCTTTCACCTGCCTGAGTGCTGGAGCTCAGAGGGTGTCATTGCACAAGACTCCCTAGCCCTAGTGATGGCTACAGAGTTGTCCGGGGTTATCAACCACATTCATCTCTTCTGTTTGTCTATATCTCTTACAAATTAAGTCCCCTGAAAGCTGTGCACAGAGACCGTAAGTCTCTCTTAGTTTTTACCTTTGTCCTTATTTGCAGCCTTTCTGTTTCTTAAAGTAACTGCTGATTCTTGCAAATGCCTGTCCAATGAGAGCTTGGAATAAGCACTGTTTTTATGCATTTACAGCTTCTCGGTGGAGCTGGATAACACTCTTGGCTTTGGGATGTTCTGTAAGCTGTGTGAGTTCTAGATTGGTTGGATCAATGAGTCTTTTCCCAACATTAAAGTCGAACACCTGAGGCTTCTAATGGATTATGGGTTTAAAACATTTCTGGAGCAGATAACTCTTGTCTCAAAACAGGATGCCATCTCTGCTAGCAGAGTTCAGAGAACAACAGTCATTTTCTGAGTGAGCTCATAAATTATTTATTTTTAGAAGAGGCACCTGTGGGCAGAGTAGAAAGACTGTAACCAAACCCTCCCACTCCATGGATAGAAACTGTCGCCTTTGTAGGCTTGTTCCTTTAAAGATCACAGATCCCTGTGAGATCATTGAACAAACATCTGAGCTACTGTATATCATCTGAGCCTGACAGAATGGCTCTATGCTGAGCTGAGGAAAAGGGGGTGTGAAATGTCCCTCCTTGATGTTGCTAAGTAAAATAATAATAATGATAATCTTTCATGTACGATCAAAACCTTTTGCCTTGTGTAGAGAACTGGCAAGGCCTGGATTTCAATACCACTCAAGTGCAAATATATAAAAGCAGTCCTCAGGAAGGATTTGGGACATGGAGAGTTAGACTTACCTCATGTTTGGCTAGGCACAGAGTAATTCACTGAGCACAGCAGGACTGCCAGGAGTGACTGGCAGGGACAAAGGACGAACTAATGGGCAAAGACTGTTCACTCCCAATCCTGGCTAAGGCACAGTGAGTTGAACAGAGGGAGATTGGCAAACACAAACTAGCAACTGTCAGAGTAAACCTGATGGGAACTCTATGCAAGGAGGCCCTGCACCAATCTTAGCAGTGGAAAGCAAGATGGGGCACCTCCTCTCCCTATCTCCTGGCTAACTTGTCTTTGCTATATGCTGCTCAGCCTTGTCCATGTGTCCAACTCCAGGCACTGAACAAGACTCCCATGAGTCCCATCAGCTTTTGGTTCTCCACAGTCAGGACTGGAGCATGTACTCATGACCCAGTTCCACCCTGGGGCTCGTGGGCAGCTGTGCCCACCTCTGCAGGCCATTCTGCCCCCCAGTGACCTGCAGACCTCCTGTGCCTTGCTGCCCAGCAGTGCTGGTACATCCTGCATCAGTGGTGTCCTGTTTCATACCTCAGAGGAGAAATTTGCCCTTGTTTACTTTCGCTTAATCCTTTGGACTGGCTGAACTTTTTACTATTGGGAAAAAACCTTCCTGCCAGGATTTTTTCCTGTACTCAGGGCAGACAAGATGATGCTTCCTACTCTGGAAGTGACAGATGTGTGAGATGGTGGGGGCTGTCTGAGCAGCCAAATGCTCTCATCCGACACCAAGAGAGAGCCATCAGTCCTTCACTACATGTAGTGCAAACTGCTGGATGCAGGAGATCTGGGGCACCAGAAGAGGAATGGCAATGTGCTGCATGTCTTGAAAGACACATATGTGGCCTGACTACATTTGCATCTCCAGCCCAGATCTTTGTCTTTCCCACCAGACCCACTACACATCCTCTGGATCCATAGATATGTGCAGTACATGAAGCATGTCTTGGGAATCTGAGTTGTTAAACTATCCTAGGGACATCCTCCTCCTTTTCCTCTTAGCATTCATGAACATGGAATTAATAGTCATGGCTTGATCACCATGGGGTGAGGAATGGTGTTAAAGCGTCAACACTGCATTAGCTCCGGAACAGCTGCAAAGGTAAGGTAGTGTTGGGTCAGACAAAAGCTCTGTGCTGCTGTCCTGGGTTGGGTGCTTTCCTGGAAGCCAGTATGAATGGCAGCTGCTTCCAGCACATGTGCGTAGCACTGGCAGCCTTAGTGTCTCTGAACTTGGCTCCTGCAGACTGTGAAGAGAAAAGGGAGAAGGAGACACATGCAGCTGGGGTTTGGGCAGAGTCTTTTGGGAAGTGTGGCAGCTGTGTGTGTGTGTTTTTATTTAACTTCTAATTATTTAGTTATGTTCTTTGTCTGTGGTGCTTCTGGGGATTAATTTCAGCAAAGACTCCAGCCTGCATCAGCAACTTTAAAGTTGCTCTGTGAGAAGTGTGATGGCACTTGGAAAAAAAAAAATCATTTTCCATATTAATTAGAAGATAGTACTGGAAAATTGATGTCAATTACCTGACACATTATTATGTAGAGGCAATAGCCTCTTCGTAGTCCAGATGTCAGCAGCCTTTTCATTACGATGAGAAATGTTGCTCTTCAGTTGAATTCGTGAAGAGAAATGCTCAGGGACTAGGAGTTGTGGAGATTAGTGAGGGAGAAAAAGGGGAACATTTGTACTAAACCTGGAATAAACAAGCCAATTTGAGGACTGCAGTGTAAAATGTACATTGGGCATTCTACTGGAATAGGAAAACCATAATGTCCTACAGCCTCCATGGTCTGAACTGAGGGGACAGATTGCTGAGTTTGCTTGTGGTGTTTTGGGCTTTGCCTGGGTTTGGGAGGTGGAACTGCCAGAATTCCCTCTGTGTGTGATACACAGGCAGTGACAGGCACTCCAACACCTCTGCAGGGAGGATTGTTTGTCTGTCCCTGGCTGCCCTCTGCCCCTGTGCCATGTCTGTGCAGTAGCGCTGATGAGAGGTCAGCATTACATGCCCCATAGACTGGCTGCTCCATCCTCTGGCATGGGACAGCTGGGATGGAGCACCTAACTTTTCTGTCCTGTGAGGGCTTGCTAGGCTTGATCTGGAGAGCCTCCCCCCATCCTAGCCATGTGAGTGGCATGGAGCTGGTGTGTGGGGCAAGTGCATTTTAACCTGGGGGTTGTTGGCGTAGTTTTTTGCCTTTTACTTGATTTGAGATCATTCAATCAGTGCTGTTCCAACTGCTCTGCCGTGGTAGCTAATTACTGTCTTAAGGGCATGGAGAGGCTTTAGCGAGGTACTGGTGATGCTGACTGATTGCATTCTTGTCCTTTCCTGTGCTGATTTAAAAGACAGTGTAGAGACCTTGATTTCTTCTTGCTTCTGTTTTTCCTTTTATTTTTCTGTCATTACCTGTGCATGCTTCCCAGAATCTACCCAGCACCAGGTCCTTTGCTGGGAGCTGTGAATTGCTGGTGCTCTCTAATTTTATGTTCCAGTAAAGCAGAGAGACTGCAGTTGCAGATGATGAAAGATCCTGCAGGTTAAAAAGTTAAGTAATGAAGCAAATGGTGTCTTTCAGACAGATGGGCCCTAGTGTTGCATGTTGCCTGTTAGATTTCATTGCCAGTTCAGCTTCTTCTCTGGCTTTGCTGCTAACAGTGACTGTGTGCTGGGTAGGATAGGGATAGGAAACTGCCATGTGTAATCCCCATGTTTCCCCAGGACAGGCTCTTCCAGAAGGTCCGATCTCTCCTGGGAGAGTGTAGTATGTCGGCTCTTGTTGAGGATTGGTCAGAGGGAACAGCTCTGGTGCAGTAAGGAAGGAGCCTGTGTGTAGTGTTAGAGCAAAATTGTGGTCTGTTTCGAATGCTGAAAATTGCAGGGCAGGGGCAATTGGTTCTGGGAGAACTGGTTTAAGAGCTTGTGTCCTCAAGAGCCCACTGACCCAAACAATGGAGGTTGTCCGTCCAGTTTGCAAGGTAGCGATAAGCTGGTGGATGGAGCAAAGTAAGGAGGCAAAAACTCTGCAAAAAAATGTTGTTTCTCTAGGTGCAGGGCAGGGCAGGGCATGGCATGGGTGGGTTGCTGTGGAGAGCTGAGCCCCACATCAGCCCTTCTGTCAGAAGCCAGCCCTCCTGCTGTGTTGCTCAGGGGATGCCTCTGCTCACAAGTTGTCGATGTTACTGGGGAAGGAGAGTTTGGGGGCATGGGCAGTTGTAGCTGCAGGAGGAAGCTGAAATCTGAGTGCCACAGAAAGCACTTGCTCAGAGAGCAACTCCTGAAAGGTTGGTTTGGGGACACAAATGCAGGGACCTGAATAGCTAATGTTTCCCTGGAATTTCTGGAAAGCAGTCAGTGAGTGAGCGATGGGGCAGGGGGTTAATTTGATGGCAAATTATCTTTAAATTACAGTGGTGCAGCTCCACTGACTTCAGGTTGGTTGCAGTGGAGTAAATGAGCAAATGTAGCCTCTGGGTCTGATACAGGTAACTGCAGGAAGGGAATTTAGCAGCCTTCACTCTTCTTGTATTGACTGTCTGAGTTGCTCACTTCGTCATATTGCTTTTTTAAGACTCCAATCCCCCTAAGGTAACCAACAAAAAGTTTTAGATTGTGACTCCATTAGGGTTTTTTTCCACTGTAAAGATCCAGTAAAACATTTTAAAGAAAAATAGATTGCCCTGCATGTTCACCCTTGCAATCTGAGGAGTCACATCAAGCTCCTTTGAAATAATGTACAGTCCAAATTCCTCTGTCCTTGCCTGACACTAGAACTGGTGTTTTTCCAGATGCCCATGAGATTGTAAGAATCTGAATGACTATTTAAAATCTGTTTGAGAGAGTCCAACTAAAAGTCCCTTCTTTTAAGTCATTCATACTTCACTATCTTGGAATTCATGTTTTCTGGTTTAGAGACTTCTAGGAAGAACAGTTTGGACATCACCTTGAAGGAGAAATGCTTTAATCTCAAAATTAAATTCCTCTAGTTCTTTTTGTTTGATGGAAAGGTGCAGATAAAGATCTTGTGTGTTTAAAGAAAAGCGCTGTTCTTCCTGCGTAGTTTTCCTGAGCAAAAGTCAAAGCAGCATGTAAGGAGAGCAAAGGATGCTAACACACAGTCTTCTGTTACACAGAGAATTTGAGTTCCTTGTCATCTGTGTTGAAAGCTTTTAAACCTTCATGTTAGATGCTCTTAGTATCTTCTGCTGCTCTTTAACCTGTCCTCTGTCTAGCAGCTGCATCTTAAAGAGCAGATGAAATTGTCTCAAGGATGGCAGATCCTAATCTCAGTAACAGTTTCTATCCATTACAAGGTATGAAGTGAAATTATCTGTGAGTGGGTTTATCTCAGATCCCACGTAGCATTTTTTCTCAGCAGCAGCAAGAAAGGGAAATTATCAGGCAGTGGGGGGAAGCTGTTTATTTTTAACTTACTCTTTCTTTTTAAGTTCTATCTCATAATTAAAGGAGTTAAGGAGTGGAAGCCAATGAAATACGTAGCTAAAGGGATAAGCTGATCTCAAGTTCACTGCAGAGACTACGATAAGTAGTGGGTAACACAGTAGAGACTTCAGGGCCTCTTGTTCCTTTCCTGTCTTCCTCTTAAGGTATCAAACTGAGTTCTTAGCTGCCTTTCAAAGGGGATGCAGAAGGGCTGATCTAAAGGATACTGGTTACAGAGCTCACTGCTGCCCTCAGAGTTTATTTCTCTTTACCATGGGTTGAGGATACCTCTGAATATCTGAAGAGATTTCTGCTCAGAGCTAACAAGGAGGAATCCTGATTCTTTCATGGAGAAGCATGTCCATCCATTGTCTGGGCACACCTGTACAGCACTGTGCATGGCTCTGCATAAGGGGACACAAGGAGAGTGAAGAGGAGCTCAGAGGAAGGTTCCTGGGAAGTGGGGTAGCCCTGAGTAAAATGTCTTCACCCTGAGTTACTGCTGGAGAAACCTATTTGATCCTCACCTTTCAAACAAGGTTTTTCCCCTGCAGCTTATTAATCTTAGTCAATTTGGCTTCCTCCAATTGACAGGAGCAAGATGCTGGATTCTTTATTGCTCAGAAGAAGGTGCATTATACTACCGTGCTCTATCCCTAGTGGATAGTTATTCCTGTGCCCTGGTGGCTTTCTTTCATCACTGCTTTTGGCTCTGTGATACTTCTTGCAGCTTTGGCACACAGGGACAAGAAGGGCAGGCTGAATTTGGAGGTGGCTGTCATCGCAGAGGGTTCTTTCTCTCTGCCAGTGGAGCTGACAAACAGCATTAGGCAATGAGTCCTGGAGAGGAGGCTGTGTGCTTTCACAACAGCAGGACACTGTCAGGCTGTTCTTAAGTAACACTGCAGAATTAGAATCAGAATTAAAATCAATTAGGTTGGAAAAGACCTCTGAGACTGAGTCCAAATGCTTATTCCTACCCCATTTTGTCTGTGCAGTGCTGGAGGACAGCTGAGCTGCAAAGTGACTGCTGTATGACCATCTCACCTGGGAACCGCTTTTGGGACCCTTTCTTTGCCCCTAATCCTTGATTAGGTGATGCCCTGTGGCTTCTATCACCTCAGGCTCTAGCATGAATGTCTCTGTGGACCACTGCCACATGCAGAGTTTGGAGGAAACAAGCTTTTGAAGGAACCCTAAGCACATCCAAGTTTCCTGGCATAAGGGGTGTAAGGACGGGATTCAGTCCTGTAAAGGGGCAGGAGCTGCCAGCTGCCTAAAGGGACAGTTGAGGGTAGTGTTTACATTGTCGAGAGGACAAAAGAAGAAGTACAAGGGCTCTTCATTGTTCTGGTCACTGTTGTCTTAAATCCTCTGCAATGCTCTTCTTAGGATCTATTCTGAGTTGTGATGCCTTGGAGCAGAGTCCTTTTCCTTTGCACCTTATCATACGTGTCCTGCTGGCTGAGCCTTGTCATAAGTGGGGGCTGCTGTAGTGCAAGCCTCAGATGCTGATATTCTGTTTAGCTCTCAGAGCAAATAGTAACAACCTAGAAAGAAGTTCATGTCTTTAAGAAAATTGTTTCAAGCATGTTTGCCCAGGAGTGCTGAGCTCTATGGTTCCTTCTAGGAACATTATTGTTACTAACCATCTCACAAATGCTTTGAGGAATATGTTAGTCCATGCAATGCTTTGAAGCTAAAAATCATTGTGGGAGTCCCTCTTGGTGTTCCCTAGCTAGGAAAATGAATAGTTCAATAGGACAGAGATGTGTAGCTATGAATTTGCAAGTATAGCCTGGTGCTGGGAGCAGAGTAGGGCAGTAATAAAAACTATAGTGCTTTTGTTGCAGTGAAGGCAGGTAGTAAAGTATCTCCTGGGCAGGAAGACCTGGATTTGTGTCTTCATCTCTTTCTTAAACCAGAGTCCGTACCAGGGTTGGTCTTCTCTTAGTGCCTATCAGAAGCTTGTTCCCATCAGGAAAGAAGTGCAGTGTTCTGTATGGAAGCTGACCTGAGCAACTGTAGAAGCTGATAGTTTAGCAGGTGGTGAATGGTGATTCCCAAGCCAGGAGGGAGTTGTGCTGGCAAAACTAGCCCTGGAAGGACCATGGGGTCAGGCGAACCCGTGTGTGTATAGTGCCTACTGTGTTGTATTTGTGTGTTAACGGGGTAATTAGCTGCATAATTTACTGAGATCATGTCTACTTCTGGTGACAGAAAACTGCTGCTGTCATACATATAGGCTCCATGCACTATTCTCATGAATGAAGAAATTCCATAAATTTGAGGACTCTTCCTTACTGGCATTAGGAAACATTCAGTGCTCATCTTTGTGTTGTCAGTTACGAGCCAAATGTTAAAGCCATCTATGGTGCAAAAACAACATAGGTGCCAGAGCTGTGATCTGTGTCAGCCTTGCTCCTCCTGTGGTGAGGTATCTGTGGATGTTGACTCTTCTGTTGTATTCGGCTGTCTTTGGCAGGTTTTGGAAGTGGTGCGGTCCAACTACGACACGCTGACCCTGAAACTGCAGGACGGACTGGACCAGTATGAGCGCTACTCAGAGCAGCATAAAGAGGCTGCCTTCTTCAAAGAGCTGGTAAGCTGACTTGACTCTGCAGAATCAACAGCCTTCTTTCAGACCCTTTGCTTATGGCCTGGGCAGTGGCATTTGGGGTATAGCTGAGCAACCTTGTCACTTCATTGGGCTGCCTCAAAAGACAGGGCAGGAGTGGGATCTGGGCAGACACTGCGTGTCTCGGCAGATCTGAGAGCTTCCTGGAGCTCCCTGTGTGGCTGAAGAGGAACCTCCAGGCTGCTTAGGCCAGCACTGGTTGGTCAGTGTCTGTCCCTTTTGCCATGGCAATCCTCTGTGTTTTGTAGTGGTAAATTTGCATGGGGAGAAGCTGACTGCTCCCACTTTGGGTTTATCACGCAGAGCAACTTCGCTTTTTTGCTGTTGTTAAGAGGAGCACAAAGTATGGGACTGAGCAGAGTATGTGATGCTGGTGAAACATGTTCCTGCTCGTTGCTTTCCTCCATCACTCACAAAATAGGGTTCCCAAGCAAAGATAGTGAAGGCATTCCCTAAAAATGTCTCCTTCTTGCAAGAGGAGAACACTGATGGTAGGAAATCCCACAAAAGTAATAGAGCAAAGACAAAACTGAGTCCAAATAATTTGGGTTTGTAGTTATATTCTTCAGCAAGCTGGCTTGCTTCCCCTGCTCCGGAGAGCCCTGATGCAACTTTTCTTGTCCAAGAGCCACATCAGCAGGGAGGCAAAGTTTTTGTAATGTCTGGTATCTGAGGGGAGCCTGTTTTTCCTCACTCTGGAATCATTACAGCTTCAGCGAAGGGAGAGATCTCTAACTGTGGCAGCTTTCTCCACCAGTTTGAGAGCTGATTCTCTCTCCCAGTTCTGTCCTTCCTGATTCATGAGTAATTGATGCCTGCCCACTCCATCACGAGTCTGCATTAGTTTGGGAATGTTGTGCATCCCTCTGTCTACTCTGCTCCAGAGCAAGCACCTGAATTGGTTTTGTTTCCTTGTATGGAATGCTTTTGGGGCCATTCCAGACATTGGATAGTATATGGGCAAAACCACTTGCAATCACTTCCATGCCATTCTTCTGTGTTCTTTTGTGCCTGTTTTTGTCTCTCTAGCTTGCTGTTTAATACCTTTTCTGGAACACATGCAAAGAAATTTGGCCATAGCCTTATTGTGACACAGGCTTCCTCTATTACTGTACTGTGGAAATAAGGCACATTCCTGTTTCTGTTGTCATCTGTTCTGTCCCAAGGGCTCCCATCCTCAGCCAGCATCTCCTTCCCCAGCCTCTTGGCCACATGACTGCTCTGCTTCCTGCATGCCCCACTTTCCACTTGGCCTGGCAGAAGCTCAGGCTGATCATGCCAATTGATTAAAATGACATTCTCAGTCCTATGATCATCACAGCCACAAAACACTTCAGCTAAAATTATTTTGTTCCTAGACTGATTTTTTTTCTCGAAATCCCAATTTTGTATCATTTAAGAATAGGTTTAGCGTAACCAGCCTGTCAACTCCCTTCTGAAATTGCCCGTCCAGGTACCCCTGGGACCATCTCCTCAAGAGCATATTAAAGCCTGAATAATTACTGTATAAATGTGCTGATTTGACCCAGTTGTGAATCTGTTTAATCCACATCTCTAGATGCCCTGAGAATTGGGACCCTATTAAACGTTCTTTACTCACAGCTACAGAAAATCCCCTGCATTCCATTAAGCCATTCCCTCAACACAGCGGGAAATCAACCTGATATGTTATGATTTGTCTTCAGCAAACCCAGCTGGCCTTCTTGCTCTGTTTTTCTCTAGGTGCACAGTAACTGATTGCTTTATTAATTGTTCAAATAACTCATCAGAAAGGTCCTAATTTGCCATGTCCTCCCCATAGCCTCTTCAAACCAGGTACTTTGCTTCCTTTTTGTGAAGCTTTGGAGTCTTTACCTTGGCTTCTGTAGCTGGTCTGATGTTGGATAATGCCCTGCTATGCAATGCTTTGTGTTTAACTACTGAGGTTTGAGAGATTTCATGGAGGGGGTAGAGGGAAGTTGCTGCAGTTCTCTTTGTGGACTGTGCTAAATAAACAGGGCTGATAGTGAACTAAAGATTTCCATTATGGTTTCCAAGGTCATACTTGTCCCATCAGGTCTTCCTGAACAGAATCTATTTGCAAATAATTCTTTCCAGATCCTACCTGGTTTTCTTATCACTATCTATGTGATTGCATTAAAGCAAACCGTTCTTGGGTGGGGAATGACATGCAGGAGTCATTTTTCTTTTCAGCCGCCTTTTCATCTCTCTGTGCTCCCATTAAGTGAGTGAGCAGAAGCTTCCCCATGCCATTCTCTGGGCTCCTTTATGCTTGGAAATCTTGCTCTCACTCCTTTGACCTGCTTTGCTAATGCACTGCTTCGCTTCTCTGGCTTTGCCTCAGTGCTGCTTTCTTGCTAATCCCAAAGAAAAATCTGCTTTCTTCTCCCATTCCCTTTACAAAGAAGCTCTCAAAGGCTGCGATACTGCAGCCACATTGTGGTGGAAGGTGATGTGCAGATTGTTTTATCAACTGGGTTTTATGGCCTGTTGTGCTGCCTTTGAGGGGCTAAAGGAAGGAAGTTAGGAAGTTTTCTAACACTTTTTATATCTTTTCCTTTGAAGCCTCAGGGATGTCATTTGAGGTCTGTGATGCTTTGATAAAATGAATGGTTTGGATGTGAGCCTTTGGACCCTTGCATTGCAGCTGAAGAAATGTGTGGAAAGAGATTCAGCATCTTTCCCTGTCTTTGCAGTTCCCTGTCTTTGCAGTTGGATAGATTTCAGTAGAGTCTCATTGTCACTTCAGTATAGTCTGATTAGGGATTGATTTCTGCTGAGGAAATTACATTAATTTGACTTTTAATTAGATGTAGCAGTCAGTGTAAACCTTCCTCCCATTGTACAAATATCTTAAGAGCTGCTTGTTGATTAGAAACAGGTTTAATTGATGTGACTTGCTGCAAAGTAGGAGTGTCTGTGCAGCTTTGCACACATCCAGCTATAATGACACAAAACTAGAACTGAATCCTGTTTTCCTCACATGGTTAATGCCATCGCTTCATCCATTCCTTCATTCCCTCGTCATCTTCCAGATGATGTCAGCAGTTCATGCATTTCCCATTTCTTCAAAGGTTGTGGGCTAATAGGGGGAAAACAATTTTAAAAGCTCTTCTGGCCCTAGTACTCCATACAGAGGCAAGAGAGGACATGTAATCTGCTTTTACTTCCCTGCAGAATGAATGTTAAAGCTCTGACCTTACTTTCTGTGGTTTTGGGGCACTTGTGTAAGTTACCCTGGAGAGATCTGGTAGCTTCCAGTCTGGCAGCCAGGCTTGGACTGCCTGCTGCACCAGTGGGCTAGGAGGAGTCCTGGAGTGTAGCCTCGTGAATGAAACAGCTCAGCTAGACTACAGGAAGCTTCTAAAGTTTATCCTTGTTACAGGCTGATATCTCCCTGTGTCACTGTCTGGTCTTCCAACCCCAAAAGGGAAATGAGCTCTGGCTCCCTGTGCTGAGTCCTGGTGGTGGAGATAACTTGTTTTAACTCTGATCTGAGCTATTCTTACCATTTAAGTGGGTTGGCTCAGGGCTGCCTGATTTCTCACAGCAGAAGAAATGCTGGACAGAGATTTGTAGAAACATTGGTCTTGTGTGTTGTTATCATGGCCACTTTTCTTCCCAACTTGTGTAAAAGCAGATCTAAGTCCAGCTAGAATGCTCTTGACCAAAGTCTGTGTCTAAAACTCCTCTTGAAACCCAAAGCTGTCTTTAAGTGAGAACAGCTTCACAGTAGCCACAGGTGAGCTATTCCACTCCTTCACAAACTATAGGTTTGGAAGTATTTCCTCTTTTCCTGTGTAAATCTTCTTTGTCTTAAATTAGGCTAAGTATTTCTTGCCCCATCCCCGGGGAGCCAGATAAATATTACTCACTGTTCTCTTTCTGACCTCATTTTACATATTGGAGAGTGTTTGCTCTATTCCTCCTTCTCTTTGCAAACTAATCAGGCTAATTAATTTCTTGTGCTCCACTCCATAGCTACAATTTCTGCTAAGCCCTGTGTTCTCATCGTGCCACTCCAGCCTCCCTTCCTGGGCTTGCAGAGACACATCCTTCTTGGAGAAGTTGATGTGTATACAAGCTGGGAATCTTCTGCTGCTGGTACCTGCCCCTGGCAGCAGTTCCTGAGGCCAGGGTCACATTCCTGCTTGTTCTTTATGTTGCTGGGACCCATAGAAATGCTTCTGGTCAGAATAAGGCTTGCACTACATGTAGCACCTACCCTTTTTCTGCAGGCAGTCATGATCCCCAGGGCAGAGGACTCTGTGAATCTGGTTAGCCATGTTCTTTCCCTCTGGTGAGAACTGACTGAATCCCTGAGGTGGGAGCACTTGGTAGGACTGGGACCAAATCCTGTCAGTGAGACTCCTGTCTCCTGGCAGCAAGACAGCCCAGTGCAAAACAGTGTTCTGGAGACCACTTGCAATGGTTAACATAGGCTGTAACCTGTGGTAATCTTGAAAGACATGATTCTAAACTGTTTCAGGATGGAGTAAGTCAAAAGGCACCTAGAGAAGAGAGATGAGAAGGGGGTGCTCCAAGGAACACATGGGGTCTGTGCCAAGCATCCTGATGAAGGAGAGTTTGTGGCTTCTGCAGATGTCATGAAACTTAAATACTCTGTCTTTAAGCATAGACATCTTTGCTAGCATGCTCAGGTTGTTAGGATCTATGCAATGGGGCTCACTGGCATTCATTTTATAGCTTTTCCTGTTAACCTTCCATGTTTTGATTTCCTTCCCTGTCTTACATGTTTGCCTTTTGGGGAGCTTTCTGCCCTTCCCTTCTTTTTTTCTCACCAGGGCAGCAAGTGGGACCCTCAACAGTATATATATATTTCTGTGTGTGTGTGTGTGTATATATATGTATATTTATGTGGTTTTCTGTCCCCAGTGTTGAATTCCTCATTCTGCTTCTCTATAATTCTTCCCCCAGTGCCTTTAAAAAGCACAAAACGCTAACCAGGTCAGCAACAACCTTATTATCACAGGCTCCGAGTCTCTGGGAACTGTAATCCCGTTGTTTGGATGAGCTTGTGTCAGTTTTGTTTTCTGTCACTGCTGCAGAGTCGCTGACACAGATGATGTTTGACTTTGTTTTCTCGTTGCCAAGTGCAGCTGAGACTGAGCCCAGTCTGGGGCCTGTGTGCTCGGCCAACAAGTCTGCAGGCACGAAGGGGGAAGGGAAGTGGCTGTGCAACAGGGCTGCCCAGCTCTTCTTTGTGCTCTGTGGGTGACCAGAAGTCTGGGTGTTATTGAGGGATAAAGGTGTCTCTTCTTCAGAGACAGTCAGTGAGCCAGCTGCAAGTGTAAGGCACTCACTCAGAGTACACACAGCTGGCTCTGAACTCAGGGTTTTCTGCCAGCTTGGGTGATAATCTGTGTATTCAGCTTAGTGGCATGGCCTCTGAACTTTCCTTGAGTCTGTATCTTTGGCTCTGGGTTCTGGAGCAGGAAAGAGGCCATGGCACTGCATTAATCCAGGAAAATGCTGGCTGGCACTCCAGTGGGCACTATTACCAATATGATCTTCCAGCTGCAACGTGGAAATGCTTACTTTCCTCATCTCTGCCCCAGACCAGGAAACACATCATAGCTCATGCATCCAAACAGAGCATCCTCTCCCACCCCTGTCTCACTGGGAATTTACTCTTCTTTCTGGGATGTCACTGTAGACATTCCTATTATTCCAGGAAACTGCTGAATCTCAGTGTTTTCTTGCTAACCTGGAGTCTCAGCGAGAGCTTACTGCAGCAAGTTCTGTGGAGCTGTAACTGTGCAGAACAGTTTCATGCTGAGCATGGAGGTCACTGGTATCAAAACTGCCAGGCTCATGAGGAGCCAGGAGGAGTCCCTTGGCTAAAACATCTTGTTTTGTTTCTGTCAGGTTCGGTCCATCAGCATCAATGTGAGGAAGAACCTTGCTTTCAACACGCTGAGCCAGGAACTGCTGCTGAAGGAATTCTCTACAATCTCCTGAGGCGGGGACGCTGCTGCTGCGCCAGGCAGAGATGGGCCTGTGTGGGCAGGGACACTACAGCTCTGCAGCCAGTCACCCCCTGCCTTCCGCCTGCAGAAGGGATTGTGTTTCTTTTAGGAGAAAGCCTTGCTGCTGTGTGTTTGATCCCAATGGAATGTGTTTCAACAGAACTTGGGCTGAGGAGTGGTGATTGGCATGTTGAGGAGGAAGCAATTTTTTAAGGTGACATGGGAGTGGGGAGCCATTCCTGTGACATAGCAATGGGAGATTCCCTCCACAGGCTCAGGGAAGATGCACTGGAAGAGCTGGGGAGAGCTCACAACCAAAATAATAAAACCAGCCTAGCTGTGTGAAACTGTTCTGGGTTGAGATCGCTCACCTGCTCTATGGGGAAAGCTCTCTGATCCCAGGTGTGGGCTGTTCTTTTCCATCAGCCTGTATGGAATCAACTGTAATGATATAATCAACTGCCCTCCTGTAATGTAAGTCAAATCCGCTGCCATCCCACTGGCAATGGCTTTGGAGTATAAAAATTTCCCCAAGGAGCAGGCCCTTCACTTCAACCAAGCCATCGGATTACTGGAACAGGAGAAAGTTTGCCTCCAAGGCTGTTGGCTTACACGGTCCAGGCTGAGCCAATATGCAAGAACATGGGTCATCAAACAGAGCACTTTGTTACTGGAACTAGCTCTGCGTGGGGTCACTGTTGCTTCCAGTAGTCCCAGCTCATCTGCTGTTTCCAAGGTTGAGGGACATTTTTAGATACTTGGTTTTCATGGGGCAGAGGACAGGCTGACTCCTTCTCCCCACTCACCTTATTGCCCATCAGAGACCGCATTGCGACAATCCTCCTCTCCCTCACAGGAACGTCTGCCTTGCACATGTTTGCAGGTACCTGGTGACCTTCATGACCGAAGAAGTCCCCATTATTTCCCTTGTGTGTAGCACACAGTTAAAATGCAGCTGGAGAAGTAGTAACTTCGCTTTCTCACTTGCCCTCCTGTCTTCACCAAGCGACTTACAGCCACAGTCTGCTGAGGACTTCCTAAGGAAGAGCGCTGGGATGATCCTGTGGGGCACACCAGACCTTTCTGCTCCAGAACCGGTGTTTCAGAGGTGCTTAGGCCTGGCAGAGCCTGTTTAGAGTGCTGTGTCAGGCTTCTAGCTCAGGAATACACAGCACATACACCCGTTCCTTGCTTGTGTGTTTTCTGCTCCCGGCAGTGCTGTCAGGATCTGGCCTGACTTGGTGGACTGAAGCAGAGAAGTTATTTATGTCCCAGATCCACTTTTTTTTTTCTCCCTCTAGAAAACAGGTTTTTTTTTAAAAAGTGCCTAGTCCTGCTCTTAGCCTTGTAGGTTAGTGTGAGTAATATGGATGTCATGCTCATTTACTACCATTTTTAGGCAAGGCTTATTCACACTAATGTGCGTTAATTGTGTTAATGTTTCATCTTTACCTGCTATGAGTATGGGTAACTGAAAGCTGTGTCCTTGGCCACCCACTGGGCATGACACCCTATGAAGTCCCTATATTTTCCTTGGGAGCACTGGCTTCTCTCAGCAGAAGATACTATGCCTCAGCAGGGAATTGTCTGGCTTTTAACAGCTAAGCCAGACACTTATTTGCTTTCTGCCATGCGAGTGTGTGGAAATGTGTACGTGTCAGAGGGACATTGCTTGGGAGAGCAAGCAGGCTCCATAAAATCACTGCTTGGGAACAGGCCAGGGCATGTAGAGGAGGCAGCTTCTCCAGTGAAAAATGAGTAACAGTTGTTTGCAGCACATGATGCTTATCTGTCTGTGTGTGGGGGATCTCACCTCTGAGGGTGGGAGTTCCTTCTCAAGGGGACTGGAGGTGCAGCCCCAGCATCGCGACTGTCGGAGCATTGAGTCATCTAGCTGTCTACATGCCTCCTGTTCTCTGATCCCAGTTAGGCTGAGCCTAGTCAGATGCTTGAGAGAGTTTGGGATGAGTCTGCTTTTGCCTCGGCAACCTCTGGAATTTTTAGCTTCTCAGTCTGGGCTCAGCTATTAAAAGTCTTGTCTCCCTCAGGACACTTCCTTGTTGGGATGATTATAGAAGCCCAGGCTGTGACTGAGATCTGCTCCTGAGCTCAGCCCTCATCCAAGTCTCTAAGCTGGGGAAGACTGTGACACACATCCTCTTGCCATGCTGTCACCAAACCAAGCACTGTAAATGGATGTACATACAAACCTAGAGCTCAATAAATAGCAGAGCCCTGACTGTCCAGAGTGTGCAATGTTTGTCCTTCCCAGGGGGGAGAGTGGGGTGGTTGTGGGGGTGGCCCTGTCACCATTTGGTGGCACACTGGCTGCAGCAGGGCTGTCACCTGCCTTTGGGCTCTTCCTGCCTGTGCAGGGGGAGGTTGTGGTGCTGCACGGCTGTGCTGCATCCTTGGTCCTGGCTGCAGGTACCAGCCAGTAGTCAGCATCCCTGTTCCTCTTATGTGTGCCTGGGGCTGCCAGTAAGGAAAACATGAGCCAGGCTGAGAGCCTGTGAGCAAGGGATGCAGGGACCTGTTTGTGCACAGTGTGATGCTCTCTGCTGCTGGTGTCAGCAAACTCCTGCTCACAGATTCTGCTGCACATTTGCCTGCTTTGTTAAACACCCTGCTGCTACTTGTGTTTTGAGGCCAGCTTGAGCTGAGCAGAGAGTCATTTAACTCTAACGTTCAGCATCAGGATGTGGCTGATGGCCTCAAACTTTCCTGTACTGATCTGAGCAGGTGAGTGTATTTTGTTACATCTAACTCATAACTCAATCTGTTTCTGGAAGATCTGTGTCTGAGGCTTGGGAAGTGTTGGGAGATATCAGATTACAGCCTTTAAATTAGGCAGCTGCTGCAGGGAGACAAATATTCTACAAAATAATGACCAAATTCTGGAAGAGAAGAATTGAATTTGAGCTAAATTTTGGAGGGAGTTACTAAAAATTGGTTTGTAAGTGCTACTGTGATTTTTGGCTCTTCTTTCTTTGCTCTTACAGGTCCCACTTTTCATGCAGACTTGAGAGAGGCAGCTCCTCAGGAGCTGAGTCTTCCCTGAATGGGCTGTCAGCTTCATGTGATGTTTTGTCTGCTCCTTGAGAGTGCCAGGAGCAGGTAGTACCAAACCCATGATCGTGTACAGCAGCCAGAGGGTAGGGTGCAACTTCACCCACCTTCTCTGTTTGGTTTGCAAACCTCTTTGTCTTCCTTTTCATGGCACAGGGACCATACCTCTGCAGGACTGAGCTGCCCTCCGTGTGAGTCCTGGTGCCTGTTGGGGTGCTTTTCTCTCCCTGTTTGAAGAATTGGACGCTCCCTGCTCTGGGGTCCTGCCAGACTGTTGCATGGTCCGTATCAGGAGAATTCCTGGAGAGAGCTATTGCCTAGACAGCACTTGCACAGGGGATCAGCCCCAGTGTGCTCCACTTGCTCCCCCACACTTCCCTCCCAGGGTGGAGCTGCTGTCTTTCCCAGCTCAGTACAGGGCAGGCAGGGGGAGTTGCTATTATCCCTGCCAAGTCACAAGTGCCATCATGTGTGTTGGGACTGGTGTGTGGCCAGCAGTCTGTGGTAAGATTTACAGCTGGCTCTTGGCACTGGAAAGCAGCTCTCCATCTTGGTGTCAGCACCAATGCCGGTGTTGGTCTCTGTTACTTGTTGGGATTAGCAGGGTTGTGCTGGATGGGAGTGTGTCCCCGTGGAGGTGATGGGTTTTTTTGGGAGATGAGCTATTGCAGTAACCTGAAAGGAAAGAAGTAAAGCCCAGCTTTGGGAGGGGTAGAAATCCGAAGGGACCGGGATAAGATGTGTTTTTCCCCTAGTGGGAACTTACTAATGCCTTTGCTGATGCTTTCAGGAGGAGGGCAGACAGAGAAGTAAGTGATGAATGGAAGTCTAGACCAGGAGTCTGGAGAAGGGCTGTTGCAAGGTCTGTGGGACCTGGAGGGCCCTGGGGCTGCTGAGAGTCCTTCTGCTGGTCAGAGACCTGGTTCTCCCCCATCAGAGTACAGTGTGGTTGAGCTCAGTGCAACACTGATCAAGCAGAGGGGTGATCCCAAATATATCTGACAGGCAGCACCCTCGGGGGAGCATCACTGAATGCTCCTGTTGTCTTTCTGAAGCTTCTTTAGGCCACCCTGCCAGGTGCTCAGGGATGCAGACCTCAGATCTGATCCAGAGTGGCTGTCACCTCTCTGGGTTTTGACTGACTGCAAAGGTAAATGCTCAGGACAGGACTCCACCAGACTCTACCCTGCAGCTGCTCACACATCACTCAGGACCAGCTTGTGCCCAGATGAGCTCCTGCCTCTCCTGGACAGAAGAGGGTTTCCCTGCAGCCCCCATCACCTCAGCACACCCCAGAGGGCCAGGACAAGTACAAGGTCCTGCTGCTGTGACTCCACACTGCGCTGCCCTTTCCCAGCTCGGTAGCTGCTGGAGCACAGGCTGGGCCATGCTCTGCAGCTTCTGCTCTTGTGCTGTCCCTCCAGGGCTAATTGAATCATGTGGCTGGAAATTGAATCCAATTGAATAGATTAAATGAGTCGGGCTTGCTGCTAACTGCAGGGCAGCTCAGAGGCTTGCCAGGCTGCTGCCAGAGGCTGGGAGCTCCCAGGAGTCCTGTGGGGGCAGGAAGGGGCTGGGGAGGTGGACACCCGCTGTGCTGGGCTGCTTCTACAGCTCTGCTGTGGGAGATGAACCCTCAGTCATTTCTCAGTGATGTGCAGCCTGGCTGTGTCCCAAGGCCCACAGGTCACTGCTACAGGCATACAGAGGTTAGGTTGGCTCGTTTCCCCTCTGAAGCAACTAATGACTAATTAGCTGGAGCTCCCCTGCACCAGAGTTCAACCTGGGCCCTCCTGGCGGTGTCCAGGGGCAAGGATGCTTTTATGACCTGTGGCTGTTCAGCAGCTCCGATCTGCTGGTTCTCCCAGCCCTACAGCAAGTGATGCTCCAGCAGAATCCATCTGTGGCACCCTGGCCCCATGCCCCGCTTTTGACCCCTCTGCTGCGACCATTGCCAGGCTGGTGGGATGGGATAGGATGGAATGGAATGGGATGGGCAGCAGAGTGCTGAGACCACAGTCACAGCAGGGACATCCCCTCACATGGAGGTGAGCTTGGGCACAGGGCCCTGGCAGAGCAGGACGTGTGTCCGCAATGTGGGCTCACGACAGAGATGCACACCTGTTTTCATAGCAGACCTGAGATGCTGAAAGAGCCCCTGGTGTGGCATCCAGCATGGCACAAGTGAAGGTTGGAAATAGTATCTGGTTCCTCTTTAAATTAGAGCTGAGCCCACAGGCACTGAGCACACAAACATGACATGTTTTGTAATGCTGAGAGGGCTCATGAGACTAGAGGTACATCCTGAGCCGAGGAATGCTCCAATTCAGTCTCAGCTCCCTAAACCAAGGTTTTTCTTCGCACAGATTTTGCATCTGTTATATAGAAGTGGCAGAGAAACATTCTGGGTGGGCACAGAGTCCCACACTGCCCACCCAGCAGTGGGGCTGTGCTGGGGAATCCCTCCTTGCTGGAGGCATTGGCAGAGGCAGGTGACTGGCTTTCGAGGATACAGAGTGCGATGCAAAGTTTTTTCTCCCTCCTGCACAGCCAGATTTCTCGCACCTGCTGGTTTGCATTTGACAGAGGAGGTTCCCTTCCTCCTGCAGCATTCCTGCTTGCAAGGCTCTCCCAGCAGCTTGCAGCATAATCTGTTCCTCCTCTGGCCTCACAAGATTTCCAGCACCTGAAATTCCCCAGAGGTCTGAATCTCACAGTGGGTCCCATCTGCTCTTTTATCTCTGCAGGGTGGGTTAATGGAGATGGGAGCTGCTTTGCCCTGTGTATGTCCTGGGTGATGTCTCCCTCAGGCATCACCTCCCCAGGACCTGCTGCTCTGCCGTAGCTGCTCCCCCAGTCCCCAGGACACCAGAGACCCCAGACTTGTCTCTCTGCAGAGGCCAAGGGGCTTGTCTTGGTCTCATGCCACCCAGATCCATTTCCTTTGCAGATGTAGTAAATATTGTAGTTTATTCCTGAGTGAGGCTATCTGCCCTGCCTGGAGCCCTCCTTAGACACTTGTGTGGCCATGAATATCCCTGCTCCTGACTGGGGGGGCTGTGTGGGCCCTGGCAGGGGAGTAGCCCCTGGTGTCAAGTTGCTCATCTCCATCTAAGGTGGCTGTTTGCTAGCATGTTTGCAAGGGGTGGAGCTGGTTTAAGGGGCTCCTGTTTCTGCCCTCTGCCCCTATAACCAGTGCCTGGGTGCTGAGCCCCATGTCCCAGCCCAGAAGCTGCCTGGGAGCTCTCTCTGCTGGGGAAGCAGAGCTGTCCCTTGCCTCCGAGTGTAAATCTGAGCCCAGAGGCACCAGGTGACCGCAGCCAAAATAGGATTAATGGCATCTGCTGAGAGCACATCCCGAGGACTGCTATTGATGACCGTGGCTTTAAAATACTGTTAACAGTGGATAAAGCACCATGATT
This sequence comes from Manacus vitellinus, assembly GCF_001715985.3. Lineage (NCBI taxonomy): Eukaryota > Metazoa > Chordata > Aves > Passeriformes > Pipridae > Manacus > Manacus vitellinus. The sequence goes on from NW_021939122.1 coordinate 11,025,843, forward strand.
TAAAGCACTCAGCAATTACATCTCTGTTTGAAATTTCCTAAAGATAGGATCAGACTCCCGAGTCCTGCTCTCTGCTTTTCCGATAGAACTAATAAGAATGGAGATATGCAATTAGAGAACGTGCGGGCTGGTAGGGCAGATCAATGCCTTGTGGTTACCTAATGAAGTGTTAAATTACGTCTTTCCTTCTCCCTGTCCCTCTATAACACCCGCAGCAGGCTATTTGCAAAGAGCAGAGGGCCTGGGGGAGAGGTCCCTACATTCCTGTACCCCAGCCCGGTGGGGTGCGGACCCCAGCACTCCTGCTTCCTCTCCAGGGTCGTGCTTCTGTGGACGGGAGTAGTTTGGGACTGCCTTGGGTTTTGTGTTGAGCCTGGAGTTTTCAGCAGGGCTCTGCGGGGTGTGTGGGGGCATGTGTCCCCAAAGCCAGGGAATCCCAACAGGGAGCTGGAGGCATGGATGAGCTGAAGGGATCAGCCCCGTAATTGCAGGTGAGTGTCCTTGAGAGGAGGAGGGGTGGTTGTGGGTGGGCTCAGCTCAGTCCAGCCTGGGTCTGGACGAGGCTGGTGGCAGGCTGGCACTGCTCTGCCTGCAGCCAGGCTCTGCATCCAGTGCCCCAGACAACACTGGAGCATCCCCAAACCTGTCCCCTTCCCCAGTTACTCGTGACAAGGCTGCACTGGCCGCACACTTAGCTGAGGACAAGCAAGGCCCCCGGACAGAATTGCCCTGCCCCTCACTCCCTGACTCAGAGCCATTCTTGGCTGCAGCTCTGCTGCCCAGCGAGCAGCATTAATCCCATGCAGATGTCCCTTACCAAAGCACTGCTGCGAACAGGGTGACAGAGGAAACATGCCTCATGCCCCAGCTGATGCAAATGGGTGAATTCCATCATGATGAGGGTGCATGGGCAGTCCTGGTGACACTCTGCCTCTGAGAGACAGATAGCCTGGGGTGCACCTCAGGGGGCAGCACCATTTGTGCCCCTACCTTGCCTCCCTCCTTGCATTTCCCACCTGTCTCCCTGTTCTCCATCCCCACTGCACCCCACTGCTGGCCATGCCAAGCTCTGGGGATGGTTTACATGGCCCTGTTTCTCTCATGTCTCTCTGCTGCTGTCCCAGAGATGAGTTTGAGGCCAGGGTGTTTCCACAGGACCCCTGTCTGTCCCAGCAGGCTGGATCCATCCACCTGCCAGCCCTCCACACTTCCCTGCCCTGGGCGTCAGAATGTGGGTTTCATGGTTAGCTGTGCCCGTGGAGCCTGTGCCGTGTCTTGGCCGTCTAGGGCATGGCCCTCCCTCCTGGTTACCCCTTGTAACTGGGATCTGGGCTCTCGGGAGCCAGCAGAGCTCTTCTCATCCTCTGAAAACAGTTAATCCAGTGTCATCTGCAGCAGTGCAGACCACCAGCCCTGCCTTCAGATGGCTCCTGCCCGCCCTGGACCTGCTGATTGCTTTTGTGGTGGATGAGGCCAGCAGCAGCAGGACTGTGCAAGGCACACTTTGATTAAAGCCTTGGATGCTACTTAGGTGATTTTCCTCAGCCTGGCCCAGCCTTTTTGTATCTGCTGCATGTCACAGTGAGATGTGCTGCAAAAGATGCTCAGCACTCCGGGGTGACTTTGTTGCCGTGCCCATCCCTGGCCAGACATATTTACCAAGGTGTCTCTTCACCCAGTGCACCCACAGCAGGACCCTTGTCTGGGTCTGGACGGGAGGGTAGAGACCAGACCCATTCCTGCAGCAGAAAGGGCTTCCCCTATGCTGGCATCCTGCAGACCCCCAGCTTCCAGTGCCCAGAGGAACATTTAGGGGAGGATATTGTGTTTTTCCCAAGAAGAGAAAGGCTCAAAGGCTATGAATCCTGGCAGAATGCCCAGCTGTCGTGTTTGCTAAGGAAAGGAGCCGTAACCAGTGAGCAAGTGAATTGTGTCCCCCTTTTTCTACACTGTGGGGAGGAAGTCTGTGTCAGCCTGGCCCTGGGGCTGCCCCATCCTACCCTGTGGTACCCGCCAAACCGCCTAACTTTCCCCCTCTCCCCAGCCTGGCAAAGCATCTTTTGCTTGCCTGCAGGAACAGGAGCACTTAGCTGGGATAAAAATAGCCACGTTTGCCTCCCAATGGACCAGGGATGGCAGAAGGTGAAAACTTCCCCGTGCAGCTCTGCTGGGCTTGCCACGTCCACAGCAGGATGGACCTGCAGAAAGCAGAAGACAGGGTGGATGAGCTTGGGCATGGATCACACAGCCCACCCCCCCTTTGCCCCCCACGCTACTTCCCTGGGACACTTCTGGTCCCCAAGAGCCACCACGATGTGGCTGAGGATGTGGTGGAGAGGCTGAAGGAAGGAGGTTAAGGAGGCCAAGGAGCAGCAGGATGGACAAGCCCAGAAGCACAGGTGAATCGAGGGCTGGCCAGGCTCCAGCTTTGCTTGTCAGGCTAAGCAGAGCAGGCACCGCTAGAGCTATCCCAGGAGTTTTTCTTCAGCCAGTCAGTGCATGCAGGCTCTGTGCAATGGCCGGGCCACAGGGAGGGCTGGGGGAATGTGTTTAGTTCTCCAAGCATTTCTCCACTGCGTTTTCCTCGCTAAATGGCTCTTATTTTTAGATCCAGGCAGTTGCTAAGCATCGCTGCCTTGCTAAGGCGGCTTCTTTCATGGCTTGACACCAAAGCACGCTGACAACACGCTGCCTCGTGAGCATGGCCCTCCCTCCTTGCTGCTCCGGATTCCCTTCTGCCCTGCAGCTCCTGTGGGCTGGGCTGGGCGCAGGGATCGGGACGGGATGCTTTGCCTCCTCCCACAGCTCCCGTTCCCCCCGTCTCTCTGCATGGATCAAAGAATGAAGGGAGGAAGTGCTGGGAAGCGCTGGGAGCTGGGCAGCTCCCAGCTGAAATGTGCCCAGGACCAATGTCATGGTGCAGTCAGTGCTCGGGCAGTGGCATAACAAAAGCCCCTGGCTTTGTCCATGGTAGGGACTTCCAGCACAGTCTGCATCCCCCGGGATGGCATCCTGCACAGATGGCAACAAATAACCAGGGGCAGCAGCGGGACATCAAGTTCCCAGTGCCAGATGTACCGGTGGGCTGTGAGCTCCTCTCTTGGCAGCACAGTGCCTCTGGAAGCCTCTTCAAGCGTGTTGCTGCTTCACCCTTTCCCTGGGGCTGCAGGAGATGGGGGTAAAATCCCGCTAAAGACTCCAACCTGCATGGAAAGCCGTGCTCGGCGTGGGGGGCGGCAGTGGGACCCGCTTCTGCACTTGGCTGCCCTCCTCAAGCCTCTTCTGCATCTCTTGACCCCTTCCCATTCCCTCCGTCTCGGACTGATTTTACATTCATCTTCTCCCCCGAGGCAGGGATGCAGCAGCTGGGTGGGACTGGGATCTCCCCTTCCTGTGGGTCCCAGGGCGCAGCCGTGGTACATGGACACCGGCACACAGGGTTCAGGGGTCCCTTAATCCCCCGCAGTGGGCTGTGGGGGTCTGCGCCCCTCCTGCCCTACGCCTTCTTCATCTCTGTCTCCTTTTCTGTCCCTGCGCGGTCCCTGAGTCCCGGGGCTCTCCCGAACCGCCGGAGCCCGCACCTCGGTGCAGCCCGGAGCAGCGCTCTCCCTGCCTCCTCACGGGAGCGCTCCCGCTCTCCGCCCCCCGTCCGTGCCTCATTTCCCCGAGGCGGCAGTGCCGGGGCTGACGGCTCCGGAGAGGAGGCGGGGAAGGACGGGAGGGAGGGCGGCCGTTGCCCAGCCCCGGCGGCGGCGGGACCGGGGCGCTGCGCGCTCCTTGCTGCCGGTGCCGAAGCCGTTGCCGTAGCCGCCGCCCGAGCTCCGCGCACCGCCGGCCCCTTGCCGCGGCCCGCTGAGCGGCGCGGGCGGCGGGGCGGGGGGAGGCGGCGCGGCCGCGGCAGCCCCTGCCCGCCGGCGCAGCCCGTGCGCCCCGTTCGGCCGTTCCCCCCGCGCTCGGGCGCGAGGCGGGAAGATGCGGAGCAAGGGCAGGAAGGAGAGCCTGTCCGACTCTCGCGACCTGGACGGCTCCTACGACCAGCTGACGGGTGAGTGCCGCCGCCGGGGAAGGTGCAGCAGCCACTGGGACCACGGCGCGGGGCGGCCCCGGGCACCTGCTTCCAGCCCCGCTGAGCCCCGGTCCCTGCCCGCTCCGCTTCGCCTCACGCCTTGCTCGGGGAGAAGGGGAATGGCCGCGACCCCGCGCTGGAGCAGGGTGACAGTCCCGGCCTCGCAGGGGGATGCTCCGGGGGCGGTAGGGTTGGTCCCAGCCGGTCAGCGGTTGTCCCGAGGCAAGGAAAAGGCCCCGGCCGGGGGGTAGGGTGCCTGGATCGCTTTTGGCTGCCCCCAAGCTCACGCTCCCTCAGTATCACTGTTACTCCCAAGCCCCTCGGGACACCAGTGTCTGGCGTTTGGCTCTCTCCGCCATGTCTTGGGCCACCCTCCCTGAGGTGGCACAGCAGCACTCCGGCAGTAGGTTCCCCAAGACTGGAGAAACTCACTCTGCTCAGAAAACCCCAGCAGCACCACAGAGCCTGGTGTCCTCACCCATCACCTGGTCTTCCCTAGAGTATCTCCAGAGATATTCCAGCCCTGGATGGGGTTGGCTGCAGGATGGGGAGGACAAAGATGACCTGTCTGTGATGCTATTGCATTCCCCTCTATCCTCTGTCCCAGAGAGTTGCTGGGCATCCCACATCCCACCACATCTGTCCACCCATCACACTTTATCCCCCACTGTCCGATAGTGAAGCAGCTGGGCTGGAGCTGGCAACATCCCTCCTTCCCCATGTGCTCTCCATGGATCAGGCCAAATCCTGTCCCCCGTCAGGGCCCCTGTTGCAGCAGCTGTGCAGTGGGGCAGCAGTTCCCACCTGCCTCCCAGGACCCATTATGGAGCTGAACCTGTCCATAACCAGTGGGGTTGGGTGCCCTCATTCCGCAGGCACTGTGATGTGTGCACAGGCAGCTCCTCTGACTCCTGGTGATGCTTTTCCTGCCACAGTCTGGAGTGAATTTCAGGCTTTGCTCTGGAATTTCGAATAGGTGGAGCAGCCCCACACATGGAAAACACTGCTTACTGTCTGCCCAAACGTGCTTCAAAGAGGATATTTTTGAGCTGTGTAGGAAATTGGAACCCACACACAACTTTTGGTTTCTCCAGTAACTTTAAATGTCCATATGGATTTAAATTAAATCAAAGTTAAAAATAAATTCCAGTCTCAGAGAGACTGAGACCTTTTATGCCTGGACTTACCTCTGAACCAGTTGTGCAGTAAGAGCCTGGGTGGAGGGGAGCTGTGCCACTGCACAAGCCCCTGTCCACAGGAATGGGGCTGCAGGGAAGTCTCTGGGGAGCAAGGCTGGAAATATCTGCCCCATTTCCCGGAGTGGGAAGCAGGCCCCGACAGGGCATGTCACTCATTTGCCATTGCTGTCAGGTCATGACCTGCCAGGGCAGAGCCTACAGTAACACCAGGGAGGAGAGGGAGCTGGTCCCAGTGGCACTGATTTCCTCTGCATTGGCTGAATGTGCTGGAGCCATTCTTCCCAGTGGAGAGAAAGTTATCTTTCTCACAGAAAGTGTGGAAGTGATACAGGCAGGAGAGGGAGGGTTTACTAGCTTGAGCCCCTGCCTTCTGTCTGGCCTAGGCTCTCCTGGTACCCTGCGGATGCAGTGAGGAGTCTGGACAACCATGGGGCCATAGTGAAACCCTGACTTGAAACTGGCAGTGCCGGTGTGGGCTTAGTCTCTCCCTGCAGATGGGAGTGTCCCTGCTGGCACCTGCTGTTTGGTAGCACAGCTCTGCTTGGGGACAAGTATAAGCAGTTTGGTGTGTTCCTGCAGCTTTGGAGACCCCCATCCATCAGGGTGTGTCTGGGTCTAGAGAACATCTTCCATACAAGAGCTGTTAACCGAGAGATGATTTGGTGTCAGGTGATGTGACAGCCCCACAGCAGTTCCAGCAATTGCTGCTGTGCATAGGGACAGCAGTCAGTCCTGCTCCCTCCCATCACTGCCCAAAAACAGGAGTGAAGGCAATGTGATTCCCATCTGTGCATGCCCAGTGTGTAGTAGGGTTTGCAACACTTGCTTCGAAAAGAAGGAGAGGGGCTAATGGGAAGCAGGACCCCCAGCCACACTCAGGAGAGAAACCCTCCACACTGTACCCAACAGCACACTCATTTTTAAATTTAAAAAACTGTTGACAATGAGGGTGCAGTGACAGCCCCCCTCCCTGTGGCATCTCCAGCAGTGCCCAGCTGCCCCGGCTGTGCGGGCACGTGGATGTGTGTGTGAGAGGCCCGAGTGAATGAGAACTGCCTGTGTGTGAGCAGCAGGGAGAACAGCACTGCTTCCCGTGCCAGGGGAACACGGGCTGGCTGCGCTGGGCTGAGCTAGAAAGGGCCTTGCCTGTGCTGGCCCAGGTGTGGCGGTGTGGGGCAAAGGCAGGCAGCAGCCATGCCTGGCTGCTGAGTCTGTGACTAGGCTCCCACCTGGGTATTAAGGAGAGAAATGTTTAGGTTACGCCACTAGGAAATTAAACTGGTCCATTTCTAGGATATTTAGATGACGCTAGTGAGAAATAAAAGCCATCCATAAATTACATTATTCCTTCAGCCTCTAATGACATAAGTGATTAGTGTGTAAGCAGAGCCCAGAGCCAGTGTCTCAGGACTGCTCTGGCCATGGCCCTCCGTGCAGAAGAAATGGGAGTCCAGTGCCGCTTTGTCCCAAGAAGCATGGGTACCACGTCCCTGGCCCCAAATGCTGGTTATGTGAGAGGTGAGTGGGCTTGGAGAAGGGTTTTGCTCCTGCCTGACACTGCAGGGATGTGCGGACAGCAAGGCTGCCCCACCCTTAGATGGGGAGCAGGGGTGGATGCCCTGGGACCCCATCATACCCCACAAGACAAGCTCATCCCAGTCGTGCTGTGTCCTGTGAGTGGGACAGCATATGTCAGCATGGGGTCAATACCTGGGCTCTTTGGGCTGGGGCAAACCCCCTAACTGCCTTTCAGAAAGATAAGGGATTCACCTCCAGGGCTGTTGGGTTCCCAGAAAAGGGTTAGCAGGATCTCTTTTCACCCTTGCTTTCTCACCCCTGCTTTCTCCCTTCTGTTGTCATGATGTGGGGACTTGAACAACCACTTTGCTCCACCTCAAAGGCAGCCGCAGCATTTGCAAGGTTGAGCAATTGCTATAGTGATCATCTGCAGAGCTTTGGGATCCTCCTGTTTCTGGAAGCACGGCTGATGGATGGGGACTCCCCACCTCTCAGCACTTTTTTAGCAACCCGCTCTGGGAGATGAAAGCCTTAGGTACCAGTGTAGTGGCAACACAGCATCTGACTGAGCTCTCCTCCCTACCTGGAGGGAGAGTGTTTCAGAGGCGTTTCTCCCCATGGCAGTAAGAAAGGAGAGATGGGGCCGAGCTGTCTCCCACAGACACACCAAAGGGAGGATGGGCCAGTCAGGTTGTTGGAAGCACAGTGGGAGTAGAGTTCTGGTCCCTGCCACGGGATAAAGCCGGGGAGCCGTGCCCTGGCAACGCATCTGCCGCAGGCAGGTCCCAGGTGATGGGCAGATCTAGGGCTGCGCCAGGGACTTGTTCTGCTGCCGGCAAACCCAGCAGCTCCATTGTGGCTGCTCACAGCCTGTGATCAGCTGGGTGGGGGGAACATCTCCACCAGCTTGCCATAGCGTAGGACTTCCATCTGTGAGGGGGATAATTTATTTCCCAGGGTGTGGAGGAGGTGTCAGTGCTAGCCTGTCCCAAATAATAGTGTGTGTAGGGGGAAACACTGGGATCTGCAACTGGAGGATGGAGTGACAAGGCCATTGGGTGGGAGCAAGGGCATAAGGCAGGCAGGGGCTGGCCGGGAGCCCATCTTCAAGTGTGCATGGCAGGTTGTGCGGTGTGCCTGTGTGCTGGGGTGGATCCCAGGGAGAGAGGCTGGAATGAGGACTGTGCCCAAGACCACTTCACCTATGCCCAGAATAAAGCTCCTTCTCTTGCCCAGTTGCTTCCTGGAGAAGCACAGGAACACTGCTGGCTGCACAGCCCTGCCCTCATGGGTCTATCAGAGACAGCTGCCTACATCCCTCTGCTCAGTGTCAGGCATCGGTTGTCCTCTCCTCCTAGAAGCAGCCCCCAGGAGGGGTGGCACACACTGGTGTCCTTCCCCTGGGGTTCCAGCCCATGGGAACCGAGAGAGTTGCCCATACCCCTGCTGCCCTGTTAATCTGCCTCCTCTGCACTGCCGCTGTTGCCCCACACGACCCCCTTTCCACTTGCCACTTCTACTCCTGCAGCCTGATGGTGAGGCTGGGCTGGAAGCTGGGCTGACCCTCAAACCAGGTCCCCAAGCTCCCAGGAAGTCCTCTGTCAGAGTGGGGTACTGTGGGGTTAGGATCTTCCACTCGTGTGCCAGGGCAGAGGGCTCCCATGGGTCCTCTTCATGCCAAAGCACCTTGCCCTCATTGACTGCTGCACCTTCCTGGGGTGATGGGACTGTTGCCTAACTCTTCCTCATCTCTGTCTGCTGTCTTCCGTCTTCTGGCATCTGTACCCTCTTTCTCTTCCCTCTTTGCTGTCCTGGCTTGTCTGCAGCTCTTTGATGCTGATGAATCCCCTCTGACAGGGTGTTGTGGCCCTCCCTGAGCAGAGGCTGAGATCCTGGGGGTCCCTGATGGAGGGGATGCTACTCCAAACCTGTACCAGGGAAAAACCTCACATGGGGCAAGGAGCGTGTGGGTCATACTGCTAGGTACCACTGCCCATGGACAGGTTGGATTTTGCAGTTGGAAAGGCTGGAGCTGAGGTTTTTGGCAACCACTGCTGCATCCCTGCAAGCAAAGGCAGGTCGGAGTCCACAGGGAATTGGTGGCATGGGATTAATTGACAAGAAGTTTGTGGGTTTGGGTGGGGCAGTTATACAACTGATTTCTGCAGATGCTGAAGCATAATTCACAGGCTGTTGCAATTTTGTCCAAGGGGTACAGCTCCTGCTGCACGGGGCTGGCCATGCATGGGCTCTTTCATCACAGGCAGAGTTTTTCCCCACCGTTGGCCGTGTTGCGGCTGGAGGTGCCCGGACTCGGTGGTGCTGCTCTTGTACTGTGTGCTGTGCTGGAACCAGTTGCCCCTAGAGCTTTGGGAGCCCAGACAGGAGGAGGTTTGGTCTCTGGAGCAAACTCTGTTTCCCTCTGAACTGTATTGGGTTTATATGTCCCAGCTGGAGCTGAGCTGCACTCCTCACCACCAGGACATCAGTGGGTCACCCCAGTCCCGAAGGACAGGAGAGACCCCATTAGTGGAGCTGCCCCCACCTCGCTTTCTGGCTCTACTCATTAGTGATGTTTTCATTAGGAGAAGTGGTTTGGTTTTGTTTAAGCCAAATTGCTGTGCTTGGGAGATGATAAATCCATCTGCTGGCAAATCACTCTCCTGCCGCCGGAATGGATCCCAGCCCTAGGCTTTAATCATGCCGCAGATGAATGAGCCTCTAGTGAAACAAATCTCCCTGCTGTCCCTTGCCAGGGGGGCTGAACTGGGTGGGCTGATGCCATGGTGAGGAGCTCTGGCTTGGGGTAGAGAATCAAAGCCTTCACTAAGGTTGCAGAGCCCTGAGGGTGGTTATTGCTGAGCAAATGAAATTCTGGGGCTGTTGCAAGTGGCTTCCCTGGGAGCAAAGGGGGAGAGGAGCCCCTTTCCATGGGGCAGGGGATGTGGGTGGGTTAGGGGTCCTGTTCAACCCACCATCCATGCCAGAATACCGGGGCTGGGTGGGTACCATGCCATAGTGGTGAGTGGCAGGATACGGAGGATGAATGTCCCCACTCCCAGCGATACCCCACTGAGTGCTTTGCAAATGGTATGTGGCATTGGGCTGTGCTGGGTGGGAGGCTCTTATTGGGGTCCCCAAGCTGCTATGGCTCCGGCTGCTTCTGGCTTTTAAGTAAATTTGTCTTCCGCTTCAAATGAAAACGGGTGGTGCAGTCCCCGGGGAGCAGTGAGAGTAATTAGCTTGTTTGGAGAGGGAACCCTGCGGGAGGGGAGCTGGGGGCAGGATATTGCTGCCTTCAGCAGGAGGGTGACACCTTCAGTGCTTCTGAATCTGGGCTTTCGTGAACGTTTCCCCTCTGGTCCAGACAGGGCAAGTCACCTACAGAAACTTATGGGCAGGGGTGCTGTTGGCATGCATGTATGTGTCCACGCCTCACATGCCTCTCCTGCCCCTAAGGCTCAGCTCCTTCTGGTTCTAGGTGATTCCAGCCCCATTTTGGCAGGAGGCACTCTGCTTTTGAACCTGTTGGGTTGGGGTCCTCTCCTGTTCAGGCAGCTGGCACCCCTCCCAACCCTGGGCCAGTGTTGGCATTGCTGCTGGGGACTCTGGGTGCGGCAAGAGGGTCAGTGTCCCATCCGTGCTGCTCCTGCTTACTCCACCTTGGGACATGGGGGCCTGGGGATGCTGAGGTCTGCAGGACATACAAGCAGGTGCCCCAGCTCCAAGCACTGGTGCTCATCTGATTCCTGCACCAGCTCCATCTGCACTGAGTGTTTTGGAGGCTGTGCCCTGCTCAAGGCAAGGATACTGCATACCCCTGCATGTAGACAAACCTGATCCATACTCCTCTTAGAGAGCCCTGGGCTGTACCTGGGACAAGCAGGTGGCTTTGTCTTGTGACATCTGTGGAGAGGTCTGTCAAGGACCACACTGCAGTAGCAGCGGTGCCTGTAGGTAGACAGGGGATACTCAGAGCCCTGAGGGATGGTGCCAGGATGGCAGTGGAGATGGATGACTTCACCTCTGGCCCCTCTCCACAGAGCAGATCGGGGACAATGATGGAGAGACTAACTCAGCAGGTGGGGTGGTGCTACAAATCTGCTGCCACAGCTCTGATGCAAAGGCTTAGGGACTGACTGGGTAAGATAGGACCATCCCTGGGCTGTCATGCTGTGCCTGTGAGACATGTCCTGTCCCATGGCAGTGACATTCCTGCAGGGAAGGGGCTAGACCGTCTGGAGCAGAGGAAGTTTTCTTGGCAAGATACTACTGTGAGAGACTGACAGGACCCTGTCACTGAGCCTTTGTGGGGCAGAAAGTGGGACCTTGCTCCTGGCTTCAGGCACTGACCTGAGCAGCAGAGCTGGGATGCTCCAGCTCCCTTACCTGCCCTCTTCCCATCACCAACAATGCATTTGGACACCAAAAAAAGTGCTTTTTAGGGATGGAGCCTTGGTGATGGTCCGGCCAGGATTTGAGTCACAGGGAAGAGGGGGTTCTGTTTTTTTTTTCCCTTGGCCCAGCTGGGGAAGCTGTGGGATGCAGGGAGGCACTGGAAAACTTGCACAGCCATGGGTCGGGAGCCAGGGAAGAGCCATCCAGCTGCTTTCATCGGTTTCTGCAGCCCATCCAGCTGTGTTGGGGTGAAATGAGAGCTGGCCTGCTCACTAACGAGATTAGACAGGCAAGCCATTGCTCCTGGCCCCTTTGGTTAATCGCTTCTTCCTAGATTGAATTTTTTTAAATTGCATTGCTTACAGAAAGCCCCTGAATGGGTTTAAAGGCAATAATCCACCCAGCCCTCCATCACTGCAAGGGTCCCCCTGGGGCTACTTGGCAGTGGGTTGTTGAAGTCCCCAGTGTGTCTCCATGTGTCTCTGGTGTCCCCAGGAGGTGGCTGACAGGGTTGGCCCTTGACAGTTCTTGATTTATTCCAAGAGGGAATACGCATTAATTTTTAATGGTGTGATTTAGCAAAGCCTCTAGAAGTGATGGAGAAGAGAGCAGGTCAGATGCCAGGCTCTGTGCTGCAGTACATGTGGCAGATTCCCTTTGTCCCCCACTGCTGTCCTGAGGGCCATGGTGGGCAGCTGCCCACCAGCCCATCCTGCTGCACTCCTAGGGGCATGTTGGAGTTGGGGTGTTGAGTGGTGGGGCACAGCACCCCCAGCTCTGGTTGTACCTGCATGGGGTCTTGTGTGACCCCAGAGCAGGGAGGGGCAGCAGCTGGTGGGAGGTTTTGGGGTCGCAGAACAGGTTGGCAAATGGGTGTGGGGCTTGGGCAGCACAGGGAGGGTTGCTATAATATGCTGTGGTTATGACTGATGCCAGCATCCCTTGGAGACATCTCAGCCCTCTCCTGGGTGGTGGAATCTGCCCTTAAGTACCTCTTTCTTTCCCCCTTATTCTGCTTCTAGAAGTCACATCTTCCGAGCCCAGCCCCAGTCCTGTGCTGCCCATGCTGACCCAAACAAATTTCCTCTGGAGCCCGCCCTCCCTGCTCGCCTCCCCTCCATCGTACGAAGTGAGTCACTCCCAGGCACCGGGAATCATTCATGTCATTTCCCCCTTTGCCGCAAAGTCATTAATGCGAGTGGAATAATTTGTTGCATAACGGAGAGGATCAGTGGGAGCGCTGCTCCGGCAAGTGATTCCTGGCCCTGGCCACCACCACCCGGGGAGAGGGCAGCTTGATGGGAGCATTCCAGGTCTTGCTGGTCCCACAGCTGCATCATGCTCCCAGCAATGGTGTCGGCTGCCTGAGGCATTTTTCCAAAAACCATCAAGTCCTGCCTGGACCCCAGCTGAGCAGGATGGACCTGTTTGTTGGGGCCTTAGTGTCTGCTCACCCTTGCAGAGATCCTCTGAAAGGGGCATGTTCTGACTGCCCCACCGTGACATGGGCAAGAAGTGTCCCCTACATTGATCAGGGTATGTGTGTTGAGGCACCCTTTGTCCTGGCCATGTCCCTGCCTCCCACCCATTCCAGCTCCTATGAGCTCCCCAAGCCATGGAGTCACAAATGCTTTCCACCAGCAGCCAAATACCTCCCAGCTTCTTGCTTCAGAGCTGGTGACCCAGAGGTGCCCCAGCAGGGCTGCAGGCAGCTCTGGAACTATTCCCAGTGAATTCCCAGCCAGCTGTTGCTGGTGAAAACCCAAGCATGGCTGGGGGTCTCTCCCAGGGACCTTGCAGCCTCCCAAGCAGGGGGCTGGCTGGAGGGAATACTTGTCACCTCAGCTAAGGACTGTGGGTGCTGAGATCCCATGCTTGAGTGATACTTGCTGCGGTTATGGCAGATCCAGTCTCTCCCCTGCATGTCAAGGGGGAGAAGGGCAGGGAATAGTGCTTGAGGAGATAAGAGTCATTGTGGAGGCTGCCCCACTGCCCAGGGTTAATTTCCTTCTATCCCACACTCGGCCAGGCATTAATTTAAAGATGCTGTAATGGGAGAGGGAGAGCGTAAGAGGATTGGGCTGAGGGCAAGAGGATTTAAGGAAGGGAAGGGAAGTGGTTGGGAGCTGCACAGGGGACAATGGCATCCGATGGTGCAGGATGGGCAGGAGGTGGCTGTGCACTCCTCAAGCCCAAGCCACACCAATGTGTCCCAACTGCAACTGTGATGTTACCCAGTGGTACCCTCCAACCCCTGGAAGGGAACATGGGGGTGAAGCTTTCCCCCTCCTCAGGGAGAGCACCGCTGCTGGGTGGCTGGGCAAGGAGGGGGCTGTAAACTGCTTGCCTGCAGCATGGCCATGCCCCATGTTCCACCCCTGCCCCTTGCTGTGTGTGGGACATGAGGCAGTGGTTTTAAACTCCAGCCCGGGGTAACCCAGCAGAAGGGCATCATGCCCAGCTCAGAGAGGGGGAGGCAGAGCCTCTCTGGGGTGCCACGTCCCAACAGCGACTTTGTCCCTTCTCCTCAGCCGGGCAGCGCGTCCCCTCGGTGCAGAGGGCTGCCCTGAGGCAGTAACTGGAGAAAGGAGATGGTGTTTAATGTTTCAAAGTGACTCACTGAAAACCTGCTGTTCCCTGGGGCTGGTCCAGGCCCAGCATCCCCGGAAAGAGGCCAGGATCACACCCCAGCCCAGTGTGAACTGCAAAGGGAGGTTCTTTTGGGACCACATCCGTCACAGCAAAGGAGCCTTTTCCCTCCTCTGTTGCTCGCAGACTCAAGGGTCCCACCTCTGCCCTGGACTACATTTCCAGGACAGGAGCATGAGTTCCCAGGGGATGCAGTGTCTCCCCTGTGCAGTGCACCACCCTGTGCCTCCCTCAGCACTGTTTGTTTTCTCAGCCTGCCCTGCTGTAATTACAACCTGCTGCCACTCTCCAGATAATAGGTCTTTCCTTTTATCACTGCTTAATTAAATAACTGTGGGGAAGTGAGGGGCTAGTAACCCCTTGTTTGCCAGCATGAACAACCCAGTGGTGCTGGGGAGGTCTATTGGGGATGGCACAGGATTTGGATAGGGATGGTTGTGCCCTGTTCTGGGAAACATAGCTGAACCTGGGGTGCCTCCATGCCCTTGAGAGGGATGAGGTGCTGACTTTTTTGTTCATGTGTACAGCATGTCTGGCACAAATGTTTCCAGGCCAATCCTCAGAAAGTGCCCTGAATGTGACCACTGTCACCCTGTCTGTAATTCTCCCCTCAGCTTGGAGCCTTGCCTGCTGCCAGGCTGGGGACAGTGTGTGGGCAGGGTGCCTGCTGCCAGGCCAGTCACCTCTGCCCGCAATTAATTGGTGCTAATGAGTATCCCTGGCAGCTGCTACTGGGTCAGTGAGCTCTGATTGAGTATCTGCCAGGCTCTCTCCCTGTGGGAGCAGATGCATGGGTCCCACTTCTTGCTCAGCAGAGCATCCTCACTTGTGCAGTTGGTCATCAATGCATATATGGCTCCCTCTCTCTGTCTGCCTTTGTACCTTTGCCAGGAAGCTGATCCCAGTTTGGGCACTGCCAGTAGTGCAGCTCCAGGAGCTGCCTCCGTGTCTTGCTCCTCTGGGTGCCAATTTCTCCCCATCGCAGCCACCCCACAAGGTGCTGCAGCAGTGGGAGCAGTGTCTGTTATGGCATCCTCAGGAACAGAATGTGGCCCTCTTTAAAAACACATGGGCAGGGGTGGTAGGAGTGCTCCCCTGGGCACTGCCTGTCCCACTGTGATGGAGTGGGGAAAGGTCTTTGTGTTGGTGATGAGATGTACAACATGTGTGATGGGGGTAGTCTGGGAAATGCCCCTCACTAAGTGTGGACAGCCCTTGGTGTCAGGGGCCTGGCTTGAAAATGATCAGTTGGGGTAAGGAGAGGTTTTGGGAGTATTCTGGGTCTTTGTGGCAAGATGTTGTGGGAAGAGGAGCTGTGTAGGGGTTGTGTACAGGCAGGGGAGTATGGGGTTACCTGCAGGCTCAGGGTACCTCTCCTCCTAGTGTGTTGCCTTCCTTGCTGCCTGTCCTCCTGTCTGCCCTGGATTTGCAGTTCCAGAGTCAATTTGCACAGATCAAAGCCTGGGGCCATCTCTCATCTTGGCTTACCTGGGTCCTGCCTGCCCCAAGCCCCGAAAGCAGGGGAGGTTTGGAGGTAATCCTTGCAGATGGGATGCTGCTGACTAATTATAGCAGAACCTCTCGCTTCGTGGGAACCACGGTGAATTGTCCCTCGAGCCCTGGCAGCAATGGTACAAATCTTCTGCTAATTAGACTTGAAAGTCCTCCCATGAGCTCAGGCACAGGATGGATATTTGATTATTAACATATTTATTTCTGAGCCTCTCATCAGGTCTTGCACTGGGAGGCTGTATTCCCCCCCACCCCATCACTTCTAGGCACATTTATTCATATCAAGAGTGCCTGGGGGCTCCAGAGGGAGGGGGGCTTCTTCTGCTCTGTGTGCTCATTTTTGGGGTTGTCTCATCAAGGTGTGTGGAAGATAACTTGCTGATGCTGGCAAAGTCTTGGGCAGGAGCAAAGCTCCCAGGTTCTGTGCTTCCCACTAGCTTCTCTCTCAGATGGGGTGCTCCTGACCCTCATGACCGGGTAGGAAACCAGGGATGTCTTTTCCCACCTGCTCCTGGGCACATTGGTTCTTGGAACTGGATAGGCAGATGAGGGGGTGGCATGGAGCTGGTGCTGAGCAGCCCATCACAAAGCTGCCTGCCATGGCACCCCCAGGGGGAGCATCCCTCCCTCCAGTGGAGGCAGGAAAACTGCGACGGAAACACTGTCTCTGAAACAACTGAAAATAGCTTTCCTGTCCCCAAAATGTCAGTTTTTAAAAGGCAGTCTCTGGGGGGCCCCCTGGGCTGGCAGTGGGCTGAGCGTGTGCCCTGGAGATGCCAAGTGGGTGGCCCTGCTGCCCTGTGGGGCAGAGAGTGCAAGAGGCTGGAGGGCTGAGCCATCTCAGTGTACAGATGGGGAGAGGGAGAGTGCTGGTGTCGGGGGCCATCAGCCCAGCCATAGGGCTGTGCAGTGTCTTGGCTTGAGGCTGGAGAAAAGTGTAGGTGAGCTGTGGGCTGTCGGAAGGATAGTACTTGTGTGTCTCCCCTGCCCATAGACACCCAGGTCTACCCAGCCACATATCCAGGGGTTTCAGACCAGTGCTGGGGTGCTGTTGGCATGGGGACAGGTGAGAAGCCATGGGTCAGGACCTCAGCCCCATCTCCAGCAGCGCTTTGCTCTCTCTACCTGCCTTGTTGCTGTCTCCCTGAGAGAGGGCACGTGCCTTGTTGCAGCTCTGGAGTTATTAATAGCAGCAAACACTCTCAGTGCCTTCAAGACAAGTCCGTTTTTGGGGAGATTCCTGCCATTTGAAATATGCTTCCCCTCCCTGGGATCCCTCTGGCATCTTATCTCCCTCTCCCAGCTGTGCAGCCAGCGTGTGCCAGAGGCCCTGGATAAGCGGTGGTGCTAATAGCCCGTGTCACTCAGCCAGCAGCATCTGCCTGGGTGATGGAGGGTGTCCTGCTGCCTGGCCCACAGGCAGCCCCAGGCTGCCTGCACACGTGGAAACCGAGGTCGTGTCCTAGCCTGTCCCCACTGCACTTCCTCCTGAATGTCACCATCACCCCACCGAGCTGGATCTGTGGCTGCCAAGCAAGTGCTGATTGCAAGGAAATGAGCCTGGTGCCATCTCCCATTTATTGGAGCCCAACCTGTGTGTGACTGCATGGAACTCGTTAATTTGTCGCCATCACCATGGCTTGTTGTGTGGTGTTGAGGGTGGAGAGTCTGGAGGGATGCTGAGGACTGTGTCCTCCCCTGGAGCAGATTTGGAAGCAGGGCTGGCATCACTTGTGGCCAGGATGAGATTTTTCCCAGCCTCGCAGTTCAGGAGACCCTGCTGAGGCTTAGAGTGGGAGTGAGGATAGGGCTGACTATGGAAACCCCTGCTGGTCCTTGTCAGATGCCATGTGCACGGAGCAAGGTGGGCATCTGAGGGGCAAAATGATGCCAGTTCAGGATAAGGAGATTCTGTGGCTGTGTTGTGCCCCAGTGTGAGCCATGCACCCCCATCCAGTGATGAGCCTACTTGTGAAGGCCATGCTCTTTGGAGGTCCTGGGGGCTGTGCTGCCTCATTGCCTGATGTAACCTGGGTACCCCCAACATTGCTGTGCTTTGCCAGCCCAGCAAGCTCTGAAATGGCCCCAGATTGTCCAGCCAGGCTGTGGTGTCCTTGCTTACTGCTGCAGCCTTGATGTGTCAGCCCTATAACCAGGGCTGGGTTGAGGTTCTGGCTCTTTTCCCTTCCCTGTGCCTCTGTTTCCCTGCAGCTGTTGGTGCAGTTCTTTGCCCTCCCATTGCAAGATATGGAGAGTCTTGGGGTGCACCCCAGGAACCTGGGCGGGGGGTGATGAAACCTGTTCCCCCAGTTTTGTCACCTTCTTCCCACTGCTTGTCCCCTGTTCATGGGGGCAATGAATTATTGATGGCCTGGCAGGCAGGGGTGTGTCTGTGACTGCCTGCATGATGCCAGTGGAGCCTGCATGCCACCGAGCACAGAGAGCTTTTCTGTGTAAATCCCTAAAATATTTAGCAGAATGGACCAAAAAAAAATCCAGCTTGGGAGCAGTCAGTGCCTCAGTACAACCCGGATGGTGATGGGCTGTCATGGAGGTGCTGGGGAGGATGGACACACCAGGGTGGTACCTGTGGGGCTCTGACCCTGATCTTGGCCTGTCACCCACCACCCAAGTTGCTCGTGGAGTTTATGTCTCTTTGTCTGTCCAACCACGCATCCATCACCTTTCTGCTTGTCTCTGTTATCAGATGGTGGGGGTGCCCCCATCCTTTCCCTGCATTGTGGGGGTGCTTTGGCATGTCTTGGTCCCTGGTGTCAGAGAGCCAGGCTCCTGCCCCACCACCCACTGTGTGCCAGCTGCTGACAGGTTGGTGCTGCGGGACCGGTGCATGGTGTTGGGCTGGGCTCTTTCCCTGGCAGTGCCTTCCTGAGCAGACAGATCACGTCACATGCATTTTTTAACAGGATCCACCGGCTGAGAACGAGCTGAGCTGTCGTCGCACGTTTGTGATCAAAGCCAGACGTGCCCTGGCAGCCCGGGGAAGGATGGCCTTGTGTGCCACTCCTCTCCATCACAGGCTGATTTACAGGGCAGAGCAGGTTGGGGATCCAGCCGTGTCACAGGTTGCAGGTGTGTTGCCCTGCATCCCTGAAGGCACCAGGATGACCAGTGCCCTCCTTCCTGCTGTGGAGCAATGATTCCTGACCCAAACATCTAAGGATGGGGGCAGCCATGATGCAAAGCTGGTGCTGCCGTCAGGCTTCATGCACAGTCCTACATCCTGAAATTGCACCTTCTGCTGGGAGTCAGGGGGAGCTGGGTTTGCTGGCAGCAAAGGCTGGGGTAGGAAAGGGTTTGTGCTTGTCCTGGATGTGTTTTAGGCTAAGTTCACAAGGGAGCAAGCAGAGGTAAGGGATGCAGAGAGCTGCGGCCAGCTCTGGATGGGAAAGCACGTGGAGCCAGCTGGCTCTGACATGGCAGGGCTGCCCCGCAAGGCAGGCTGGGCCGCTGGCAGCTTTCCCTTGGCCTTTGCAAGCTCGTCCTTTCAAGGATGCTCTCTGTGCCTTGGCAAGGTACGAGCTGTGTGCTGCCCCATGTTCTGTACATCACAGAGCCAAGCCCCGGGGTGTGTGGCCAAGGGCAGTATGAGCTCACCTGAGAGCACTCAGCCCCTCCCAGACTGTCTGTCCTCTCTGAGTCTTCCTCCCACCTCCTTCCTGGGTTTGCTTCTGCCCCTCTTGCCTCCCCGGGCATGGGGTGGCGGGTGCCGGCGGTGGGTGCCTGCAGCACGGCTGTGCTGTGTGTTTCCCTCTGCAAGCACCAGCAAAGCCCGCGGGCTGTGCTTCGCTGTGACAGCACATCCCATGTCAGACCCGCTGCAAATCCTGCCTGCTAATAGCTATGCAAATTACCTCATTAGTTGCCTTATTTATTTTCTCTGGCATCACGTTTTCAGCACTTCCCCCAGTCCCGGAGGCTGTGGTTTCCCCGGGCTGGGAGGAGGCAGGAGCAGAGCAGCAGCACACAGGGCTGGCTTGGCTGAGCTTTCTTCTGCTGGTGGCAGTGGTGTTGGGATCCCACAGAGACACCCACCCCGATGCCGTGGGTCTGGAATCCCTTCTGCCGGGATGTCCACCTCCTTCTCCTCCTTCATCATATCCTGGCTCTGGGATGAGTCTTGCTGAGCTCTCCCTCTGGCCAGGAACTGCTCTGTCCCTGCCAAGCAGCTGTGGGTCTGGCATTGCTGGGATGCATATGCCCTCCATCCCCAAAAAAGGTGAGTGCTGGATTTAGGTAGAGAGAGAACAGAGCATTTGCCCAGTCTCTGTGGGCCTGAATGGTGTCTTGAGGCTTGGCACAGGGCTGCAGAGTGTCCTGCACTCCTTCCACCCTGACTGCCCTTCCTTGGTAATGGAAATTTGCCTCCTTCTCATCCTGATTGCCCTTCCTCATTACTGGAAATGTGCCTCCCACCCTGACTGCTCTTCCTCCTTCAGAGAAAGGTTGGCAGATGATATCACAGGTATCTGCCAGCCATGGGATGACTCCAGAGAGCCCATGGATGTCCTGGCCAAGGTGGCCCTGGGCTGGAGCACTGATCTGGTACTGTCCCTGGGGTGTGTAGCCCAAGCTGAAACACTTTGAAGCCCAGGCACCATCCAGGGCTGGCAAGAATGGCCCCTGGGCACCAGCTCACGGTGCCCCTTGGTGATGTTCATGTCCCAGAGCATCCCTATCCACGCTGTATGTCCTGCAAGGATCACTATCTCCTGGTTGCATTTTCTAGGGATGCTCATGTGCCCACGACACCCATGACAGTGAAACAGGCTTTGCATGGACACAAGGGGACCCACATACTAGTGTGATGACTCATATGAAGACCTTGATTTAGCCACCCCATGGGCTTGTCTGTGCCATGCTGAGCTGCCTGCAAGCATTCTGTCTGCTTCCCCTGTTCTGTTTGTCTTTTACTTCCCCCCTTCTCTCGGCGGCTGTGCTAATGAATATTTCATGGCCAGGAAACAGAGCGAATTCCCCCGGCAGCTCCCCGCACTCCTGCGACAGGTACCAACCCAGATGTCGCTGTCTTAGGAAGCATGGGTCTGCTAAGAAGCCGTCTCGGGAGGAGAGGGCTTGAGTAGGGAAGGACGCAATGGCTCTGGGTGTCCCCATCCCCGGCGGTGCTGTCACTGCCCTTTCAACCTGCAAGGAACTGCCAGCGGACCGCGGTGGCCACGTGTCCGTGCAGGGATGGCCTTCACGGCTCCCTTGCCCCCTCTCACACGCGTGCAGGGCCACGCTCCGACACAACAGCACGTGTCCCCTCCTGTCCCCCGTGTGCCATCAGCCGCCGCAGCCGTCTTGAACGAGCCGTGTCCCCGGCTCACCTACTGGCCGCCTTGCCAGCTCTGCTGCGCTGTACGGGGGCATTCTCAGCGTCACGGCTGCGAGTGACACCGCGGCGGCACCGAGAGTGGGGCACGGGGCGGGGGCACAGAGCGGGGGCACGAAGCGGGGGCATGGAGAGTGGGCAGGCACCCGTGACATCGCGGGCGCGCCCCGTGGCCTGTATGTCCTGCCCCGGGCTTCTGTGTTTCCAAGCTCGAAGTGTCCCGGTACAGTCCTCAGGCAGGCATGGGGACGGGGGCAGGGAAGCGGGAGACAATGTTGGTCTCCAGTCTCCCTGAATTTACCCTCTATCCCCTACAGCGGGGAGCTGGGCTGGTTCCCAGTGCAGGCTCGGCACTGGAAGATTCAAGGCAGTGTCTCCCCTTGTCAGAGCCAAAGCACGTGGGGGAGCAGAGGTGTACACAAAGCCTGCAGCCATAGTCTTCCTCCTTCCTATTGCTGCAGCTCCAGCAATGACATGTCCTCTCTGGGAGCCCAGCAGATGCTCTGGGGACAGGGGCTGGCTCTAAATGTCTTTTTGGGAATTATGTCCTTTGCCCTGTGAGGCACTCTGGGGAATGGAGTTCTCCTGGGGCTGGGGCTGAGGAACAACTGGCCTCCTGATGGGAGGAGCAGGTCTGGGAGAACCACAGGCTGGGTTACGAGGCAAGAGCAGGCAGGATGCACCCTGCGGTGACACCCTTGGTGGCTGTGTCCCAGGTGATGTCTTCAGCAAGAAAGAGTCTGTAAAGGTGGGTTGCCTGCCCTGCCTTGTGTCTTGCTTTTGATTTGCGCTAAATGCCTGCTCATCTTGTCGGGGAGGAGCAGGGTCAGTGACCAAGTGGCTTTGCTGCCTTTCTGCAAGGGCAAGACACACAGTCCCTGGTGCCAGCCTGGAGACTGTGTGCTCAAAGAGAGCCCTGGGATGGGAGCAAGCTGGCTCATGTCTGCAATGCACCATCCTTGCAAACTACCTGCTGTGGGTTGCTGGGTGCAGAGGGAGAGGACAGTCCCCTGGCTCAGCTCATGTGGTTCCCATGAACTTCCATCTCAGTGTCAGTGCATAAGGGCCTTTCTGGAGAGCCAAGGGCCAGCCCAGAGGGGTGATGGTCCTTTGGAAATCACTTTACACTTCTGGACTGGTTGTAGCACCCGGAGATGCTGGTGGGCAGCCAAGCCTGGAGGTGGGATGGGTGACATTGGTGCTGGGCTCTTCTCTGCTGCCATGTCCCTGCAAGCTGGTGTGGGGTGGTCTATATCTGCTGCCCTGGGGGGAGGACAAGAGGTCCTCTGTTCCACATGGCCATCAGGACCAGGGTGTGCAGGATGGCACTTGCATCTCTCACTTGCCCAGGACATGCTGAGATGGAGCAACTTTCTCTGTCGAATGGAAACTGGCTTCCAAGGAGCCAGATGGTGGTTTTTGTGATCGATCTGCAAACTTTGTTTGCTGTTACGTCCTGTGGGCTCTGGCACCCTCCTGTGGCTGTTCTGCCACCTCTCCTGTATCCCGTGGGCTTTTGGGATGCTGCAGCTGCCTTGGTCTGAGTTGTGCTGGCTGGTCCCCACGGTGGTCCTGGGAGCTGCCCCCTCCCTCAGAGTGGAGGGAGCTGTGCATTGTCAGGATCTGGCCTTGTATCACACAGCTCAGGGGATCTGATTGTTGCAAGAAACCGTCCCAGTGTATTTGTGTTGTGGGGTTAAGCCAGGAACAGGGCTCCTGGATACTGTAGATAAGAACGAGGGACCTAAACCCCAGATCTGTCCCCAGAATGTGGCAGAAGGGGACTGGGCACTGCTGGCAGCCCAAATTTCTGAGCTTTCAGGTGGGGGAGGGTGGTTCATGGAGGTAGATTCAGTCAGGGCTTTGCATTCACAGACTCTCCTTACAGCTGTGTCTGTCTGCTGAGCTGCCCACTCTGCCTTGGCTGTGTCCTTCCCTTTGTGAGGTCGATGTCCCTTGCAGCCCTTCCCCAGCCCAGGGCTTTGTGGATGCACTATTGTAGGGTTGCCAGTCCCTGCTGTGCTGTGTGTTGTGCCTTTTTAGGATCTCCCCAAACTTGGCTCAGCTATGCAGTGACCAGTGCAGCATCCCCTGGTCCAGGTCCCCCCACCCTGGGACAGTGTCCTGCCATGGTGTGGAGACACTCTGTTGGGGGGCTGCCTGTCTTTTGCAGGAGCATGACCTGAATAAGAGACAGGGAGAGCTTGGTTTGAAGGGGATGGCCTTTCTTTTGGGGAGCAGGAGGTGAGGTTACCCTATACCAACCCTGGTATAGGATTGGTGGGAGGTGGTGGTGCTTATGCACTTTCCCTTGGGGGTCCTTCTTGAGGTATTAGTAGGGACTGGGCTGTTCCTTGCTGGATCATGGCTCCACCTCCTTTTCCATCCCTGAGGGAGAAGAAGCTGTAATTTCCATCAGGTCCCTTTTTGTTCACTTCCTTCCCTATTAATAAGAAATGAAGCTTATGAGATAATAGAGCCTGGATGGATTCAGAACTGATAGATATTGCTCGTGTGGGGTGTGAATGCAGTGTAGAGATGGAACTACAGCTGGGAAAAAGGAACTTGGGGAAGAGATGTTGTCTTGAGTCTGCACAGAGCATCTCGGGCTGGCTCTGGGAGCAGGGAAATCCCATTGCCACCACATGTCAGACTCCTTTCTGGCTCTGACATACTGTGCAAGGTAGCAACTCACTGCCAGCCTGAGCTTTGGAGCGAGTAGCTCTTAGCCTGGATGGTCTTGGAGTTTGACTTTTTTCCTCCCATTCTTGCACCCATCCTTGTCTCCTCCCCTGTGTGGAGACAGCAGAAGTGGATGCCTGGAGATGCAGGACACTTGCAGTGCTGGGGTGCTGACGCCCAGGGATGCAGGATACTTGCAAAACCAGCTGGCTGGAGAAGATAGTTGATGTCAGAGGATACAGGATGCTCACAGCACTTAGTGGGAACGGATGGCTGATGCTCAAGGATGCAGGATCCTCTCGGTGCCGGCTCCCCTCCGGAAGGAGCATCCCTTGGAGAGAGGCGGCTCTGGGATGCAGCAGGGCCTCATTGGTCAGCGGGACCTGTGGAGTCTGCCGGTTGCCATACCAACCTGCCTCTGGTTCCCAGCCAGCCGGGGCGTGAAGTGCCGGGTCGGTCTGGTGCCAAGGGGCGGACCGGGAGCCAGGGGCAACCCGAGGCTCTGCCAACCAGGGAAGCGTCCATCTGCCTCTGCCGGAGAGCTGTCTGGCACTGCCGGGCTCCCCGGCTCCCCGCATCACCCTGACTCTGCTCCCCACCTCTCCCCGCAACTTCGCGGCACG
>NW_021939122.1:11050263-11075662 GCF_001715985.3 Manacus vitellinus
CCCTCCCCAGCGCTGGGAGCTGGAGCCATGAGCCACTGCCAGCAGCGCTGCAAGAGGCAGCTGGGCCGGGTGATCCGCTTCTTCTATCAGTTTGTCACCGGCACTCTCTCCCAAGGTAGGTGCCGCCCTGGAGGACACGGGGTCTCTGTTCTGAGGGAGTGGTCTCTGTCTGATGAGTTCTGCGAGGTTATTTGGGGAGGGGGGAAATCCTGTTCAGGTGCTGAACGCTTCAGCTCCTGGCAGAGGGGTTGCACTGAGCTCCGTGTGGAGCAAAGCTGAAGATCGTTCCAGGAGGCCATGAGAGCCCCTAAAGGCCCCCTGTGGACTTGGGGTAATGGGAATGTTCTATTTGGGGAGGGGACTGGTGCAGAGTGGAGCGTGAAAGAACTGCTGTGCACATAAATGGCAGCTGGTCGGACTCTTCCCTGCCGTATCAAGGAATATGACTCCTCTGGGGCCACAGCTGTGCCCTCCATCCATCTGGCCAGGAAAGCCCTGGGTGTGCCCCACAAGCCAAGGCAGGGACACACCCTGATGCCTGCATCTGTTTATGTCCTGGGATGCTTGATCCTGGGGACAGAGCTGCATGCTGTGTGCTCCTGGTTTGCTGTCACAGCTGTGGTAGGACCCTCATCCCCATGCCAGCCCCTGTACAGACCAGCCAGTTGGCCAGGGCCCTCTCTTCTGAGTGTGAGCCCAGAACCACCTCCTAAACCCAAAGGGCACATCTTGGGCAGGTCATCGTGTGCCTGTGTGTGCTGGGACTCCCGTTGTGCCACTCCTGCCCCTGTCCCTGTGCCCCTGTGCAGGGGGCAAGCTGCCACCCCCATGGCCTTGCCCTGCTGAGGACCACTGGGCTGCCCCTCTGAGCAACAACAGTGCTGGGGGGATGCACTTCATCCCATGAGTGCGGGGAAGGCCTTATTGGCAGTGTCATGCCTTGGAGCAGGGCTGGGACTTGCACTGCCTTTGCCAGGACCCAGCCTGCCTGAAAACCCCTTGCAAGTTCTGGCCCCTCCTTGCCCGGGGAAACCCCTGTGTCTCCCCAGCCTTTGCCCATCCCTAGGGCCAGGGAAAGGCGGGGATAGCATGGAGATGCACTTGGCACAGCACTGGGGGTTGGGACATGGGAGCAGTATCCACCCTGTGAGCCATGCCCAGCTGGCATGCTACCTTCCTGCCCACAGGGACCTGAGCCCTGGGATGGAGGGTCCCCCTGCATCAGGGGACAGTCCCCCAAGCCCAGCAGTGTGCCAGGCTCTGGAGGCTGGGTGTGCTGCAGGCAGTGCCAGGTCCATCCCCGCTTGTTGGCTCCACCGGGCACCAGCCAACAAGTCCGGAGTGAAGGGGGAAGAGGATGAGTCAGCTGAGTCCGGCCCTGGGCATGAGGGGCTGAGCTGCAGGTGATGAAGCAAAGTGGGGATGGGACTTCTGTGTGTTTCCACCCCCACCACCTGCAAGGACATCCTGCAGATCTTTATCCCAGTGTCCTGGGCTTTGCAGCTGGGCACTATGGCACTGGGGCTGTAGCGGGTGTCCCCCACAACTGGGTCTCTGGACTGGGCATGCGTGGTACTGAGCAGCACCAAGGGCTGTCCCTACAGCCCTGCTGGGTGTGCACGGGGCTGGGACGGGCACAGAGGGCATGGCTGGCCGTGGGACACTGACTAGCACTGCGAACCCTCTTCTCAATGTCCTCCCAAATTCTCGGACAAGCCAAGGTTGGGTGAAACCCAAAGCCAGGCAGCTCTATGTCCCTCTAACTCAGGGTTGGGAGTGGGATATGGGGCTTGCAGAACCTTCTCCACTCCACAGCATCTACTCTTCCCCAGCCGCTGCCCTGGTCCATGGGTGACCAGGATGCTGCCCCCTGTCCAACTGCTATCTTACCCTATGGTCCCCTTTTGGGGGGCAATGAGCCCCTCTGTTCTCCCTGCATAGGTGAGGGAGGTCCCACGGAGCTCACTACAGAAGGCACTGGGTGCCCGACCAGACGTGCCCCAGGGTGGGGGGCCCCCGGCTGGGTGCCCTAGGGAGCTAACCAAGGACGGGTCGCCAGAGAGGAGAAAGAGAAATGACTCAATCAATTAACCAGATTAAAACTGTGACTTCACCTCCCAAAAATAGCATTTCACCAATATTTTAATGTGCTTATTAATAATCTGCTCGTGCTCTGATTAGCAGCAAGGTAATAAGGGATCAGCTTTAACCTAAATTTAACTCTCCCTAATGGATGATGGCCCCGAGAACAAAAAAAAGGAGAAACTCCTATCCATCAGGCTGGCCCCCCAGTGGGTCAGCATCACTCAAGGTACCTGAGCAGCTGCTGCCCAGCTGTGCCTGGGGACCATCACCTCACTCTGGTCCAGCAAGTCCTATGACACATTTTGTGGAGGTAGTGCCCTAACACCCTGCAGCACTGGGTGAAGAGCACTTTGGGGGTAATCACAGGCATGGCTCTCGAGCAGGGCAGAGCCTGGCCATGGTCAAGGTGCATGGTCCCCTCCTGAAGAGACAGGTCCCTTGACCATGGATGATTCCTTTGTTCTGTTCCCCATCTGCTCCCATTCTGCAGCAAGGCACAGTTCCCTATTCCCCGCTGCTGGTGGTGCTGGGAGGATGGAGATGGGGACCAGCCACCTGGCTACCTGATGGCTCTGGGTGTTGCCCCATGTGTGCTTGTGACACGCTGTGTGCGCGGAGCTGCTTTCTAGGCAAGAAACCCCGCTCCCAGGCACTTCTATCTACACACAGATGGTGGCTGGTAGGGTGGTTAAATTTAGCTGGGTGGCAGGGCTGCAGTGCCAGCAATGCCAGACAGCCAGGATGGGATGCTTCAGCTGGAGGGGGGATGCTTCATGGCTGTTATTATCACAGCCCAAAGTGGGACGGGAGGCACTTGGTGCCAGCCTGTGCTGCCTGTCCTGGCATAGCTGTGCCTGGGGCAGTGTTACAGGGCCTGCCACCCTCCCCAGGGCTGAAACGTGGGCATATGCCAGAACCACTTTGCCAGACTGTCCACTGTCACCTGTGGATGCTCAGAGCAGTTGGTCTTGGGGGAGAGAGAAGGGAGGGAGTGGAGGATCTGGATGCTTGGATTCTGCTCTCTGAAACAGGCACAGCTGAGCATTTCTGTACTCCTGATCCCACACCTGAGTGGCCACATCCCTTGGCTGTAGCTGTAGAGTGGTTATGGAACATCTTGTATGCAAAGAGATTTTGGGGTGAAACACTTGGGTCTGTCTTTCTCAGCCATGTATCTGTATCCCATGGGGCAGCTGATGGGGCCAAGCGCAGTCTGGGGACCAGAGGTGTCTCAGGCATGGGTACAGCTAATCCCACATGGGTTTGGATCTGTGAGTGTGCCCAGGTCCATGGTGGCACTGTCCAAGTGCACCCAGCATCACAGAGTGGGAAACAGGCTAGTTGGCTCTGACTCCAGGCTGAGAAAAGCAGATGATGATCCCAGACATCCCTGGAGAGGTGCTGTGCTGGTACACAGGGGACAAGATACCAAAGCCTCTCTACCAGACCCAGGTCTCTGGGATGACAGAACTGCAGAGACACCTTCCTTGAAGGCCCCATGTGTGGAGCAAGGGCGGACACAAGCATCTCAGCAGAGATGCTGATGTTCACTGATCCTAGGCTGCAGCATCATTCCCTAGGGAGCCCCGTTTCCAGGACTCCCAGCTCCTCCTGTGGGGTGGCAACAAGGGGTCGAGCCCTGAGGATCCCAAGGTCAGCAGGGAACTTGGAGCAGCTCTTGAGCTGTGGTGATGCCTTGCTGGGCCCGTGGCACTGACTTGCACCCACATGGGTAATGAGCCCCGTCTGTTCTCTGCCCCCTGCTTCCTTCTCCTGGCTGATGGTGCCACTCTCCCCCCGGGCCAGGAGGGTTATTTTTAACTGTTTGCCATGTGCTGCCTGAGCACAATTAAGGTAATTGGTTTGGGAGCCTGGCTCTCACACAACGCTCCCAATTACCTGCCTGCCTGCCCGTGCAGCCCCCCGCCTCCCTGCCCGCCGTGGCCGGCTCCTCTGGCAGGGGGACTGTCGGGACAGGGCTGCCCCAGATAGCACAGCGGGGCTGGGTGGGGGGCACAAGTGGGCACAGGGGATGGAGCCATGGAGAAGACATCCCTGCACAACGACAGCCTGCTCTATGCCTCCCTGATTGCCATCCTCCTCCTCATCTCCTATTGGTTCACCACTCGCTGCTTCAAAATCATCAGCGGCATTGAAGGTACGGGGCTGGGGACTTTGGGGGACAGGGTGATGCTGGCCCATCCCATCTGCTTCCACAAACCAAGTAGTGAGGTAAACCAGATGCTTGGTGTGGGAGAGGTGGATTGGGGACCCTCTCTCTGCCTCTCTGGGGCACCTCCATCTCCTCCTCAGTCTCTTAATTTGTTCCTCCTGGACCTGGTCCTGCTCCACTGGTGGCAGCCACCAGGCTGAGCCATGGCAGTATCCAGGGCTGTTTCAGGGTCCACCATGCCGCCGGTGTCCGGGTACTGCTACCCTTCACTGCAAGATGGGGACACAGATGGACTCCCTGGAGCCTCCTGCTCCTGTAGGGTGCCCAGTGCTGATGCCGGGGCCTCAACCTGCATTTTGGGGCTCTAGGTCCCTTTAGGGATGACCTACATCTTTGGTCCTTAGCTGGTGTGTTTGGGAGCTCTGGGATGTGGCAGGGGTCCCAGTTTTCCTGGTGAAGGGTCTCTCCAAGCCCTGCTGCAAGTAGGATGTGAATGCCAGAAATTTTGCAAGGTGAGACCCCAGGGCTAGGAGCAGGGCAGGAGGGGTGGCACTGGCATCACGTGTCTGAGGACGTGCAGAGCCTCTCCTGCCTGGGGTGTGCATTGCTCCATCCATCCGTGTGACCTCTCTCTGCAAAACTCAGCCATGGCCTTAAGGCTTTTCCTATGGCATGGCCAAATGCTGGCTGGCTGCAGGGACGAGGAAACATCCCTGGGAGTGATGCCTCTTGGTGGGATAGGGGGAAAATCCCTGTCCCACTTCTGGTGGGGTGTGTATACTTTCAAACATCCCTTTGCAGGCAGTTGAGGGTCTGGCTCCATTGGTGAAGTCCTACATGTGTCTCCTCCATGCTGGGGACAGCTCCAGACAGAGTAGCATCCCTGGGAACCCAGCCCATCTGGATCTGCCCTCAGTGGGAGGGAATGTGTTCTGGGCAGGAAACCTTGGGGAGTTTGGGGGTGTTGGGAGCTGGGCTCTGGCGTGGTGTGTGGCACTGGAACATGGGACCAGCACCTGGTGCCTGTGCCAGTCCTGGTGGGATCTTGCAGTCATGCTGGCAGCAAAGAGTGGAGGGTTTTTATCAATGGCTCCAGCATGGAAATGTGGAATCCTGACGTGGTGAGTCGGAGATTTATCACTGCTCTGCTGTGGAGGATGGCTGGCATGGGACAGGCATAAGGGCAGGAGGGGAAGCTGTTACCTGTTACCAATGACGGTCCATTCAGGGGCTCAGCAGGTTTGCTTTACAGAGGAACTGCCCCAAACCCTCTTTGCTGGGACAAGCCCTGTCTCAGGCTGGAAGGGCTCCTCTTACTCTGTGTCTGGCCTAAACTAGGTTGCAAAAATAGACCCACAGTGTGCAGGACAGGCACTGGCACTGGGAGCAGCTGGAGGTTTGAGGAGATAATGGGTTGTAACTGGGGTTTAGCAAGAAAAATGGCTTTAAAAATGCAGTTGGCATCAGTGGGAAACTTCCTCTGAGAGTGCAACAGGTCTGTGCCACCCTGGCCTGGAGGGACTGACTCGGGGCAAAACTGGGAGGCAGCCACATGAAATTCAGGCTCAGTGCCTGGAAACTTGCCTCTTTCCAAGAAAAGGAAATGTCAGGTCTGAAAAATTCCAGCCTGAGGGATGTTTCCCCAGGGAAAACTTTCAGCTTTCTCCTCAAGATGCCTCTGATGCATCACTGGCATCTTCTGCTGGCATTAGAGCCTTGGGAGCACATCCCACATGGGCAGGAGATGCTGAGCCTCATGGCACGGAGCCACTAGATAGCCTGGCCTTGCCGTGACCTGGGACTGAGGCACCAGCCCTCTCTGTCCCATGCCAAGGGACAAGTCTGCAGCCTTCTGGGCTGGAAATGGGGGTTTTTGGGGGATTGGTGTGGGACAGCCCTGCTGGGAGCTCTTGTCAGTAACAGCCAACACCTCTGCCATCCCCTTCTCCCTGCTGGTGTCCCAGGGTGACGTTTCTTCCCCTGGTGACATATTTCCCACCCAGCACAAAGACAACAGGGAGAAAAGGGGATTTCTGCCGCAGTCCTGTTTGCAGGGCCCTTTGTGGAGGCAGTAGGGCCTTAGAGCTGGGCAGGGGGTGTGCCCATAGCCTGGGCAAGGCCAACCCACCTCTGCCTGGGGCAGCCGGCCTTGTACCTGGGGGGAACTGTGCAGGGTGGGGAGCAGTGGTAGCATGGGGGCAGCCCTGCTCCCTGCCTGCCACACTGGTGCTGGAGTTAAAACTGATCTTGTTTTGTGTGCCATGTGGGAATTGTCCACCTGGAGATGGGTAGCGCCAGTGGTGTCCCTGGGGGAAGCTGTGCACCCCAAGGGTTCTGAGCCCTGGTGATAGGCAGGAACCAGTGGACACCTGGCTCCCCAGTGGTCCCTGTGGCTTGTAATTGAGCAGCCAGGCAAGAGCTGGAATTGTGTTAAAAAAAAAGCAGAGGAACTAAATTTAGCCCTCTTGGCTGTGTGTGAATGTGTGCTCGAGGCACACTGATGTCTGGGTTCACCCTCTGTTTCTAGCTGCTCTGTGACCTTGGCTGGGTCCCTTAGTCCCACTGCATCCCCAGCCCTTGAATCTTCTTTTCTTCTGCTCATTGATGCACTGCCTGTGGGTCTGGCAGTGTCTTGGGCATCCTGCATCACAGCCTCTGCTCCCACTCGTTCTCACAGCCCTGCTTCCCATCTCCCCTTGGTGCTCCCAGCAAAACAGCTGGACCCATCTGCCTGCTTGGAAATGGGGCAGAGGGAGTTGTTGCCCCACATCCTCTCATGATGCTCAGCCGTGTTGGTCCCCATGGGGCACACGTGTCTGGGGCACAGAGGACAAATCTGAGTCATTCCCATCCTGGATGTTTAGCCAGTGCCCACTGTCCTGCCCCTCCCCATGTCCCCCCTGGGAACCAAGTGCCTTTTAATATCTGTGGCCCGTTTCCTTAGCAACTGCATTAAGCAAATCGATGGAGGTGGTGTCATTGGAATGGGAGGGCATGCCTCCTTCCCCCAACCCTCCCATCCTTGCCACCACCCGCACGGCTCCTCCACTTGGCCTCTCTCCACCCTTACTCGCAGGCACAACCCTGCTTTGCCTGGGCTCTCGTGGCTCTTGAGCTGCACTGCCCCACAGCCTCAGCTGACCCCTGCTTAGCCCAAGCCGATGGCGGGCGCCCCAGAGTAGAGGGGTGACAGCGATCTCCCTACCAGGGACAGGGGCAGGTGTCCCTGAGGCAGATGAGTGGCCCTGGCAGCTGTGTGCTGGGGTGACGGGGCTCCAGGACTGAGGTGGGGAGGGGTGGGGGAGTGAGGGGCCATGAGACACCCCCACCATGAACCTGGAAGGCCTTGAGATGATCGCGGTGCTGGTGGTCTTGGTCCTCTTCGTCAAGGTGCTGGAGCAATTTGGCCTCTTCGAGCCTGTGTCCTTGGAAGGTAACGGGTTTGGGTGGTGCTGGTGCCTCCAGGAACATGAGGGGCAGGCAGTGGGTGTCCAGAGCTGCCTCTAAGGATGCTCCAAGAGTGCTGCATCCATGAGAGAGTGAGAGTCCTGCGACGTGGTGTTCGTCTGCTGCTTGTAGAGGCATAGGATGCAAGGAGTGGGGTGTCCTGCCTGTCCCAGTGGCTGAAGATGTGGGGAGGGGACAAGGCTGGCAGGGTGTCTGCTGTATGGTGGTGACTTTGATGTGTGCTGGGGTGTTGTGGGCTGGGACTGTGTGTAAGTGTGCATGTGGGCACCAGGGTTTTTTCCAGCACCTCTACAGGACCCAGATGTTATCAGAGACCATGGTCACCTCACTCTGCGCATGAGGTGTCAGACTTAGCACCAGCTTGCAGAGCAGACAGGCTCAGGAAGGATGGGTATCTGCTGGGCTCCCTGCTCCTGGCTCTCCCCAGGGCCCCCTGTGGCCCTTGGGCAGGATGGAGGGACACAGAGGGGGCTGTCCAGCTGGGGATGGGCAGTACAAGGTGCTGAGCAGTGTGCACAGGACGCACTTGTTGGAATCTGGATCCGCTCGGGGGATTCTATGCATGGTGGGAGGGAGGTCAGGACTGTTTGGCTAGGTGCTCCCTGGGTTCCCAGGGTGATGTTTGTGTGAAGGGTCCCCCCAACCCTGCCCAGCCTCTGCCCATGCCAGCACACACCCACCTGAAGGATGCTGCAGCCTGCCCAGCCCCTGGCATCAGGGCATGCACTGGGTGAGGGCGTGACAGACAGTTTCCCTGGTCCACTGGTACCCTGGAATGCTCTGCTCTGGTTCTCCAGTGCTAACTCTCACACGGGCTGGGTGTAGTGGTGAATGCTGGCTTCCCTCCACAAACAGTGCCAGGGCACTCCCTGGTAGCACTCTTGGGCTGTACTTGTGGGTTGGCTGTGCCTGGGGGTGGGGAGTGAAGGAGTAAATGGGGGGTCTTCTTCTGATCTTGCAAACCTGCTTGCAGGACAGGAAAGCATGGTGGGTGAAAGTTTTCGTTACTGCTTAACTGCTTGCTATGTCCCTGAGCTCCAGCAGCAGTACTCCTAGGTGGATCATACCAGGAAGGAAACTGTAGCAGGAGCTGACCTGGCAAGCATCCTGCCTTGTGAACCCCAGTAGAGGGCATGCTGATTGTGCCCAGCTTGGACCCCCCTCCCCAGTTCTTCTGGTGATTTGGGGGCTGCCTTCCCCAGACCTTGGTTTCCCCCTTCCCAGTGCTTTTGTTTCCCCGTGTAGCTGCTCAAAGCTTTGGACTAAAGTTGGCATTGACTGCAGCTGTTCTGCATCTCTCAGGTGTGATGGAAAGCATGGAGACAGAGAGCCTCCCATCTTCTGCAGCAACTCTGCTGAGGGGCCACTCCTTGGCTGGTGTGGCTCCTCTATTCCCTGGGGCGCACTTCTCATCCACCTGCAAGTGACTTTTCGCTGGCCTGGGACAGGGCAGGAGAATGGAGATGGGGTGCCCTGTGTCCAGCCTTGTCCCCATCAGCTGTCACCCCTCCAGGGGGGCAGTGGCATGCCTGTCCCCAATCACCTACATTCCCATGGTGGGGAGCTGCAGCTCCCTCTGGCCTGGCTCGAGATGCACCCCAGCTGTGGCAGTGAGAATGGGACCCAGGTGCCCTGGATTGCCAGCAGCTGCTCCCATTGCCTAAAGGTGACCAGAGGAGAGGGAAGCACATTGCTCGAGGGGCAATGTGGCTGAGGTTGAGCTGAGCTCTGGGCACTCTACGAGGAGTTCTGTGTGTGAACAGCAGTGTTTTGGCATGCGGGTGAGATCCTGTTGCATGGGTCACTTCCCCCCGTCGACTTGAGAGGCAGGAGGTAGGAGATTTTGCTCTCTGTGGAAGGTCCTAGGCACTGTTTGGGGCTGAGAAATGCTGTGTCCACTTTAGGGATTGTTTACAAGCCATGACTCGGTCGACAGTGACAGCCCAGAGACCACAAAGAGCCTGAAACCAAACACTAATGGTCAGGTCTGCTAATGGACACAGGGCTCCACCACCTGCTCTGGAGCCATTGATGCTGCCTGCTGCGCTTCCCCTGCTCTGGCTGGTCCTCTGCCTGTGGTTGTCTCTCTGCCCAGGTTGTGCTGGTTTTGTCCCATGGACAGATTGTGCTGGGAGGCATCCTGCCACCACAGTGATGGGCTGGGAATGGAGCACCTCCAGATGGGACTGGAAAAATACCCAAGCCCTGGAGATGGGTTAAGTGGGAGCATCTTGCAGACAGACTCTGTCTGCCCTTGGGGGAACTTCAGGGTTAGTGGGTTCCCAAACTCAGCTGGATGAGGCCCTGAGAAGACTGTCCTCCATTTGGAGCTGGCTCTTCTCTGAGCAAGGGCTTGGACAGAAGCACTGACTGTCTGCACCCCCTTGCCCTGTCTGCTTGGCACTCTGTCCTCTTGGACCCTGCACAGCCTTGGTGGCACAGGCATTTCTGGCAGCAGCAATGGAGCATCTCCCCTGAGTGCACTGTGCTCCAGGATCTCCAGGGCTATCGATGCTGGAACTGATGTTGTTTACCAGCTGGATAATCAATGATGGACTGTGTCACTCCATCTCTGCCCTGTGCCACTGTGCCTGTCCCCAGCCCCAAGCATCTCCTGGCAGAGCCATGCAGGGGGGTTTTAGCCCCCTGCCAAGAGCCTGCTTTGGCCAAGCACTTGGGATGGGGCAGAGAGAGGAGGGGGAGAGAAACACTATCAGTTTGGGCTTCTGAAGTGCAGCATCAATAATTCAGAGCAGAGCAATTGGTCCTGGCTGGGAGGGGGGATGGCGGGAGGGAAAAGGCGGGAGAGCCACCCAGCCTCAGATTAATATTAGATGAAGCTGCAGATTGCTGTTGGCAGGATAATTGGTGCCTGCCCAGGGCTGTTCCTGCCTCAGCTGGTCAGGGTCTGTGCAGGGGGAGGCAGGATTGGGGGTGTCTTGGAGAGCCCCCAACACGGGGTGTGCTGGCCTCTGCCTTCCTTTGGTGGGGTGCTGCTGCTGTCCCAGAGCTGAGGATCCGGAGAGGGAAGCGGGACTGGGGATGGTGCCAAACTCCTCTAGAGTCTGGGGAGAAACTGGAGGGAGTGGCAATCTGCCTGGGTGCCACCAGCACCCCAAAAGATACCAGGCAGGAGGGTGGTGGCAGTGAGCAGTATGGACACCTCCTGATGGCTGGCTCAGGGTGAGGGTTCCTCCAGAGAGGGGAGAAAGTGAGCATCCCTGAGGTGCTGGTGAGAGCAAAGCCCCATGCCAAGCCCTGCTTTCCTCCTGCTTTCCAGGAACCCTGAATAGGAGTGTTGCGTCTTGGCTGAAGGAGGGACTGGCCTTTAGGGATGTGATGCTGGAGTCCCTGGGCTCAGGGCATCATCCAGCCTGGTCGGTTTGACAGACCCCAGAGGTCAAGGCAGGCTGGCTGCAGAGCCATAGATCTTTGAAATCTAGCCTGGGACAGGTACAGGTGCTCCGGGTGGAAGTTCTGGGTTCCCAAGGGTGCACCAGAGATTTCCCCATGTGCAGTGGATTTAACCCTTGCTTTTCCTTTTCCAAGGGCTAACAGGTTTTTCACCTGGGCTGGGCAGGGTCTGGTGGCTGCATCAGGATAGAGCTGGCTCATGGTGAGGGCTTGCAAAGGAGGGGAAGCAACAGGGATGTATGGTACCTCTGATCAGGCCCTGAGCTTGGATCCCAGCATAGCCTTACCCTCTGAGTCAGGCTGTAGCTGGGCTGCATCCTGCCGGCACTGGGATCCTGGAGAAGATCATCTCCCCTCTGTGGAGCCTTTTCCACATGCTCCACACCGAGGGACATCATACCTGGTCATCCCTGTGAACACAGGATGGGATGCACTGTCTCGCCCTACCTAGAGGGGGAGGTGAGAAGAGGACTTGGTCCTGGGTCTCCTTGGCTGTGACTGCCAGGGCAGGGCAGCTCTCCCAGCCCTGAGTTCCCCAAGGTCCCCAAGTACCCACGGTGCACCCTGTGCCTCTGCTGCTGCATGGTGACACGTCCTGCTCAGCCCAGCCAGACCTAATTAGCTTGTTGAATCTCTTCTCCCTCCGGCCTTGTGTTAATCACTTCTCACATTGCTTCCCTCTGAATTCCCTCTGGCCTGGCTTGCTCTTGCTGTTGCTGATGTGCCTGGAGGGGGGAGCAAGGGGACCCAGCTGGACATAGAGCAGGGCCCCCACTCTGCTGTGTCCTGCCTCAAAGACGGGCTCTGAACCAGCAGACAGAGGGGTAAGGAGATCACTCAGCCACAGGGAGGTGAGAAATCACAGGCTGGAGAAAAAGCAATAAATCTAGAGAGCAAAGGAGTCTATTGGGACAATCCTTCTCTGGAGCCCTGCTTGTTGGTGAAGGGTGAAACCTCGAAGTTTAATGAGAGAGGCTGGAGGTCTCTAGCACAGGGTTGTATTGAGTGTTGTGGGAGCTCAATGGGGTCTCCTTCACCTCTTATCTGTGAAGGGCAAGACTAGACCCCCAAAAGGGGCACAGGTGGGAATAGAGGTGCACTGGACTGGGATGTATGAAGTTGTGGTCCCTGGAGTGCAGGTAGCAGGAGGTCTGATGTGCCATCCATGCTTGGCTGCAGCATTGCCTCCCAGGGAAGATGGGATGGGGACAGGGATGGGGATGGGGTTCTGATGAGATGGGGATATTGTGATGGAGGTGCTCCTCCTGTCCCGAGGGCTGCAGGGTGCTTGGGGGAGGTTTGGAAGGATTAGTGTGGTTTGGGGCATTTGTGGGGGCATTAGGGTGTCTAAGGTGTCTGGCAACATTAGTGTTAGGATGTTGGGTGGGAATATTTGGGGACACTGGAATGTGTGGTGTTCGGTGCAGGATTCTAGAAAGTTAGGATGTCTGGGGAAAGATAGGGTGGGGGAATTCTGGGTCTGGAGGCACTGTGATGGAATGATGTGTGGGCTGCTGGGGAGTGGGGACTGTTTGGACTATTGGAGTCTGGGGGCAATGGGTTGCAGAGGGCTGGTCTCTGTCAGATGATGGGAAAAAGGGCTGCAGGTAACTGGGGAGATGAGTGGGAGCTGGGAGAAGGGAGCAATGGGTGTGAGGTGCAGCACCACGTAGGGCAAAGCTTTCCCACTGCTACAGGAATTAGTGGCTGTGAGGGGAACATGGTAAAAGAAGCTAGAGCCCCTTTGCCCTCCCTGTGGGGCTGTGCTAGGACTGCAGAGGGAAGAGGCTGCTGTGGGTGTTGAGCTTCCTGGTTGCCAGGTGGGTGTTGAGGACAGGGCTGGATGTGGCCAAAAAAGAGGACCCAAAATATGTTAGAGCAATGGATACAAGACCTGTTGGTTGTGCCGGGTGAGGGTGGGAGTGCAGGGAGCTACACGGTGCTGCTGCCTTGTTTCCTTTGGCTGCCTTCCTCAGCTGTGCCACGGACAATCCAGGCTCAGACAAGGGCTGCAAACAGACTTTGTGTGAGTGTGATTTGGGGTTTCTTTGCCTCCATCCCCTCTGCCTCCTTGCTGGCGCTGG
This sequence comes from Manacus vitellinus, assembly GCF_001715985.3. Lineage (NCBI taxonomy): Eukaryota > Metazoa > Chordata > Aves > Passeriformes > Pipridae > Manacus > Manacus vitellinus. The sequence goes on from NW_021939122.1 coordinate 11,063,488, forward strand.
GGATGCTGTGAGGTGAATGGACTACAGATCCTATCCCCTTGGGTAGTCAGATCTTGGAATGGGAGCTGTGATAGAAGGATGCGTGGATAGGAGTGATCAGAGGCTGAGCAGAGGGACAGGAGGAGAGGAAGGCACTTTGCCCGTGAGGTGCTTTCACCCCCCTTGTCATGGAGGATGTCCCTGAGCTGCCTGGGATCTGGCTGGGCTGTGGCTGGGCATGTCCAGGTTTTGTCCCTGTGCCTTACTGGGGAAGGTATGGATGGCATCTGTGTAATAGGTATGCAGAGCACCAGTTCTCTTATGAAATATGGTGTTTGCAGCCAAGAGGAGTTACTGCTCTGCTGGGGCATTTTTTTGGCACTCTGGATGTGCCACTGATTCCTGCTGCTAGAGAGGTTCCTGTGATGGGATGGGGGCAGGATGTGTCCCTGTGTGTGGGTTTTGCAGCAGGGTGATGTTCCAGTCCTGCAGCCTTACCTGCTCCATTTGGAGAATGCCTGTGCTCCACAGTCCCTTGACACCTCTATCCTGACCCATTCCCTGCTCACAAAATTTTATACATGGTGTGGTCTGAAGAAATTATTATTCTGCCAATATCTCCTTTGGGTACATCTAGGCTGTCTGGGAGCACTGTCATGGGCTGGGGGTGGGAATGCTGCTGTGAGCACTGCTGTGAGCACTGCTGTGAGCCCTGCTCTGCTCTGCAGCCCCTTCTGGCCCATGGCCCTATCTTCTCCTTTTGGGATCTGCTCAGCACAAGGGTCATTCAGCTGCTCCTCCCTCTGGCACTGGGGAATATCTGCCCCTGAGCTTCTGCTGTCCCACGAACCATAGGTTTAACTTGGCAGCTTTACTCCTCCCAGCTCTGGGTGTCCAGACTGAGGCTGCCCCTGTCCCACCCCCAGACAAGGACTCTGTCTGGCCCCCGCCAGCTCTGATGTCATTCCACTGATGTCAGCCACAGTGGCTGCTGCAAGGCACCTCGGTTACACTTGGCTCTGTCATTGCTGACTGATGAGGGTCATTTACAGAGCTGCTGCTGGTGGGACCCATCCTGACATCCCCTAGGGTGGCTGGGGGAACTCACTCTCTCTTTCTTCTGCCAGCCTTCATTGCAGACCCCAGAGAGCTGTGGTTGGTGGCACTGCCTGAGGCTGGGTGCTGCCAGGGATGGGCAGAGCTGGGGGCTGAGGTATCCTGCTTAGAGCTGAGCCTTGCACAGGGATGATCATCAGCCACAGATTTTAGGGGCAGCTATGTTCAACATTGCTGCCCAGATGGACCCAGTGCCATGGCCTGGCAGGGGGAGCCTGGGGACTTGCCTCTGGCCTCCAAGGGAAAGGCGATGCTCTGGAAGGGGATAGAGGCTCTTTTACAGAAAAGAATGTATTCTGGGAACTGTTGACCTCTTCCCTGTGCTGCCAGGCTGTCTGAAAAGGGTCCTCTCATCCAGCAGCCTTGTGCCACCCCAGCACTGCTCCTAGGGCAGAGTGCTGTGACAGATCAGCCTTGGGGTACCAGCTCCTCCTGATCTGCTGACTTGACCCGGTGTTGCCCCATGGAGCCAAGCAGGGTTTGTGAGAGCTACATGACTGGTGGGCTGCTGGTGCTCTGCTCCCCTCCTGGAATGGTGCATGCCTGGGAGCTGAGCTGGGGACACTGCAGGGGGTCTTGGTGCTGTGGGATGCACATTTTCCACCCATCATGGCGATGCATTTATTGACAGGTTACTGAGAGTGATGGGGGAGTTTTGGCACTGCCTGTTGGTTTGTTATTGTAGGGTCTTTTCTAGCAGGAGGATGCTGTGGAAGGGATCTGCTGTTAGTCTTCTCAGCCAGCTGTCCCTCGGAGGGCACTGGTGGCTGTGGCTCTGAGAGGACAAGGACATCATTATGCATCAGGCTGACCCTGGCTCCTGCTTTTCATCTGGAGAGACTACGGAGCAGCCCAAGCTTGAGTTCTCTCTGGGAAAGGGGTGTCAGCCATGTACAGCACTGACCCCCCAGCATGGTGGCATTGCCTGGATCCAGCTCCCAAGGACAGATCAGCTGTTGGTGGCTCAGTACAAAGTGGTCCATGGCTGTCCTGCTGGTGATCACTGCTGGGACCAGGGATCCACTGTTATAGGTTACTTCAGAGCCAGTGTGCAGCAGCCTCTGGGATTCATTTCAACAGCATGTGGAGGTGGGAATGGGAAATTCCTTCCCCTTGTTGTGCTGCCCAAGGATGGAGGCTCAGTGTGTGTGTGTATGTATTTTGAAGTTGCCAGGCTGTGGAGTGATGCATGGGAAGTGACAAGCCACTTAACCTGGCAGACCTCCCACCGCGGATAAAACACTGCCAGCCCTTTCCATTGGCGTGTTCTGTGCCAGCCGCTGGATGGCCCTTGCAGAAGGGTGGAGAGCAGAGTGGTATCTGGAAAAGGAGCTGTTCCTGACATGGACAGGACTTGGTGCTGCAGATGTCCCTTGTGCCCAGTGGCAGCTCATGGTTGTGCTCCACTCCTGGTCTTTGGGCAGAGCTGTTTCCCAGCAAGGGGGAACCGCCAGATTTGCTTGTGGTTTGGATGCTGAGGACAGAAAGGGGATGGTGTGTCCTACCCAGCAGAGCCCTTGGAGACACCAAAGCCAGGACAGCAAAGCCCCAGCCTGGGTCACCCCTCTCCTATTTTTAAGCTGCATGTGCTGAACATGTTCCCTCCCCTGTCCTGGGGACCCAGGAATTGGGCCCCCTTTGGTTTCCTCCTTAAGCAAATGCCTATGTTCTTTATTTTTTTTTCTTTTTCCTTCTTTATAACAAACTAAAGTGTAACTTGCACCCGACCTGACCTACTGCACGTGCCTATACCTGCTGCCCCTGTGAGTCCAACCACAGTTTACTCTCTGTTGCATCTCTCTTGCTGTGTGGTTTCCCTCCTGCCCTGCTCCCTCCCCAGTCCATGACCCTGGCATTGGGTGTTGCTCTGCCCATCCTGTCCCTTCTCCTTCTCCTCCTGGGCAAAGAGGACATTCCTGCCTACCAGGTCTGTTCCCACAGCTCCACTCTGTTGGAGGGACCTGGCAGCAAAGCATCCTTGGAAAGCTGAAAGGTGCAATTTCCCTTTCCCTCTGCAAAATAAGGCCCTGGAAACATATCTGGGACAAAATCATGGTTTATGTATAGCTGATGCCCACTTCTAGGAAGGAAAAATCCTCTTTCCTGTCCTGCCTGCAAACCCTGGGGCAGACAGGAGCCAGGTTGTGCTTTTATGCCAGTGCCATGATCCTGGTCCTCACTCTTGCCTGTCATCCCCTGACGAATGCCAGGGGGTGCATTGTTCATTCCTATGTGTTTGTACATCCCTGGCACCCTGCTGTGGATGCCACTTCCTTGGGGAGAGTTTTCCCTGTCTGAGTGGCTTTGTGTGATGTCCTGCTAGGACAAAGACCTCCTGGAGCTGTTCTCCATCCCCCAGAATGATGGATCTCCCTATCCCAGCCCGCTGCATTGGTGTAATCTCAAAGGGTCCCAGGTCCTGCCTGTGGGCACTCAGAAGCCTACCTGCCTAGCTGCAGCTGCTGGATGCAGACCCACATCCCTATCCTCATGCTGGGTACCATGAAACACCATTTCTCTGTCATCTGGGGCTTGTCCTAGCCCCCCAAGGCTAAGAAAGCTGCAAGAGAAGCCCCATCTGCTGGCCCCCTAGAGAAACAACTCCAGAACCAGGGTTTGGGATGCGCAGGCATTGTGACCTGCTGCTTGCAGGTGTCCAGGATGCTTGGACCAAACGCAGTTGCACCAGAGCCCCAAAGGGACTTTGCACCTTTCGTATCATTTGTGCCCCATGCTGCTGTCTGCCTCCCTTTGGGGGCTGGAGCCCAGCATGGCCTTCATCCCCTCCTCTTCCTCCCTTCCCCACCTGCAGCATTAGTCCTGTGCTGAGTTTGCTGGCTTGAGGCACTGCGGGAAGGGAGGGAGCGGGTCTGCAGCCATGAGGGAGTACCAAGTGGGAAAGATAGGGCTTAGCAAAGTCGTTGGAGTCCAAATGGGGGAATAGGGTGTGGCAGGTGGGTCAGTGCAGTGAGGGGACCTACTATTTATGCAGGGTCACTTGAATGCGATGGCCATGGGCCAGGCTGGTGTGGGGAGCCCCTCACCCTGCCCCATAGCCTGGCCAAGGCAAAGTCCTGAGCCTTGTTCCCCTTCTGGCTGTCTCAAGCAGGTCCCTGGACTCGGGTCCCAGTGTTGTGCTGGGGTGGGGGTGCATGCTGCAGTCTGGACTGCATGGCGGGGTTCGGTGCATGCTTTGCCTTCAGCCTTCAGGTGCCAACAGGATCAAACCCAGCCTGAGCTCAGGGAGGATGCAATGCCCAGGCTCAGCCAAAGGCTATTTCTTGGCCTTCATCCTACCCTGTCTCCCTGCACAGTTCTATGGGGAGGGTCCCCAGGGAGCAGATATTTGTCCTCAAGGCTAAAGGGCAGAGTCCAGCTCTGCCATCTCCTGGGTTTCTGGGTGCCTGAGTGTCTCCAGTGCTCCCTGACATGCTCCGATGTGGGGGTGCAGAGGTGCTGAGTGTGGGTAGCTCAGCAGGGTTGCCCCTTTGCCACCCCCATCCTTCCCAAGGAGGGAAATTTGCGTGCCGGGTTTGTCCTGGGATGAAGCAGGAAGGCTGAGCAGAGCCTCGGCTGGGCTTTGCCTTCCTGCTCCTCCAGCCTCACGCTGCATGTGCTGCCTCTGGCCCCACTCACCCCGCGCCGGGTGCCCAACCCTGCTGCCCGCCGGGACCGGGGCCGATGCTCTGTTAACTCTTCTTCTGCTTGGTGACTCCTTCTTTCTTCCAGGCAATCCGCCAGTCCAAACTAAAAAAGCGCTGAAGCAGCGATTCCTCAAACTGCTGCCCTGCTGCCGGCCCAAATCCATCCCCTCGCTCAGCGAAAGCAAGTGCTTCTTCTTGCCTTTGTGTGTGTGTGTGTCCCCGGCGGTGCTGCTGCCTGCTCTCCGCCCTGGCCCTGCCTGCGGGAAGGGGACGCCTCCGCCTCTCCCCTGCTCTGGGTTTGGGGCTATCAGGATCAATCCTGCCTTGGAGGGGTCCGATCCCGTGGGCTCTGCACCAGCCTCTGTCCTCACCTGCCGACGGGCTGGTTTTCTTCCTCTCCAGCTCCCCGGAGCAGCTCCCAGCGGCAAGACCGGCTTGGGAGCCGGCTCAGGGCAGCCGGACTCTCCTGGCGCTGGTTTAAGGGGTGGGGGGTTGTTGCTCAAAGTTCAATGTCGGTTTGGAGATGGAGGTGTGATGGGGGGATGAAAAAGGCTGAGCAGGGAGTGAGCGCAGAGCCACTTAACCCCCTGCACTGGGTGTGCTTGGCTCCTCGGTGAGTCCAAGCCCCTGCTCAGGGTCTCTTTCTGCCCACCGGTGCAAGCCAATCGCCCCTGGGAAAAGGTGAGTATGGAGGGGCAGGGGCTGAACCATCCCACGGAGAGGGGGTACTTGCTATGGGACCACAGCTCCTCTTGGCTGAAGTGGGGTCTGGGGGTGCTGGCTGCTGCAGGCAGGGGTTGTGCAGCTTGACAGATGGGTGGGGAGAAGCCATTGATGAAGGTGGGGGCACAGTGGGCAGGATGGAATCTTGAAAGGCTGGGGGGCATTTGGGGCTGGGAGTTCTGGAGGGGCAACTCTCCTGCTGGACATGAACCCTGGTGCAGCACAGACCTGCAGGACATCAAGGGCCTCAGCTCCACAGGGCAGACACTTGTGCTGGTGGGAGGAGAAGGGCGGGCAGGCAGGGAGGGTTTCAGCACTGGAGGGGTTTCACACCCCCTTTCTGCTCAGCCTGGGCTGTGCTGGAGGCTGGGGGGGGGTGTTGCCCAGTGTCCATCCCTGGTCTGCCCCTAGGGTCTCTCTGAGTGTCCCCTGCTGGCATAGACATAACTCTGGCTGAGCAGAGCACCCCAAAAATATGTCACCCTGGGCAGGTGTGAGACCATGGGATGTGCTCTCCTGCCCCCTGGCATGACAGGGTAGAGTAGGACAGTGCTGGCCTCAGCTGCCCTCTCTTCCCCTGGGTTCCTTGCAGACAGTGTTGAGGATGAGTTTGAGCTTTCCACCGTCTGCCACCGCCCTGAGGGGCTGGATCAGCTTCAGGAGCAGACCAAGTTCACCCGAAAAGAGCTGCAGGTCCTGTACCGAGGCTTCAAAAATGTGAGTACCCCTTGACCAGCTTTGATAGCCCCACCTCTGCTGCCATGTCCACCTCAGTGTTGATTTGCACCTGGCAGTGCCCAGTGTTTGTGAAGGCTGTTGGGACCTTGAGGTTGATGTTTATATAAAGCTACAGCCTAATCCTGCCTCCAGTGAGCTCAGTGGGGAGACCTGATCCTGTGCTCCATTTCCTTGGATGCACAGAGCCCCCTTCCTGGGTGCCTGGGATGCAGAGCCCCTCCAGTGAGGGGTGCAGCCCACAAAATCAGGGAGATGCTCCAAGCAGCCTTACCAACCACCCCACCAGGTGTGCAGGGCAGGGAGCAAGGCAAAGCAAGGGAGTCACAGGGATTTAGGGTGGTGCTCACCCCCCTCCTGCAATGTGGAAGTGACGCTGTGGCTTGGCCCTGGCAGGAGTGCCCGAGCGGCATTGTCAACGAAGAAAACTTCAAGCAGATCTATTCACAGTTCTTCCCTCAGGGAGGTGAGTGCCCATCCCCGTCCCCACGCCCTGCATGGGTGCCTCTGTGAGGCAGGGGGTCACACAACAGTCCCTCATACTGCCCTTCTCCCTGCAGACTCCAGCACATATGCCAGCTTCCTCTTCAATGCCTTTGACACTGACCACGATGGGTCTGTCAGCTTTGAGGTGAGCTCTGGCCAAGGAGGGGGTGATGGGATGGCAGTGGGGCAGGAAGAGTGCATCTCTTCAGGTACTGCGGGCTGGGATCAGCAGCATTGCTGTTGCAGATAGATGAAGAGCTTTGCAGGAGCTGGTGGAGTTTATTAAATTCCCAGAGACAGTAGAAAAACAGTGAAAAGCAACAAAAAATGGCTTTCTGTATTTTCTGGCTAGTGTCTTGTATGATATGTAGACTGGCAGAAACAACCATGGCTGGGTCTTGTTCAGGCTTTGGCTGAACAGCAGGTCCTGATGCACAGTGTCCTCTTGGGTGCTGTGACTCAAGGGACTAGCGTGGGACATATACGGGGCCAAGCACTTGTTTCTCCCCAGGCTCTATTCGATACCAATATTTCCCTTCTCAGCCCAGCCCGAGGCCACATCTGGGCTGAGTTCCCCTCTGCTGGAGGGACAAGCAGGGCAGTACCCTTTGTGTCTGTGAGGCCCTTTGTGGCTGTAACTCCCATTTGCTTGCCTTGTCTATCCTTGCAGGACTTTGTGTCTGGGCTGTCCACCATCCTGCGAGGCACCATTGACGATCGCCTGAACTGGGCCTTCAACCTCTATGACCTGAACAAAGATGGCTGCATCACCAAAGAGGTGGGATGGGGGGTCCAGACAGGTCCCCAGGACCAGCACAGGTTTGCACCTGTCAGGGACAAGGGCAGGACTCGGGAGTGTTGGCTGAGCCCTGGAGGAGAGCTCAGAGGGTCAATATTTAACTAAGCTTAGCTCTGCAAACATGTCCCTCCTGGCTCCTTGGCACTGGTGTGTCTCTGGGATGGAGGGTAGATGAGGGGTGTGCTGCTTTGGGGCTCTATCACACATGCAGGCACACACATGGCCCACACTGTGCACAGAACCAGCAGAAACACATCTGAGCACCCCACAGGTCTTTTGGAAGCATCCTGACAAAGATGTGGGTTGGGGACTGGGTGGAGACAGAGCCCTGTGTTAACCCTGCTTCCCTTCCCATCAGGAAATGCTGGACATCATGAAGTCCATCTACGACATGATGGGCAAATATACCTACCCGGCCATGCGGGAGGAAGCGCCCCGGGAGCATGTGGAGAACTTCTTCCAGGTGAGCTGAGCATATCCTGGGGAAGCAGAGCTCCAGCACTGAGCCAGTGACTGCAGTGGGTGCAGCTGAAAACACCCCACACTGAGGATGAAGAAGAGCTCTGCTGGTCCTGCTGGGTGCTTGGGGATGGCTGCCACAGAGGTGTGCTGTGTCCACCCTGGGCAGGGGGTACTGGGCTCTCCCTGGGCTGGGGCTGTCCCTGCTATTACCCCTGTGATGTGCTTGTTTGCAGAAAATGGACCGGAACAAGGACGGTGTGGTGACAATTGAGGAGTTCCTGGAATCCTGCCAGAAGGTAAAGCCACCAGCAGCTCTTCTCTGGGCTGGGTCACCACCCTGTCTGTTGGAGACCTTTGTCCCCCACACTTCCCTCCTGGCAGAGAGGGGATGACGCCAGGGCTCCCAGGGGCAAGGCTGGAGCTCTGCTTTGGGAAGTGTACCCATGCTGTCATCCCTGTACAGATGACAAGAGCCATGCATCCCAGCAGGGCTTGGAAACTGCCTGTAACCCCTGGGGCTCTTGACTCATGTGCCAGAGCTGCCATAAGGGTAAAGCCAAGTTTGGGGGAGCTGCTCAGATTCCTGTTCTGTGCCCAACTTGCCCACTTCCCACCTGCTCCTGACAGGACGAGAACATCATGCGGTCCATGCAGCTCTTCGACAGTGTGATTTAGCTCCCGGACCTGCCTCCAGCTCAGCGCTCCTGACACTGGGCCCAGAACCTGCTTCTCTCTCTTGACTTTTCCTTCGAGCCTCCCCTCCGCTGGCTGCGCAGACACCCCCGAAGGAAGGGACCTCCCTTTCCGGAGATGCAGTCAGCGCTGAGATCTTCCCTTTGCCCTGAGCCGGCTCTGCTTTCCTCGGGGGATCCCAAGCAGGTGCTCCCAGACATCAGAGCATGGGCATGGCTGGCACAGGATGAGCATTTCACCTGGATGGACCTCCCTGCACCCATTCCTGGTGCAGAAGCTGCAGCCTTGGGCTGCAATAGAGGTTTTTCCCCATGCACACCACCCCGTGCAGCTCCCCTAATCCTGATCCTCCCCAGCCCCAGGAGCCCCCAGTCCCGGCTCCAGCCCAAACCCTCCAGTGATGCTGTCTAGAAACCACTAAAGTCTTGCAAAGGGCCCCAGTGCCTTGGCTTCCTCCCCTGCCCTGGCCATGTCCTGCCATGGGGAGCATGTCCAGCGTGCCAGCCACCCTCCCTGTCCAGACACGGGGCCAGTGGGTGGGCAGAGGGACCATGCCTGGAGAAGGCAGCCACATGGGCACCTGGGGCTCATTGCTGCATGAACTGTGGGGAGCATCCCCTGATCCCAAGGGTCCTGGTTAGACCTAGGAGGCTCATCCTGACAAGGGGAGAGGGGAGACTAAAGGAACTCCGAGGTGACTTCTTGTGGCACAGGTCCCCCAGAATGAAGGATGCGAGGCTGGAAGGGATGCAACCTCAGCCCCTGTCCCTTGAGTTCAGGGAGCTGGCACACAGGGACCTCAGGGAACCACTTTGAGGCTCCAATCAAGAGATACCCTGGCTTCCATGTCCTCAGGAAGGGTTGGAAAGGGTATGAGGACACATAAAAGAAGGAGATGTGCTGAGCTCTGGTGGCTGTCCTGGCCCTGAGAGCTCACAGCCATGCTCTTGGCATCGTTTGCTGCTCCCAGGCCCAGGCTCATCCCGGCCCACCTGCTGCCCAGGGGCTGGGGAATGAGCAATGGGACAGAGAGGTGTCCCCACAGGCATAGCCCTGTGCTGGGGATGTGGTTGAGCTGGCAGCTCCTGGGAGAGATAGCTGAGGCTGGGGACAGCCTCATGGCTGGAAGTCATTGCCATGCTGCTGGCAGGCTGGAGGGTCACCTTGGGGCAGGGGGGCTCATCCCCATCTCCCAGCATGGCCAGGTGAGAGCCTGCGTGGGGACCCTGGTGCTCCCCACATCCTTGTCACCATCAGCTCCTTGGAGCTGGGTGTGTGCAGGCAAGCCTGTCCTGCCCACATACCACTTTGAGTTGAAGCTGAGTGATGCCCATGTGCTAATGATCCCATGCCAATGCCAGAGGCCCTCCACAGGCATTGGGAATGTACCCAGCCTTGGCAGTCCCTGACTGTGGCTCTAGCATCTGCATCCTTAGCAGCCAAGGGTGATTTGGGCTGGCCTAAACTGCAGTGTCTGGGATCAACTGGGAAGGAGTGCAAGGCCAGCACCCACGTCAGGCTGGGCCCCAGACCCAGGCTGAGCCCCTGGTGTTGGAGATATTAGAAATCCCCCCTGGGGCTCTGAGCCAAAGCTACGGGGCCACTTCCCAGCGGGACCATCCTTATCCCATCCCTTGTAGATATGATGTGTTTTTTAGGTTCATTCAACACATTATTCACCTCGCAGAAATGACGTGTTTTTTTAGGTTCATTCAACACACCCTTCATCTTGCAGACCTGTTCCCAGGTTTGTTGTGGGGCTGAGCTCCCACTTGCATTCTCTCAAGGGTGGGAGGGCAGGTATCCCAAACCTTACCCCTTGCGTCCCTTTCTCCCTGTTCTCCCTCCTCCCAGGCTCTCTGGGGTGCCCACAATCCCCCTCCCACATGGAGCAGATGCCGCCTTCTCCCTCACGCTGTAGGTCGCATGGAGTGACCCCCTGCCCCGGGGCATGGTGACCCACAACCCGCTTGGCATCTCCAGTCTGTATATTTTGTATTATAACAATTATATGGGTAAAAAAACCACAAACAAACAAACAAACAAACCAACCAATAAAATCTAACCACAGTCGCTATGCACACCACCGTTATGTTTTTGCATCTGTCAGCTGTCTGGGGTGGGGGTGAAGGGGAAATGTGGGACTGAGAGTCTCTGCAGAGGGTGGCAGCCTTTTTGGGGTGCTGTGGCTGCAGGGTGCTCTGCAGAGGTTGCACAGGGGACAAGGTGTGCGCTGAGCCTGGCCATGCCATTGATGGTCCTGGGCGCATCTTCCCCTCTAACCCACTTTTCCCAGTATATCCTATCCCCTGAGCTCTGTTTGGCTGGTTGCTATTTTGGGCAATGTATCCAAGGGTGTGCCCTCTCATGGCACAGGGATGCTGTGAGCCACTGATGGGATCCCGGCACAGTGATTCACTCCAGCATCCTGAATACTGCCTAGAAACACAGGCATTTTGTAAAAGGATTAAATCCCAACACTGGGAGAACTGTTACTGCAAGATTAGTTTGGCATGACCAAAGCTATGAGCACAATGCCAGCTTCAGGGTCCAGTCACTGCCCAACTCTCTATAGGGTGGTATGAGAGTCCTGTTTATTTTCCACCCAAATTCTGTGTATTTCTCCTCTCTAATCCCTCTGTAAAGTCTTGTGTATCAATACAATTCAGCTAGTTACTATTTAGGGCAGCAGCACAGTTTATATTTTTGCTCTTTGAAAGCTTTAGCTTGAACCTGGTGGTAACCAGAGATGCTCCTTCACAAGGGGCTCTGCTGCAGCTTCTGGAGCAGGTACAGATGGAGATGGAAATGCAGCCGTCTTGGGTTTCTTGTCACGCCAGACAGGGATAAGCTCAAACGTGGTCGAAACGTGATGTGTCTGCCGTGATGTGTGCGGGCTTTCTCCAGCCCCTCCTCCCCAGCCAGGTCGTTCAGCAGCTCTTTGCTCACTGGTTCCTTGTTGGCTGGTACCTGCTGCGGCTCCCAGTGCTGGCAGGGATGGAAGGATGACCTCGCTGGCCTCTCTCCACAGCCACATGGGAGGTCATCTACTCAGCCCTGGGGTCTCTGACTCGTGCTCCCAATGCAGCTGGAAGTTCTCTCAGGAGAAATGCCATCTGACGTTAGACCCCTCCTCTGATTTACTGAGATCCACCTCAGCTTTGTATCCCATCTTTCAGCATTCTCGTAAGCCTCTTCCAGGCACGGAAACACCTCCGACCGTAACATCGGCCGTGCTGTGGGAGGAGGGAAGAGTGGCCGCAGGGGCTCTCCCCTCGGCAGCAGCTCAGTCTCCCATCCGCGCCACAGCCCCGGTGGATCCTGCTTAGCTTGCGGGGCACCGCCGCAAGTAGGTCACGTCTCACGGGAACCCGCGCACCCTTTGGCCCTGCGCACGCGCAGACCCGCCCGCGCGCCGACAGGCGCATGCGCAAAACCGAAGTAAACACTCCACTCCCCATCCTCCCTCCCCCACTCAGCGCCGCTTCCCTACACAAACCGCAATGCGCATGCGCGCCATCCTCGCCACCACCTCCCT
>NW_021939122.1:11076639-11100369 GCF_001715985.3 Manacus vitellinus
CCCCGGGGCTTCGACTGGAGCGGGGAGCGCCCTTCGACGGCAGCTATGCGGCGGGGCGAGCGTAGGCCCGGCTCCCAAGCGCGCCCATGATTCCTCAGAGAGGCTGAGGCAGTGCTGTGTCTCGCCTGCTGGTACGTGAGTAAAGGAGGTAGGATCGAGAGAGAGAGAGCAGAGCTACCGCGCGATTATCCCGGCTGTACGTGCTCTTTCTGCGCGCCAGAAGCTCAGATTCAGTTTCCTGAGCAGGGAATATGTGATTCCACATGCATGTGCTCTGTAATTAATATTAAATGGCCCTTGTTCTCCAAAGTGTTCTAGCTTATCATTTTAATTCGGCTGTGGGACAGTCCTCTGTCTTTTGACATAGTTGGCATCATTGAAAGGTTTAAATTGTTGCTGAAGCTGCAGAATAAAGTGACTTTTTTTGCATTTCTCACTAGTGACAGAATTTGTCTGCATTTCTGGCAGGTCAGTTAAGGTAGGTGGTTGAAAGCTAGCAAGAAACATGGTTTATTCCCAGCATAATAGTTGGTTTGAAATCGTTCTGATTCCTGTGATCTGTTGCTATTTTTGTACCTATAATGACTTTCCAGTAGAAGAACAAAGTGATTAACAGATGAAATGGAGAGGGAAACGGGCAGTTTATCAAACTCGGTATCTGCATTGTTTTACAGAATGTCTTTTGTTTATATCTTAAAAAGAAAAGACTGTTTGGCTTTGCAAATGTCTCTGTGTGAGGTGCATTAGGCCCAGTTAAGTCTTTATTTTTTAGTATCTACTAGGGCTTAGATACAGTCAGCATGGAGAAAGATCTCTCTACTTTGCTAATAGCTTAAAATTCTGTGAAGATAGAGGCTAAATTGAAAGCTTTGGAGACATACCAGTGAAGAGAAACACAGGTTGTAACAGCATGTTTTCTCATATTCCTGCCGATACATGTGGACCATGGATCACCTGTTCATCCAGGTTTATATTGGAACTACTGAGTATACTGTAATCGTTTTTCTGGTGGTGCTAGTTACGTTGTTGGTCACCTCTGCATATATTTTGTTGCAGGTGTTCTTGAGCTTACTATGCATAAAACAAAGCAAGAAAATGGCCTCTGCCCAATGAAGCCATCAAACAGTGGTTAGGAGTTACCAGTCTAACGATAATAAGTGTACAGGAAAAAAAGGCATAGGGGAGTGTTTAGAAAAAAAAGACAGGCAAACAAAAAACCACCACCGACAGAAAAGCAAACCTGTGGTGAATGAGGTTAATGGCAGTGAGTGAAAACATCTGTCTTGTTAGTGACTCAGGGAATTATAAGGTTAAGAGTAAAACAGCAATTAACTTCAGAAGTATAGGTAAATACTTAAAACATAGGGCAGTGGTTAACACAGGCTAGAGGGATGGTGAGATTAAAGCAGTGAGGTGGAGAATTTGGATCTTTTGTAGAAAAGGCAGAGGAGAATTGGCCAAATACTGGTTGTACACTGTGAGAATGTGAAGAGTTTATGACAGATATCAAATTCACTGTTTTGCAGAGTAATAAGATCTAAGATTACTGAGTGCAAAGCTTTCATGCTCTGCCTCTAGGATGTCCTGGCTTTTAGTGATGGAGAATGTGGTAACTGGGACGAGGTATTTGGCATGATCTGTTGACTTTGTATCAACCTGACACACAGTCCTGATGGAGTAATACAAAACCAGGTCGATTTTCTGTTGGACAGAAAGATCCAAGAGTCATCACCAGCTGGTGACAGTAGTAACCTAAGAAATGTGGAGACAGATGGAAAAGTATCACTTCAGATTAGCCTGTTCTCTTCAGCCTTATTTAATTAGTTTTTGTTAGCTGAATTTCCTTTTGTTATAGTAGGCTCTGCTCTGCTTCAGGCTTGTGGGTCTGAAAGAGAAGTATATGTAAAGTGAAACTGTTCTGAATGAGTTATGAGACGTAGGTGGTATTCATTGGGTCCCACATGTTTTTGTTCCTTTTGTGGGTTCTTGAGCTTCTTCAGGGCAGCATCAGTCAAAATGAGTAAGCTGTGGTGAGAATGAGAAATTCATTCTGGGTTAAATAAACCTGGAGGTTTTCAGGCCTCACAACCACTCTCTTGTTGTTGCCCTGTTTAACTCCTCTGTTTGCCACTGGGCAGTTGTGAGGAGCAGTAGTTGCTCAGCTTTGCCACGTTGTGGTGCCAGGCAGTCTGAGATTGCTCTTTGACAGACTAATTCTTAAACTTGAGCCTGCTTTAAGCTGCTTAAAAGAGCATTGCACACTTAACATGTAATTGAGATACCTGTTAATATGTAGAAAATGCTTCGGTTACATCAGTTTGGAGTTTTGAAAGGTGATAGGAGTGTGGTTTTGGCCTCAGTGAGACCAAATATTTACAGATTTAGAGCATTGAGTAGCTCTGGAAATGAAGATACTGTCTGCCTTTTGAACTGGTGTTCTGTGGGAACTTGTGAGCTTTGTGTATTAGGATCATCATTCACCATGGAGTGGCCGTGCTGTTTGAAAATAAGAGCTTATTAAATTTCATGTTATTTTAGTCTCTGGTCTTTGCAAGGGCTGCCAAGCTGAAGCTTTGTTTTCAAGTGCCCACTTGTGGTTGAACTGTTTGCACATGGGTCTAAGTGAATTGGCTTAAGAGTGCATTGAGGGTGCTTTTTTAATTGTTTCTAGAATGGGAGGATTAGATTTAAAACCAGAAGCAATTACAATTTCTATGGAATTCCAAGACTTTCAGTACAATCTGTTCTAAAATCACTTGTGTAGAGGCTTTTATATATGATTATTCACAGACATAGTATTAGCTTGTAAAATGTGGGAACTTTAAAGTAAGATACCAACTTGCAAGTTAATTTTGACAAGGAGCCTATAAACTGAATAAAAGGAATGAAATCCTAAGCATTTTGTTGAGTCACTTGCACATATTTTTTTTTTTAATTACGCAGCATCTCCCCCACTATGTGTTTATATACTCTGTGTATATAAATTCTAATCTGTGCCACCAGTTAAGCATTTTCGAGGTACTAAACATTTTCAGATGTCTTCAGTATTCACCTTACAATTAAATCTATTTTGTAGGTGTCTGGAGTGATAGTTTAATTAGGTTATGACTGTTCGGTCTGCTGCTATAATAATGCTGACTTGACTTGTCAAGGGCATATGCTCAGGAACACAGGTTGTATTCTGAAAACTAATTGCTTCAGTGGCCAAAACTATGAGACCTTAGATCATAAGAAATGAAACAAGTTATAATTGCATTTTAAATTTAGATCAGTTGAGGTTATTGCACTTCCCTAATGCGAACTAATTTTTTTTCCTTTCTGCTTTGGGAAGCTTTTTGATGAATGTAGCAGAAGAGTTTCATGAAGCAGGCATAATCTAACTGGATAATTTTAATCTTGTTTCCCATAGGATTTTATGGAAGACCTTGGGTGATGGAGCAGAGGAAAGAACTTTTTAGAAGGCAAGTCATGCTTCCCCTTACTGCAGCACATTCCATCGCAATGAAATCATAATCTTCCACTTAAGCCTGGAAAGAATTATTGTTCTAACCTAGAGAAACTTTTTGCCTAATATCTATATTCTTAGAGACTCATATTCACCTTTTTATCTTGCATGGACTGAATTTGTCCACTATAATTTGTGCTTAAAGTTATTGTGACTTAACAGTATAACGCAATGTTCAGTGAAGAAAAAAATTAGATCAAGTAAAAGAATAAGATGAAGTGAAACTTAGAATTCCTGAATTTGTAGGCTATTTGAAGGCTTTTTTCCTATGTTTGTAGACTTCAGAAGTGGGGACTGAATACGTACCTGTATGCTCCAAAGGATGACTACAAGCACAGGATGTTTTGGCGAGAAATGTACTCTGTGGAGGAAGCAGGTAATTGCCTTTATTTCTCCTCTGTGTTTTCTATAAAGAGACTTTAGAATTAATTGGTTATTGCTATGTATACTTATGTATGTATAATCACAGTAGCCATTCCCAAAAGTGACTGGAGACCTCTTTCTTAATAGTCTGCAGGTGTATTTTTTGCGGCTTTGGAACAAGCATGGATTTACTTTTAACTATAACTGCAGATGATGTCTGAAATTGCTTTAAGGCTTTGTCTTACAAGATTTACTTTTTTTTTCAAGGGAAATTATTCCTCTGGCTCTTGAACATCTGCACCATATTTGAAGTAGAAATTTATTTGCTTCAGAAAAGAGAAAAAAATTGAGCAAATAGCATGTCCCTTTATGTCATTCATTAAGCCCTTGTCTCAATGAAGAAAGTACCTATTAGAAAAACAACTCTTGACTAGTTAGTTAGAACATAAGACCTGTTCATGCTGATGTGAGACTTTTTATCCACCTCTGGCATTTTTGGGATCTTTGGTGTTTTATTAGACTGAGGGATTGTAGTT
This sequence comes from Manacus vitellinus, assembly GCF_001715985.3. Classification (NCBI taxonomy): domain Eukaryota; kingdom Metazoa; phylum Chordata; class Aves; order Passeriformes; family Pipridae; genus Manacus; species Manacus vitellinus. Next base: position 11,081,044 of record NW_021939122.1, read on the forward strand.
TTCCTTGGGTGGGGGGAAAAATTATACTCTTGAAATTAAATAATCCTTCTTGGAGACCACTTTGAATCAGTGCAGAAATATAATCTAAAGGTTACTGCAAGGTAATTGCCAATAGCAGCAAAGATTGTTAAATATTCTAAAAATAATTCTTATTATTCATTGTATGGAAGATGAAATTTCAAGTTTGCTTCTTAAAGCAACTACTTGTGCACAGTGGTGTTAAAACCCATGTTTTCCATGTGCCCTAAGTTTCAGTGATATGAGTGGTACATGAACCTCTGTCACACAGGGTGATACTTCTGCACTGAATTGTCTGTTAGTATGTGTGGGCAAAGTGAGTAATAATTCTAGAACTGTTGGTGTGCATAGTGTGGAAACAGACTATATCTGTATTTGTCTCACGGTACTGAGATAAAGAGAATTTTAAAAATATTTATAAAACTTAAACATGGAAAATAAGAATACAAGGACAGTTGTTGCATTCCTTTCGGCATAATTTCTGAGAACTCTTGCAAATAATTTGGTGCTCCTTGCTGTGTTAATTTCAAGAAATTCCAGCAGTTTTTTAAAAATTCTGATAGAAGAGGCTTCTGAACTTCGTAATTTACTTAAAATGATGCCCAAGAATTTTTTTTAATTGTTGAGTCCCTCTACAATATTTCAATTTGATTTCCAGAGCAGCTAATGACTCTGATATCAGCTGCACGAGAACACGAAATAGAGTTCATCTATGCAATTTCACCTGGACTTGACATCACTTTCTCCAATCCTAAAGAGGTATCCACATTGAAACGTAAGCTGGACCAGGTGAGTGTGACACAAACAGCACAGTTGCAGCACTGCTTGGTTTGGAGACTCCAATACCTTGCTTACTCTTGCAGCTTTTCAGCACGTTCTTGAACCTTTTCAGCACTAGTGTTGCTTTTGGTGCCTCTGAACAATTCTGATGGGTGTGTTTGGGTTGCATTGCAGAAGTGGCCAGCGATCACCTAGGCTTTTAAAAAAGTCTCATCTTGTATGGGATTCTGAAGGCTATTTTTGTCTTCAGAGTATTCTGGAATCTTGAAGCCAGGATGCACTGCTAAAGCAAGAACTCTTGCCTGCAACAAACGCCTTTGCAGGCAGACCTGACATGCACATCTTCTTTGTTCTCTTAATTGACTCCTCTCCTTTGTCCAAGAGCTATTTCAGAATTAGCTTTTTTCCCAGCTGTCTGTTCTGCGAGATCAGCTTTGGGTTGTTAAAACTGGAACAGATTGCAGGTCTTTAGAGGTCTAATCTTTGAGAGAAGCAGAGCTATGGGCCAGAGATAGGCATTCATTGTGAATAGAAACCAAAGTCTGTCTTGCCTCCACTACCTTCTCTTCTCCATTCCTATGGCTTTCCCTTTAAGATTAAGATTAGATTTAAAAATTTTAGTTTGATTTAAAAAGAAAATGAAAATAATTTAACAAATTAAACCTTTTGCTCTTGTCTCTTGTATTAGGTTTCCCAGTTTGGCTGCAGATCTTTTGCACTGCTGTTTGATGACATCGATCATAACATGTGTGCAGCAGACAAAGAAGTTTTCAGTTCTTTTGCTCATGCTCAAGTCTCGATCACAAATGAAATTTATCAATATCTAGGAGAACCAGACACATTCCTTTTCTGTCCTACAGGTAAAATGAGAGGAATCATTTGGTTCGGCCTCAGTCTTATTGGTTGGAAAGCTGGTTTAGCATTTAATAACTGCCTTAAGGAGTATTTTGGGGTTGATTGAAGAAATTGACTTATAAAGAAAGGTTCGGTTATTCAAATATATGCAAAGTTTTTGCCAAATCTACACAGCTATGAAAGGCTTAATGCCAAGCAAAGAAGGCAGCTTGATAGAATGGTTAAGGGAAGTTTTTTGGGTTTTTTTTTACTTAAACCAAAATCTTTTTGCCTCTTGAATTGGCTGGCTGTTAGTTTCTTAGAATTAAAGTAGAGGTACAGTCTGTGCTCACTGCTGTCACTGGTTCCTATATTTACTAAGATTACCCACTTCAGTAGTCACTGACTTGTTTATTTATTAAAAAATAAGATGACTTGCACTTGGGTCCAGTCATCGCTTTTTGAATTGCAAACTTCCTCTAATACCTTTGAGGTACTGGGGAGAAAATTACTATGTTCAGAAGTGTGGATGGTTGCAAGGAAGATTCAATTCAGTAGCAATGTTGTTATTGTTAATTAGTTTATCCCCTTAGACTGTAGTAGTTTGGTCCTGTTGCAGACCTTCAGTTTAACTTTAAAAGAGACGTGTGTTCCAGTGTTAATATTTTTAGATATTTGTATTTCATAAAAAGTCTCGGGGTTTTCCAGTTCTCTTGCACATTGTCTGCTGTAACCTGACCTTCTGTTTATGGACTTTATTAGTTTTTTTCTAATTTTGACATTTGAGCAATTTTAAATAAATTCTGTACCTTTTGTTTCTGGTCTTTATGTGAAGTATCGTTCATAATGTCCTTTTTATTTATACTTTAGACTTTTGGACCTTACCTGATTAATTTTATGGATGTTTCTCATTGCTTCCCTCAGTGTGTTTGTGGGACAGTTGGGTATGTTGTCACACATGTGCATCCTTCTAACAACAGTGACATTCTCTTTTCCTGTGCAGAGTACTGTGGAACTTTCTGTTATCCAAATGTTGCCCAATCACCGTATTTACGGACTGTAGGAGAAAAGCTGCTCCCTGGCATTGAGGTGTTATGGACAGGTAAAAATTGTTTGGTTTGCTGGCTTCTTTCTTTTAATTCACTGTTGTTGTTAAAAATTTTTCGCATAAGTATTTAATAAAATAAACTTTCCAGCTACTTGGGGATTGAATCTTCGAGTAGATGCAAAGCCCGCTGATTATCCTGTTTCCCTCTTAGGTCCAAAAGTTGTATCCAAAGACATTCCAGTAGAGTCCATAGAAGAAGTTTCTAAGATCATCAGGAGAGCACCAGTTATCTGGGATAACATTCATGCTAATGATTATGATCAAAAGAGGCTTTTTCTTGGGCCTTACAAGGGTCGGTCAACTGAGCTCATCCCTCGACTAAAGGGAGTTCTGACCAATCCAAACTGTGAATTTGAAGCCAATTATGTTGCCATTCACACACTTGCAACCTGGTACAAGTCTAACATGAATGGAGTGAGAAAAGATGTGGTGATGAGTAAGTATGCATAAATGTTTGCTGGATCTGTGCTTAACCATATGAATCATACTGGCTTTTGGTGTTTTTAATGATTCTACCCTTTCTTCACCAACTTTTTCTTCTTATGATCACCTAACCTTTTCTATCCCATAAGTAAATGTCAGTTGCCTGAAAGGTAATGAGCATTGAGCTTGCTTTTTGACTTCCTGGCACATATCTGTAGCACATATTATCAGAGAATTTCTTAGCCTTGAGAGGTATGTATGGTTGTATAATTAACACTCTCAGCAAGGAGTTTTAATGCCCAAATTTGACGTGTGTCCATGGATATGATGTCATTGGAATAGAAGCAGTTCAGATCAAAAGAAACCTTGAATGCCAGAGTGTCTGGTTTCTGCACACTGTTTCTGTGTCAACGTTGACGTCACCATAATTTTCCATTTTGGCTAATGCTTTGTGCTTCTTTGTGAAGAAGGCCTGTCAGAGTTATTGAATGCCTTGTCTAACACAACTTTTTTATTTTTATTATTTTAAATTAAACTTGCATGATAACTTTTTAAAATTTGTCTCTAGCTGATACTGAAGACAGTACCGTTTCAATCCAGATTAAGTTGGAAAACGAGGGGAGTGATGAAGATATTGAAACGGATGTTCTGTACAGCCCACAAATGGCCCTGAAATTGGCCTTAACAGAATGGTTGCAGGAATTTGGGGTACCTCAGCAATACAGCAGTGAGTATGATTTGGTATCATTCTGGGGTCGATAAAAAAATGGGGTTAGATGTTCAGTACTTGCATTTAAATTAAAAATATTTTATAGATCCAGGCAATTCCCATACTTTTCAGCTGGAAATATTTTCTACCTCAGTAATTGGGAAAACCTTAATAAAGAAGTAAGAATGCTTGATGTTCAGTGCCTGTAGCGCTCTGAGTGATCAACAGAAGCAACCTTGATGCATGATCCCTTGGCATTTCTGATGAAAGACAGGAAAGAGTCTGGATCTTGCTAGTCCTGCTTGTTACTACACTTCCATGGAATCTGAGAGAATAGGAAGTACAGTGGTTTTTTTGGAGTTGGTGTTAAATTATTATCAACACTAGTTCTGGTCCTGAAGAGTTCATGTTTTTCCAGTTGTTTTAAGATAGTTCTATTTTTCTGCGTTTCTGTCTACAGAAACCGGCTGGGTTCCTTCCAGCATTGTACACCTTTCTTGTAGCAATGGGAACTTGGGACCTGAGGTAAAATCTGTTTTTCTCAAATGTGGGTTTCAACTGGTCAGAGTGGAATGGAAGAGCCTGTCTCCCAGCTCTACCCTAGGGCATTTATCCTTTTCAACTGCTGTAGAGTTTTGTGTCTTTCTGAAACTCAGTTGCAGCAGAAACATTGGCTGAGGAATAGTAATTAAGATATCATCTTCCTCCATTTTCACAGAACAGTTTAAGTTGGAAGGGACCTCTTGAAATCTAATCTTGAGATATATCTTGAGTCTAACAACCTTGCTCAAGCAGGGTGAGTTAGAACAGGTTGTTCAAGACTGTGTCCAGTCAGGTTTTGAATTCAGTTTTCCCTACATTAAAAACATTTTTAAAACATTTAAACATAGTCCTTTTATTTTGAAGTGTTCTTTATATCCAAAGGCAACTTTAACAAGTCAGTTGATGCAGAGGGAAAAGTACTGACTTTAAGAGCTTTTTATTCTGGTGGCATAGTCAGAAATGCTGCTGGTAGTGCATAAATAAAATATTAATTAATTTTCCTAACTTCCCCCCCATCCTATCTTTGCTTACCAGTTACGTGCAAGGGAAACTTGCAAAAACCAAAACTAGTAGTTAGAATTACAGTGTCAGAAGTGAACAGGCAAAATACCAACAGGAAGCTGCGCTGATTGGATGCTGCAGTAATAAAATCACCTGTGGTTTGTAGAAGTTGCCGATTTGAATGTTAGTTGACAGATATTGAGAACTCTAAACTTATTTCTTCTTATTCTCAGGTAGGCAAGTGGCCCACAGTGGTGCTAAAACCTCTGTAGGGGATGTAGGGCCACTGGTGGCACCGTCCTCTTTAAATGCAGCAACGGTGGTTACCACGGTGTACCAAGAACCCATCATGAGTCAGGGCGCAGCGCTGAGCAGCGAGTCACCGGCCTTGGTCAAGGAGGAGGAGAAGAAGCAATCTGATGAGGAACCAATGGACATGGTGGTGGAAAAACAAGATGACTCAGACAAGAATGCTAACCAGATACTGACAGATATTGCCGAAGCCAAGATGGCAGAGGAGCTGAAGCCAATGGATACGGATAAGGAGAGTATAGTTGAGTCAAAGTCTCCAGAGATGTCTATGCAGGAAGACTCTGGTAGTGACATTGCACCTATGCAGACTGATGAGCAAATTAACAAAGAACACTTTGTGCCTGGGCCGAATGAAAAGCCTCTTTACACAGTAGAACCAGTGACTTTAGAGGACTTGCAGCTTCTTGCTGACTTGTTTTACCTTCCTTATGAACATGGGCCCAAAGGCGCACAGATGCTGAGGGAATTCCAGTGGCTCAGAGCAAATAGCAGTGTTGTCAGTGTTAATTGCAAAGGAAAGGATGCTGAAAAAGTAAGTGTGAATGCTGTTTCTGTCCTTCTAAATGAAAATCTTGAGCAATTTTATTTGTTGTCTGTAATAGAGACCGATGTTCTAATTCCTAGGACCTGAAGGGTAGTGTATAACTAACCACTGGTCACAGTAATTTTCATTCCTCCAGTGGAATCTACTGTTTTAAACCTGTAGTGCCATGTTGCTGTGAAGGCAGTCTGGTGTCTGCATTTGGCCAATGTTCCCTGTACTGGTCTCATTTTAACAGCCATAGGGGATATCTGTGAGTCACTTGTGGTGTGGTAGTCAACACTAGTAAAATGAAGTAATGAATTACATAGTCTTCCTCCATATTTAGAGTACCACTCCTCCCTAGAAGCCTGTGTTTGATCCTGTGGATCTTTTTCATAGATAGAAGAATGGCGTAACCGAGCAGCCAAGTTTGAAGAGATGTGCAGCTTGGTGATGGGGATGTTCACTCGCCTCTCCAATTGTGCCAACAGGACAATCCTTTATGACATGTACTCCTACGTCTGGGATATCAAGAGTATTATGTCAATGGTGAAATCTTTTGTGCAGTGGTTAGGTAGGTGCATTGGGAGCCATTATAATCCCAGACAGCATATTTTTTATGTGTGTTTTTAATTAGCCCACGGGGAAAACTGAAGTATTAGGCAAATGTGCTTTCTTGGATGGGGGTCTGGTTTGACCCTGTTTTAAAGGTTTTCCTGTCTTGCTATTTGAAGCAATACTTGCAGTGAGTTTACTTTGCTATTATAAGTGAAGTCTGTCTGCTGGATGGTTAAGATTGGAGACCTTGATTTTCTTCTTGGGCTAATGAAACTTGAATCTCATCTGACACGTAAGTGTTGACTTTAACTTACTCTTGACTGAATGCACACTGGACTATGTCATTAACTCCTTGGATACCCCACTGTATGATTGGAAATGACACTACGAAATGTGACCACATCAGCCATCTGCTGTTTGCTCTGTCTTGATAACATTATTGCTGTCTTCAACAGACCTTTGTGGGCTTGGCCATGAGGAAGCTGATCCTCCCAGCCCTGTGCGCATGCGAGCTTTAGCATAAGGCTATTCTGGTGCAAAATAAGTTCTTATAAACACTTTCCAAATTACTGATTTTTTTTTAATTACTTTTTTTTTTTTTTAGTAATGGGTGGAAATTGTGGAGCTCTCTAGACAGATTTAGTCTGAGACTTAAAATGATCTTGAAACAGGTTTTCCTTTTCTTTTTTATTTTTTTTTTTTATGTATGGCTCTTTCTTGTTTGCTTTGGTTTTTTTCCTGAAAGATTTTTGGGGGATCCTAAGTTGGCAGATAGCACCAGCATGGCCTGGGTAATTCTAGTGACCTCATTTCACTTTCAGGTTTCAATACAACTGTAAGGAATATGCTGTGGAGTTTCTTGACATACACAGCAGACAGCAAAGCTGATGGTCTTAAGTCACACTTTCTGTAACTGTCACAAACCTCACAGTGGTTGACCATTACACAACCTTGGTCTAGTCCTAGTGTTTGGATTGTCTTTAAATTATATTCTTAAACACTGGCAGGTGTAAGCAGGGACAGAGAAGACCTGTTAAATCATCAAGTCAGTCCACGCCCAACAACTTACTGTGTTTTGTGCTTATTAAATATCTGATCCCAATATGTATAGTTGAAAAAGAAGAAGTTAAGAAGAGAGCTTTTAAGACTACCTTCTGCAAAGTACAGAGAAGAAGACTAGTGTGGGTGGAGAACTCAGCAGCATTGTAGTATGTTAACGTTTCTCTAACAACCTCATGCTGTTTAAAAACTTTAGTTTGTGAATTTTAAGTGTGACACAACTCCCCCAACTTTACTATTCTTGCTGTATGTTGACCTTTAGCTAGACAGAATGCTCTCTTCTTGATAGCTTAATCAGCTTAAAACTCCAGGCCAAGGCTCTATAAAGAGAACAGTGATTCTTGTAATCTCTGAATGTTTAGGACCCAAGTTAAGACTGCATTTCAGAAGTATCAGACTACCTACTGATTTCATCTGAAGTTGTCTTCAGTTTTCAATGTCCATGTAAAGTTGGGTTCAAGTCTCTAAATGGATCAAATATTTGGAATAGTTTGCAGAAGAAACCAACTCTAATACAAGCTCTGTTAACTTTGTCACTGTTCTGTTCCAGTACTCACACTATTATTAGGTAGTTGAAAAATTCAGGATTTTTCACATGTACAGATTAATACTCTTATGCTAGCAGTGCTTCTGTGAGAGAGGCCATTTTTGTCTTCAGCTTATGTTTTTATCACTAATGTAAATACATACAGAGCAAAGGTCTGTGATAAAATAGGTCATTATATAAAGTCAAGTACACTACAAATAGAAACAAGTTAGTTTTCACAACGGTGTGCTCAATGGTCCACTGGATGTTCACTTTCTTCACCACTCCTCAAGTCCAGCTAGCATTCAGTCCCTTAAATTAGTGTGGCTGTACAGTACTATGGATTACTAATGACTTCTATTGTCTTCTTCCCCATTGTGTACAGATGGGAGAATCCTCAGCACAAGTTTCTACTGCTATTGGATGGACAGCGCCAGATGTTCACAGCGCGTCGTCATTAATTAATTAAAATGGAAAGGTTTTGTCTGTGAGGCAGCTCAGATAGATTAGATGTGCAACAGGCATGAACTGAAGTCACATTTGCGCAGCGACTAAGGCATTAACTATGTTTTTCATTTATACAGCTCTTCATTCACGCAGCTCTTTACTGTAATAATTGGAAGTGCTAGTTAAGTTGTAGTCTCAAAGGAGAGACAAATACTGTCTTCCAAGTTATTGACTAAATCTCCTTGTGAAGGATATTTTCTTATGTGAGAATTCTAAAATGTGGGAGTAAACCAAATTTGAATTCTGGTGCTTGGATTGTTTCTGAAATTTACCGTACTTAGGGTAGTTTTTATTTAACCTATTTTCCTAAACTCTCGTAAATGTCAAACTTGGCACACTTTGGGACTCTCTGACTAGCACAACATACTTGTGTGTACTGATCTGAGACTGTTACTTGAACAGGAGGTAGATTGCTGTCCACAAAAGGAAAAGAGTGTTTGCGCTGCTCATCTTGTCAGAAAACTAGGCGGGTAATTGAGATCTCCAGATACCACTTGCTTTTCTTCTGTCTCCAGAGTTGTCATTTGTGTTAGCTGGTGAGGGCTGCAGTGCTGTGCTGGCGGAACAATGTTAAAATTCAAACAGCCAATGGAAAATCCTTTTCTAAAGCAAGCACAAACTAAAGCTGAGCACTGCAGTGGGCCTCCTGTGGCTGGTTGAGCAGCAAGGTCCCTGGTGCGTCCGATACGCTTGTGGAGGTAAAAAATCAAGATACTAAAAAGCAAAGCTAGTAGTGGCCAACAGAGTGTACTAGTTAAATTGTGAGTTTATTCCAGTTAACACTACTTAGCTTTTTAACATGCCAGCAGCACTGTGACAATACGGCCTGGATTATATAAATATGCATAGTCTCTTGCAAGAGTGCAGTTTCGTACAACTGTCCTGGCTGCCTGAACTGTTCCAGACTGTTTGCATATATTGCCAGTCCTAGTTTTCTGACAAGATTAGAAACAATAAGTACTAAAATGTGACTTCAGAAAGATCCGTTTTTTTTTTTCAAGGGGCTGTGATAATGGCATTTGTTTGATCTAAAATTTATGGTAGTGGCTATTGAGCCACATAGCTTCCAAGATGTCATCTTTTCATAGATTAAATAAATGCACAAACATGCAAAAAAAAAAGGTACAAAACGTCTGGGAAGTTTACGCAGTTGTGCATGGCACCATTCTTGTGCCTCCTGGTCTAGAATGAAGTGTATAACTGAATCGCCTCACCTCTTCTTAGAGCTGGCTGTTATAGGTAACCAAAAATTTGAAATACTGCAGCCAGCGCGCAAGCACAAAATCTTTGTAAGTCGTACATTATTACAGCCCTCCCCCAAGCCCCGGTTTCTAGCTCAGTTAGAGAGCTTTTTTCACAAGTGTATGTTAGCTTTTTGGACATGTAAGACACCCAGGAAATCCCCCTTCTCGTAACATTCTCCGCTTGGATCTGATCTCAACAGGGTGTCGTAGTCAATCTTCAGCACAGTTCTTAAGTGGAGACCAAGAACCCTGGGCCTTTAGAGGTGGTCTAGCAGGAGAGTTCCAGGTATCAATATGACTTCACAACTGAATGACATTTTCTTTGTTTTATGAGAAACCTTTTGTTGCACATCAGAGGTCTGGAAGGATTGGTCTGCCGAAGGCTTTCTGGTCCAAAGCCCATTAGCCTTACAGCTTGGTTTAAAATAATTTTCCTCCCCTTTCTACAGTAATTTCTCAAGGAGATGCTGCCTGTCCCACGCGCATGCGAAGCGCAGCGGCTTTAGTTGTACATTTCACATTGTTTCTTTGCAGGTCGCACAGCATTTTTATCTGCGCCCGCAATTGCACAATGCGCGCATGCTTGTCTGCCGATGGGAATTCCATGAGCAAAAAGGGATAGTCATCCAAATTTTGGTTCCTCTGTAAATAATGCCGTAACGCGCTCTGTTGCGAGGAATTCAATTGGCAAATGTTCTTGAATCGCTGTTTATACCATGTTCAGATTTGTTCATGGATTTTTCTGGCGCTGTACTTTTCCCCCCTCACAGGTGCTCTGCGCGCAGCAAATTGAATCAGCGCATTGCTTTTGGGATAAAGCGTCTCCTCTGGCCAGTTAACCCTCTTCAGACCAAACCTTTCCTCCTGACATTCTATGTTCTTATACAGAGACAGTGTAGATATGATTGGTAAAAAGTATTTTAAAGCAGTTAAGATTAACAGACTCTTAATGTGCTGTTTCAATTGCATATTTTAGAACACCAATTGGATATTTTCTATTCAAATAAGGTCTTTGCATTTGTAAAGCATACCAACCCCACCTTCTTCTGGGGTGCCTGCAAGTAGCAATTGTTAATTTGGGAGTCTGCAGTGCACACCCAAGAGTGATGGGTTTTGTTGTTCATACAATCATATTAAGTATTTTGTTTTCACAGCGCTTGCTGCCTATTGATGGAGCAAATGACCTCTTTTTTCAACCACCTCCATTAACACCCACTTCCAAAGTGTACACCATACGACCCTACTTTCCTAAAGATGAGGTAACTGCTTTTGATGCTTGTCATTGCTGTTGGTAGTGATGCACTTCCTTTTGTGGCAACAGAGGTTACTGCTGAGTCCCTTCTTCCCCTAATGAAGCAGATGTCCTGATATCTTGCGTGAGGCACAAATGCAAGCTCACAGGAAAACTAAGTGACTTGCCTGTGGTTCAGCAACATGCTGTGCAACAGTCAGTGTACACCCACATCCTGACTCCCAGCCTCTCACCTCCCCACCTTTTTAAATCTGTGAGTGCCTTCCCTACTTATGAGGGGCAAGTGAAATTTTTTCATGGCTTGTAGAGGAATTCTTGCAGCAGGGAGACATGCAGTGGATTAAACTTAGAGGATGGGTATGTATACCTGTTCACTCAGTAATTATTGTGGCACTTGCTGGTACTCACAGAGCTGTATAGGCAGAATGTTGATACTGTTAACTCAAAATTGAGCTGCAAAATGTGATCATGGTTCAACTGTTCTTACAATTTTAGGTACAGTTGTAAACTTTTTGGTCTGATTTTGAAAGAATTGTTGTCAAATCTTCTTTGGAGTGTTTGATACTTTAAAATCAGGAATTTTTTTATTACTCGTTATTGATTAACGCTTTTTTCCTTTTCTTGTTCTTTTTTTTCTGAACAAATCTGTAGTGTAGTTTCATTTCCATTGGCTCAACAAAGAGAATACTTGAAACTGATGTATCAACCAATAGTTAGCTAACACTCTTTATGGATGCAATTTATGCAATGTCAGGATTAATGCAGCTTGAACTCTTGCATTTTGTAGGTACATTGAGATGAAACATGAGTATTTAGGTTATTTGCAGTAGTTCAAATGAGTCCTGACTTTGAATCCAGTCAAGCAGGGCTGGCACATGAAGACTCTTCTACCAGCCACTTTTAGGGTAGCTCTGTCCTGTGCTGTTCTCAGGAGCAGTGAAGCAGCCTTTTCCATACCTTAGTGCAGGACTGTACCTAAACTGATTTGTTCCTTTGTAGACAATGGAATTTATATTTCTAAGCCACCTTAGCAATTGGAGATGCAGCTAAGCATGCAGTCATAAACAATATTTCTTCTGAGGAGTTACTTTTTAATGAAAGGGCAGAGAAGTGTCAAATGAAAAGCCTTTTTGTTAAAAAAAAAAAAAAAGGAGGATGTGTAAAGTTTCTTATTTAAAGTGTGACTGATACAAGTTTACTCTGAGATTCTGCTGAAAGTGTTTTAACATGCAGGGTGTGTCCGTCCTTCCCCGGGGTGATATTGCTGTGCTGGGACATTGGAGGTTTTGTAAAGGGACTCTGTATCAAGGGTGTTGATCTTTACCCTCTGGATTAATCTTGTGCTGTTACAACTGCAGGAGGTTGACCTCCAGCCTTTCCTTCCCAGCCATTCAACTTAACCACAATGTTTTGAAGGCAACTTTTGAGTTATTTTCTGGGAGGAGGTGGGGGGGAAGATAGATCCTTTCTCATAGATGGATACTTTTGATCTGTGTTGACTTAAAGGTCTCTCAGTACTAGGTTACAGTGTGGCTGTTAATGACAAAGCTCTGAAACGGAGTTGTTAGCTTTTGAATGTGATTGATGAGTTGAAATTTTCTCTCCTCTTAGGCGTCTGTATATAAGATCTGCAGAGAAATGTATGCTGATGGAGCTGATCAACCCTTCCATAGTTTACCAGATTTAATTGGAGACAAGTACGTATTAGGAACAAATGACCTACAGAGGTGGTTCTGAAGGATAAAGTTCTGACACTGTATTTAATTTGAATTTTTAAAAGTGTGAGTGGGAAGAATGCAAAGAACATTTGATATATATAAAACAAATAAAATTTACCCTCAGGACATTGGGGTTTGGGTTTCCTAAAGATACCATTGACAGTTACGTCTCAGTTCATGCACTAGTCACCTGTTGTGAGGTGCTAGAAAATAGACTTAGCTGAAGCCTCTGTATTATGAAACCTGTGCATCATAGTACCTTATTTCAGATATTGTGAAAGTATATCATGGGAATGTCCATAGCCTGTAGTTACCCTCTGGTATTTTTTCCAATCTTTTGTAGTTCTGAAGATAATTGAGGGATAGGCAGTGACAGATGAATTTAAAAAAAAAAAGGCATTAAATCTGAGCTGTAAAATGAGATACTTTGAGGATTTTTTTTTTTTGTCTTGAGTGTTTAATTTAGACAGAATTTTATAGAGAGTCTGCTCTGACTGACAGGAAGGCAGTTAAGAAAGGATGTGTAACTGGTATCAAAAAATACTCAAAGGAGAATGTGGAAGAACAAGGAAGTAATGGCAGCAGAGCAACTGAGGACAAAAGGATAAGAGCAGTGTATATGAAATTAAATTGTGGGATCCTGAGGTGCAGATGTTGCTTGTAGCTGAGTTTTGACAGTCAATTAATGCTTTGTAGGAAGTAATTCCATGAGTGGAGGACTCTGTCACTTCTTTGGTTGACCCTAGAGTCTTCTCCAGCGTACCTGAAGGGCATACTTTATCAAAGTGACCTTCTTTTGACTGAATTTGGACACTTTTTTTTCCTGCAGGTTAGTAGGAGGTCTGCTCACCCTCAGCCTGGATTACTGCTTCGTCTTAGAAGATGAGGATGGCATATGTGGCTATGCTTTGGGGACAGTTGACGTGACTCCCTTCATTAAAAAATGTAAAATGTCTTGGATCCCTTTCATGCAAGAAAAATATACGAAACCAAATAGTGACAAGGAGCTGTCTGAGGCAGAGGTTGGTATAACCCATGAGATCAGAACTGTTTGCTGAAGTCTTTCCTTTCTAAAGTGGGTCTCTTTGTCTTGCGTTTTGAGCTCACAATGAAGTTCAGTTTTTGTACCTTTCTGAAGACTTTGACCATGGTATCTGATGTATTAGAAGATAACAGTAAAATTGTTCATTGCCAGTCAGATACAGCTGTGTTTTCTAATACACCCATGAGGTGTACTTCAGTAGTAATCAATGCAGTAAATATAAGGCAGCTTAATCTAGAGAAAATTACATTTTGAAAATAAAGGATTGCTTCTGATCTGTTCCACTACTAAATGCAGTATTAGTTTCTCCATGCTACAGGTAGGGCACTGGTAGTCACATCAGTTTAAGTTTGGAAAACAAATTCAAGAGCGCTTGCTTTTGGTGTGAAAATCTGTGACTGCCTGTGGAAAAATAAAAGAAACAAAAAGGAATGTCTGTGCACAAACTGTTGATTATGGGTTGGCTGGTACTTTTTTCACTTGAAGTGTGGGTCACTGAGAAGGAGCTTTGCATGCCTCCTTTGACACTTTGAGAAGCTTTTCTAACCTGACTTTTTATCTGGAGTACAGACAGCAGTTGAGCAGGTAAAGAATTAAGTGGCCATCAGAGGTGTAGGCAGGAAAGCCTGCTGGTTTGGAGGTATGCTCCATGAGCAAAGCAGTCTCCTTGATAAAGATGAATGAAAATTAAAAGCTGAATAATGAGTAAATACCTGTTTTCCATACTCCTTTCAGAAAATAATGCTGAGCTTCCATGAAGAACAAGAGGTATTGCCAGAATCGTTCCTTGCCAACTTCCCATCATTGATAAAGATTGATATCCACAAAAAAGTGACCGATCCAAGTGTGGCCAAAAGTATGATGGCCTGCCTACTCTCTTCTCTAAAGGCTAATGGTAAGTTTCTTGCACTCACAATTCCTTGTTTCCTAACTACATGTCAGTTCTAGGATGCAAGGCAAACTTGGGAGGGTTATGTGAACATACTGTATTTGCATGTCAGCCTGAGATGTTTGAATCCTGCCGTAGCTGACACTGGATTTGGGTAAATAATTACAAAAGCATTCAGATAGCTGACTTTTGCTGCTGTCTTGGTAAAAGGTAGCTTTTCACTTCAGTCATTACCCTGCAAATTAGAAGATAGGCAGAACTGAGGGAGCAATTTGGCGATGAGAGCATGCATTTTTACATCTTGAACAGGGCACAAACGTTTATATTTTCCCTGCTGGCATTGGTAATGATGCTTTTTTTCACACGCAGCAGTGTGCACTGGTGGGTAATTACCAAACCCTTCAGTGTGGGAAGTGCTTGGCTGCCTGCCTTACTGCACACCCGGCATTCACAGTTCCTTTGCGCCGCTTGGTGCCCTCTTGTAGTGCTGTATTTTGGAGCCAGTGTTGGCGTTTCAGGGTGTTTGTATGTGCAATGGAAGGTGTGCAGAGGGTTTGTTCAGACTGATGTCTGCAGTGCACAGTCCCTTTAGGGGATCTATGTTGCCATAGATCTGGACTCTTAGCCACTATGCTCCATGTGGAGTTGGATCACTCATTTAAATGTTAAAACAGATGGGAACTCTAGTAATATTTGATGTCTGTGCTTTTTACAGCAACTCTTCTCCTACAGCGTTTTGTTTCTTTCTTCCTTCTTCAGGCTCCCGTGGGGCTTTTTGTGAAGTGAGACCAGATGATAAAAGAATCCTGGAATTTTACAGCAAGCTGGGTTGTTTTGAAATTGCTAAAATGGAAGGATTTCCAAAGGATGTTGTTATCCTTGGAAGAAGCCTGTGACGTGCTTGACAGCGAACTGTTCCAGTACTGTAGACCCATAACAGCTGGGCAGGTAGTGGTGGGGATCTTCATATGGTCTAGCTGCACAAAGCCAGCAATAAGCCAGCTTGGTAGAAAGGGCTGTGCGAAAATCACCCATCACACATTCAGACTGTAATTTGTTGGAAGGGGATAATGCTGCTGAAAACACTGTTTTAACAAAGAGAAACCTTGTCCTCTCCTGGTCCTGTGTGAAGTGCCAAGGAATCTTGCATGGGCTATAGCTCCTTGGAGGAATCCCTCTCAGTCGGTGCTGTGGTTGACTACAGTTCTCTGCATTCATGTGTCAACAGAAAAGTGGTCTCTGGCAGAAGTACCTATAAAGATGTGGGGTTTTTTCTCTGTCATAGAGCAGGATGTGCAACTGGAAGTTGCAGAAATGAGAGGGATTGCTTGTGTCAATCAGCAATTTTAAAGATAAGTAGTTACAGTTCTATTTTTTACTACCTTTGCGCTTGTTGATAAAGCAATGACCCGTTGTCACTTCTAATGACCATTGGTTCAAGCTTTGTGTTTTGTTAGGGACAAATGTGCAGTGGTCTGTGGCAGAAGTCACTTAATGACAAACTTGTAAATTTCAGTGTATATAAACTTAGCTGTATGCTGACTAACTTTTTGTTTACCAGTTTTTGTAACTTTTTCTTTTGAAAAGTGAAATGGTATAGGTCCAAGATGGCACTTTTGAATAACCTGAAACCACAATCGAGAACAAGTCTGTCCTCAGCACTGACCTTTCTTATTGTGCCTCATATCCAGGGCTAGGAACTGACCATCTTGGGAAAGGGGAGCAGATCCCAACCAACCCTTCCTTCAGATAGCAGTTTGTCGCTACTTGAGTGTATCATTCTCCTGGGACTGAAACAGCAATTCACAGGGTGCTCTGCTGAACCTGTTAATTTTGGTAATGTTCACAAGGGATTGTGGATGAAAGATGGTGAGAGGGAGAGAGCTGGCCCACAACTGGGATTTGTCCTTGAAACACTCACCATGTTTCAAAGCCTGTTCATACTAGTTTGATTAAATCAGGGTCTTCAAGTCCTGCACATTTGTATCAAATAACTTTTCTACAAGAAATGCCACAATAAGCACATTTTTACACATTATTTAAATGGTTACCTACTTTTAAATGTTCCAGAAGTTTAATGTTTTTACCCAGGGTGGACATACTTGGTTATGGGATGGAACCCGTGTAGTATGGGACCCGGTAGTCAGGTAGTTGCATCATTTATGAAAATGGTATTTCACAGAAGTCCCAGTGTCCCTGACAGGTGATTGGCCAGTGGTATGCACCTTGCAGTACCTTGCTTTCACCTGCTGCCATCAGCCGTCTATATCTTCTGTTAAAATTTTCCTGGGTTTTTTTCAGTGGTGCACAAAGGAAATTCAGTTCCTCTTAAAAGCCTCCAGCTGCATAGAAGTTGTTATGCAACCTGTAATGAATGGCATTAAGACTGCAGTGATGCTGTCTGTGACCTGTAGGGAGATGCTGCATTTGGCCTTCTGGTGCAGTCACGTGCAGGATGTCTCTTTTTTTTTTCTTTTTTTTTTCCTTTGCAGAATGTGAATGATTTTTAATGCGGTAGTGAAGTATTTAAGTTGAAACAAGGTCATTTCATTTTTAGAGAGAGGTACGGGGTTGTGCTGTGGGATTTCATGTAAGTCAGAGCTGAATGCCACTAGTTTTTATACAGCTTTGAGTGCATGTTGAGTAGCTGATACCTTGATTTACCAGATGGGAGAATTTTGTTTCTTCATGGATACCAGAGTCAACTTATTTTATCTGGATGCATAACATTACAGTATAGGATGCTTGTGGCCTTATTTCTTGGCTTTTAAGGAGTTGCCACATTTTCTCTTCCTATGAATTTGTTATTATTATAGAAGTTAATTGTCTAAGCCTATGGAATGTCAGGCCAATACCATCATTCTAGAATTGTAAAGTGATATGTTGACATATCTTTCATGGTTATGAATTTTCATTAAGGTTGGAATGCCACTTTCATTAATCTGTTTTAGATCAACAGTATCTGTAGCAGAAGACCTGTAAAACTGTATTTGAAGACCATGCGAGAAATAGAATAAAAATTGAGAAGTGAATGTAAATAAATGTGTGGGGTTTGTGTGAGGTTCCAGAACCAGAAGTGGTTCAGCAACATATGTTACATGATGCCGTAAGTGTTGGATGCCGGTGGAATCAGATGTCAGTCTTGTCTCTGGTTTTGGTGGCAGCAGTGTGTTGCCTGCTAGACACTTACTGTGTTGATGCCTGTCAGAAGCAGGTATTCTGTGACCCTTTGGGGTCTCACCCTGAAGAGTTTTGGAGTGGCAGTGCCTTTCTTGTTGGCCTGTCTGTGAGTTATGCCTGTTGAACTTTACCTGTTGTGTAAAAAAACCCCAGTTCTTTCACAGGTCGTCACCAGTGCCTGGCAAAGCCAAGATGAGCTGTGTTGCAGGAGGATTCCTTCACCCTCTCAGACACTGTTTTTTTCCTTGCTGGCTCCTAAGTATAGAGGTTGCTGAAACCCCAGTGAGCTGCCAGCACAAGACAAGGTGTGAGATGAAGTAACTTGGGTGTTACACTGTGTGCAGTGGGCAAACATCATAGTTCCACAGTCTGGCCAGAGCTGTACATCCACAAAGTTTAACTTGGGAAGCTAAACACTGAGGTAGCTAAAGCAAGTCACTTCCTGCTTAGAATGGCAGTGAAGCAAAGGGATGGGCCACAGGTATGAAAAGCAGGTTTTTCCTAAAGTCACTTAGCAAGAGTTCATCCACCTGCTGTACAAGTGCACTGATGGTGCAGTTCAGAAGCTTTTTAGTGTGGAGAACAGGATAACACACAAACTATGCAAGGAAGTTAGTTTTCTCCTGGCCCAGTAAATGTTCCACGTAAAAATGATAGTTTTTCTTCACCAAATTGTAAAGTGTTACATATAGGCAACTTTGTTTTCTTGAAGCCTGTTTCGTGAAGTTAGGACAAAGTTGCCTCTCTACAGTACATCTTGGCATGGGAGACAAGTTTGGGCTCCGATGTTGCACCAGGGAGCATAACGCACAAATGGATGCTCCTGCCTCCCATTGCTCCAGGGTGGTGGCTGCAGACGGGTCATGTAGGGTCAGGTGGCTGTGGAGAGCAGCTGCTGAGAAGCACATGGGTGTGCTTGTGTAACCATTACTAAGCGAGTGCTTGCCTCTTTCTGGGACCAGGTTCCACTTTTCAAACCTCTTCAGTCATGTTTTTCTTGAACCCAGTCCAGCTGGAGCAGAGCAAGTGGTGGGCTGGCAGAGGTCTCTGCGGTGGGAGCAGAGCCAGGTTCTGTCCCAGAACGCGGTGTGAGCTCATCATTAGCGAAGTTTGTTTCAATTTAGCTGCTCCCCTCCACCCCTGCAGCACCAACCAGGCTACTTCCCTTTCTGGTTTGAAAGGCCGGTCCGGCCCTCTGCTCCCTGCCACAGCTTTTGAAATAGGATTTTGCCTTCTGTGCTCAAGGGCTCTGGTGCCACAGTCCCCAGTGTCAGATCATGCTGCTCTTGCCCCTGCTTAAAGGGATAGAGGTGAGCAGGTCCCTCTCTCTGTGCCCCTGCCTGAGTTCTTGTCACTCTCCTGTCCACTGCTACCTCTCTTTATGCCTTCAGCCTCCTGGCTCTGTGTGTGCCCTATATCTTCTCCCGGGCGCTGGGAAGGCTCGTAATGCGGGTCGGGATAGTGCCCGGGAGAAGGGCGGTAGGTGGGCAGCCGGTAGTAAAGGGCCATTTTTCCGGCATGGCGTTTCCGCAGCTGGCCGTGGCATCGGTAAATGTCGAAGGCCCAGGATGGGCGGGAGATCCCCGAGCTGAAGGATACG
>NW_021939122.1:11101457-11151075 GCF_001715985.3 Manacus vitellinus
AACCTGGGGTTTGGTCCTCGCCCCAGCGAGCTGAGTATAGAAGCACGGGCAGGAAGAGGTCCTGCCCTGGGCTGCCTTTGCAAGTGCCGGCTCTGGTATGCAGGGCTCAGCTCCGTGTTTTTCCGATCGGTCTCATATTGGTGAATCATCCTGCAAGAAGCAAATGCACCCAGAGCACTTTCCTCCCTCCCTTTGGTTGGCCGAATCCTGATCGCAAGAACTAAGGACATAATTGTGCGTCTCCCTTGTTTTTGTAACTGTCTAAGAAGTATGTAATAAAATATGTCTCAAAACTTCTCTTGAAGGACTCCAGCTCCCTGCAGCCTGGCCCAGCATCCTCCCATTGGGTTGTGCCTCATCACTCAGGTCTTGCACTCTGTGTCTGTCTCTGCTTTCAGACTCTCACCCAAGAAAAAATTCTACTGGTGATGGCAAGAGCAAAGTCACCCTTCTGTCTGCTCCCTCCCCTGTTTTCCAAAGTGGTGCACCCTGGCTCTTCTGCTCGCTGGAGGGGAAGAGACTTGCCTTGCCAGTGTTTGAGAACCTTGGGTGCCCCTGGGCATTGATTCAGGGCAGCTTGTGGGGACACCAGGTTTTGTCCCTGCATGGTGCTGAGGCAAGTGCACAGCTCTTGGGAGCACGCAGCCCTGGCCTGAGGCTGAGTGAGGCTCCTGAACATGAGACAATGAAGAGTTTTAGGGGTGTCATGTGCATGCCTGGCCAGGGCTTTCCCTGGGAACCCTTTGCCTGTGGTGCCTTGTGCTGTGTAATGCCTGCTACAGCTTTTTTGATCTCCTCCTTCCAGGCTGTGAGCTGACTGCCAGTACCAAATCCTACACATTTCAGGTGGATGAGGAAGATGACTCTGACCACATTTTGGCACTGTCTGTGGTAAGAGAAATGCGAGTTAACTGTGCTTGTCCTCTTCTGTCCTCATCCATGCCTTTACCTCCCATTTCCAGGCTCACTCCCCTTTCTTGGCTGGGTCAGAAAAGTGAACTCCCTTGGCTGAGGTCCTGACTCTGGCTGCTCTCATGGCAGGGCTTCATGGGGGTGTCATGTTTATCCATTGTACAGAGGTGCTTGTGCAAAGCCAGGGATCACAGGAGACTGCTCAGCAGAGAAATACTCCAGGCATGAGGTGAAGGAAGGTATTTATTCCTCGTATTTGACCTTGCTGGAGCCTCACACTAGATCCACACCAGCTGGGTCTCTGGCTTGTTGCTCTCCAAGCCCAGGTAGATGTAGGGCTTTGTTCCTGGCTCTCCCTTGGGATGTTTTCTGTCCTGGGAGCACAGGACCTGCCAGCATGGATCAGATCAGCAGAAAATGCAGCCCAGGTGCTGTCCCTTGAGGTAGTTGCAATAACAGCTGTCCCAGCTGGGAAAGGCACCGAACCACTCCCTACTTTGTGGAACAGCATCCTCATACCTTGCTTGACATCTGGGTTTGTGGCATTGCTGTGGGAGAGCTTTTTTTTCCCGTTTCCATGGAGAGCCCTGGCTGTCCCCAACATATCCCCTGGGAGAGCAATAGTTTACAGTCTCCTCTCCCACCCAGGTCTGCCTCTCAGATGGTGCCAAGGACGAGTGCAATGTGGTGGAAGTTGTTGGGCGAAACCACGAGAACCAGGAGATTGCTGTGCCTGTGGCAAATCTGAAGTTGTCATGCCAGCCCTTGGTAAGAGGCTGTTTTGAAGATTCAGGGGGGATGGCTGCAGGGAACTGGACATCACTGGATGTTTGTGGATCCTCACCTAGGATCTGCAGCTCACGAGAGAATGCCCTGGGTAGCCTTGGCCTGGCTGCAGGTGCCCTCAGAGGGACATGTTTAACTGGGCCAGGTGTTGTGCTGGGGACTGCAGGATATTCTGTTTTTTGCCTCTGCCTCTAACTCAGCTCCACTCTGCTCTTTGCAGCTGAGTCTGGACAACTTCAAGCTGCAGCCTCCGGTGACCTTCCGCCTGGCAGCAGGCTCTGGCCCAGTACACCTCAGTGGCTGGCACAGGATCAGTAAGCACTTGAGGATGGGGAAGGGCTTGTGGGAAGTAAGGGGTATGGAGGTTTCCCATGAGTGTGAACACTGGTCAGAGAACCTGTGGGAGATGTACGGGGTGCTGCCCGGCATGTGTGCTCGGTGCCTCCTTTGTGTTGGTTCCCCAGGATCTCTCTCTATGCGGGGATTCCTTCCCTGCCATAAAGCCTTGCATGGGAAAAGGGTCTGGATGTCCCACACTGTTCTTTTTTCCCATGGCTGGCTGTCACCATTCCCCGCTGAGACATCCCTCCAGGTGGGGTACAGCTTATTGCCCACAAGCTGCTGTTGAAACTGCTTCAGTGCTCTTTGGGCTGCTCTGCTCTTGGGGTGTCTTGGGGCCAGTTGTATTTGCACAGACGTAAGCTGGTGAGTAACAGTTCTTTGTGTGTCCCAGTGCACAGGGAAGATGCCTCCTTTGAGGTGGATGATGACCTGTCTGACGAGGATGAGGAGGAGCTTCCTCCTATTATGCCAGCCAAGAAGTAGAGGAGGAAGCAGTAACTTGTCTCCAGGCAAGGTGAGGGGCCAGGCAGCGCCAGAGGAAGGATCCAGGTGGCTGTGATGCTGAAGTGGCAAGTATGGGTAGGAGGTGCTACTGGAGGCTGCTGGTCTCAGTCTGGTTCTTCCTCTTAGGTACTCGCTGGGACTTCTCTCCCTGGACGGCTTTTACCTCCGACACCTTGCCAGGACCTCAACGTTTGCTGCTTTGTTTGTATTTTTATTTTTTTTGTAACTTTCTGGGGAGCAGGGGCTGCTCCCAGCGCTGGGGTGTCGCCTTTCACATAGCCCTGGGAGATTGATCCTAAAACTGGATGGATGCTGCTGGTATATTCCCTGTCCCCCATCTCTGTTCTGGGAGTTGGGGATGGAGGAAGCGATCCTTGCCCCTGTGCCTTCTTACTGTCCTGGACCTCTGCTCTGTGCACCCCCTTTCCCTAGCTGTGAAACACCCAGTCCTGGCCCCTTCCCCAGCATGTGGATGTAACGTCAGGTGTGGGACAGGCACTTTCACTGATTCTAGTGTGTTTTCTTTTATTTACTCACATTTTGATGGTTTTTATACACTTGGAAATATGAAACTGGGGCCTAGGCTCTGTCCTTGACTGCAGTTATGGTGAGGTGGGAGCTCACAGCCTGTCTGTGATTTGGAGAGAGGTTCTGGATCAATCTGTTTTGTAAAGAATTGTTCTTACACTCTGAATAAAGGTCTCTCAGACATCAGGTCTGGAGAGGGGTCACTGCTGGCTGGCAGATTCCTCCTATGCACGCTGCAGTGGGGCAAGTTTGAGCTCTGATCTTTGCTGCAGAGTCATGTCCCTCCACACCTGGGTAAGTAGAGAGGGTTTGATCCTTTCTGTGCTTCAGTCAGGTGGCACTTCTCACCCACACATGCTGGTTCTGCCCTTAAATGTTTCTCTGGGGGTTTCCCTGCAATGAATCCTTGGCCTATGTGTCGATGACTGTCCCAGCCCTTCTTGTTTGAGACAGTGGCTGTTGTCTCTCAGAAGCACCATGGACTTTTTTACCACGCTGGCTCTGTTGATGCCGTGGAACAGCAAGTTTCTCAATTGCCTGGACTTATGTAAGAAATCCAGGGTGGATCCTCAGCTCAGGCTCCATTCTAGATTATGTTTCTCTCTATGACTCTAAGACTGCTGGCATCCCAACCCCTGGGAGGCACCACTGGACAAAGCCGATCCGGGGGAGATGAAGCCCCTGTTTCGTGCACGGCCCCGCAGCAGTGACGGGAGAGGATGCCGACGGGGCTGGAGAGGCAGCGGCGCTACCCCGGTACCGGGGCCGGCGCGGCACCGCCAGGGGGCAGGCGGGCTCTGCGGCCCCGCTCCCGGCCCGCCCGGGGCACCGGGAGCCGCCAGCCCCGGCTGCAAAGAGCATCCCGCTCTGCTCCTCCTCCTGCGGGAGGGCAGGGGCCGGCTGCCAGACGTCCTGTCTCCGAGTGCGGTTCTTCCGCTGTCCCGTGTGTTTGGGGCTGGTGCTCAGTGCCCATACCCCCGGGTGCTGTTAGATCTCCCGACAAATCCCATTGCCCGAAGAAGTTCGTGGGAAGCAGGGCACTCCTACAGCTGAGCCGGATGAAGGGATGCAGGAGCATCTCCTCCCTGGGAGATGTTTGAGAGCTGTTGGTGGGCACAGGGCACTGGTGTGCTGATGGTGCGGGTGGGGATGCCAGGGCTGGCACACCCAGCACCTCGCAGATATCCCCGGCTGTGTGCACCTAGAAGGGGTCAGGGATAATCTGTCTGCCAGATCCTGATCCTGCTTGTGCTTCCCCAGAATTTCAGCTTGGCTCCAGGGAGACAAGAGCCAGCAGATCTTTTCTAATCAGGTGTTTTAGGAAGGGAAGGCTAGGGGAGGCAGCTGGCTCAGAACCCAGTGGGGAGCGATGAGTGGAGGGAGTGGGCTCAGCTTGGACCTAGTAGGGTGGTACAGTTTCTTCCCATGGGGTGGGACAGGCAGTGCTGGCTAATAAGAAGGAGCATTTGGCCTCTTCAATGGTAGAAGGAAATAGTTTCAGGGTACTGGTTTCCTTAGGGGTGTCTGGGCAGCTGAGACAGTCCTGGCAGGGGACAAAGGTGGCACCATGGGGGACATGGTGAAGGTGGCAGGAGGCTTGAGGAGACCAAGCTTGTCCACTTCACTGTAGGATCAGCCCAACTCAATACCTTATTAGGAGTGCTGCCTGGTCCCCAATGCTGCTGCAGGGCAATGCTCAGGGACAGGGGATGCTCCAAAACAAGGGGGGGCAATGGAGGGGGTTAGGGGATGTTGGCACTGCCAAACCCCTTTCTGAGTGACTTGGGGAGGTTTGCTCTGTACTCCCTAGCAATGTCACAGCCTTGATATGCTCAGCTTGGGGAGGGGGAGATAAATGCTGAGATGGCAGGAGGCTGGGAGGGGGATGCGCTCACACACAGCACTTAATGGGGAAGGATGGGATTACAGGGGTCACGCTAGGTGAGCAGCTTCCTTCGTGGAGCTGATGGTATCAAAGCAGGTGCCCCCGGCTGCAAATACCTTGGGCAAACAAACAGGGCTGTCTAAGAGCAGGTGAGCTCGGGCATGGCTGGGCTGGGGGGTACTCTGTGGTGGGGGGCAGGAGGTTCTCTGTGCACAGGGAGTGAAGCATGGTGCTCCTCGTGTGAGGGCTGCCTTGTTTGGCATTGGGTGAGGGTGCAATTGAGTTGTTGTGTTCATAAGTACATATGTGAGCTTCCCATGCTGGAGAACCCTTTAAGGGTGTGGAGCCCATCACTCTCCCAAGGGGTGGTGGAGGTACCAGTACCTAGAGATCCAAATGATGCCCCAGTCCAGGTGATGACTCTGGAGTTGCTCTGGGAATTGATTTGCTCTGAACATCTCTCCTTACTGCTGCTTCAGTGCTCTGTGGGCTGATATGGCTGGCAGTGGATCCCTCCCTGCCCTGGCAGCAGCAGGAAACACTGACCATGGTTGAGCCATGCAGCAGAGAAACATGGTGCGGGGCTTGCCATGCGTGAGCACCACGGCCATGCACCTACGCTGCTGCATGCTCCACACCCCTTCCAAACCAGCCTGCTGCACACAGTGAAAGGCTTGGGCTGCTCATTGCAGGGTGTGGCTCAGGTGCACCCTCACTGGGCTGGAGGGCTTGACTGTGTCCTCCAACCCAGTGGCTGGGCCAGGCCAGCAGCTCCCAGAGGATGCTCTGGTTTCTGAGGTCACATTTGAGTTGCTTTTTCAGGGATGGAGGAGCAAGATGGGGAGCTGCTCTGCTGAGCATGGGCAGGCAGTGGTTTTCCTTGTGATGTCCCAGTCGATCCTGCCCCAACAGAGTTCTGGCTGGGTTTCAACTCTCTGTGGCTTAGACCTCGTCCCCAGGGCGGCTGAGAGGCACAGCTGTGACCGTGCTGTAGGTGGGGCTGGTCTCCTGCTCCATGAGCTCTCTCTTGCTGGTTCCCATGCTGATCTGGGGTAAAGCTGTTGTTCTCTGAGTCTTGGCTTCCTGGGCTTTGGTGGAAGTGAGGGGACACCCTGGGAGACACAGCATCCCCCTTATCCCAGGGTTCAACAGCTCTGTGAGGTGGGACAGAGAGCTGTGTGGCATGTGGCACCTTGGTGGCAGCAGGTGACAGGAAAAGCACCAGCAGAGCCACCCTTAACTGGGACAACCCTGATGGTGGGCGTGACAAGTGTCCTGTTCTCTGTAGTGTTAGCTGACTGTGCTATCTATCCCTGTTCCATCCTGCTGGGCAGTGGGCACAAGAACCTCTGCTATTGCTTCAGGGAGCCACTGGGGCAGGGCAGACAGATTGCAACCAAGAGAGACAGCAGCAGGATCTGGAAAGGCCAGGCTACCAGTAATTCCCGTCCTTTTCCCATCAATGTGCCTTGCAAAGGGAAATGGTGCTGATGGACTGTGTGGGAACGGCCCTGTCTGATGGAGAAGCTGAAACTCAGGTCTGGGGTCATGTGCTGGTGCTCAGCTGTGTGCTGAATCCTTTCCAGGGAGCCTCAAGTTTGTTGGGAGCCTGTATGTGTGCGTGTTCACCCACTAACTACTCTGTGGTAGGAGAAGAGGCTCCTCCAGCTCCCAGTTCCACAGCGAATGCTTGGCTGCACATCCTGGCACGGGAGTTTGCCCATGGCCAGGCTCTGCTCTGAGCATTCACAGGCTGTGATAGCTGCCCAGTGTGCCTGCTTGCAGTGTGGATTCACGTCCCCAGCCCCACAGTGCTGCCCAGAATACAAGAGGGGACTGTTTCCATGAAGGTGCCGCTCCGGCAGCTATGGCTTTATGTTTTGCAGTGGGGGCACAGCTGGAGAAGCATTGGGTAATGTTGGAGCAGGGCTTGTGTGGATTTAAACTCACAGTCACATAAAGCAGGTGCTAAAAGTGAATATGGCTGGGCTGTGGTAGAGAGCCCTCTGCAAGACAGCACCTCGGGTTGAGGCTCCAGCACAGCTGTCCCACACCGTCCCCTCCTGCATCCCCAGTGCAGCTGCCTCACAACAGGGCAGTGTTGGCAGCTCTGTGCTCAGCACCCGCAGCCCAGATACACAGAGGTCACAGGTGCCCTGCCCTTTGGCCTCTCTGAGGTGCAAATCTAATCGCTCTGGACTGGGCTGTCCTGATGCTGGCAGAACTGTCACTACTGGCCACATGCCCCTGCCAGGGCCGGTGGCATCTGGGGGAAGAGGGCCTGCCTAGAGCATCTGGGCTGGGTCCCAAGGGGATTTAGGATCTCTCAGAGGAATCCTCCCAGGGTCATACTTCACTGCAGGGAGTGCAGGGACCTTGCAGTCTGCTGCTCCCAGCCCCATCAGTGGCAGAGCCCTAGGTCGGATGGTCAGGATTTGCCTGCTATGGTATCCTTGCTGGTGATGACACTGCATAGGGCCTGTGGGACATCCCATACCACTTCATGCCTCCAATCCCTACTACCCCAGTGGGCTCTTAGGCAGGTGGAGACCCCTGATTTGCAGTGCATGAGGTTTTTGGGGCTGGATAGGAAGGGTTATTGCTGATGGGCAGAGCAGAAGATGAGGAGAGCAGAGGGGACAGGGATCTTGTCTGTGGCAGGTCTACCCTGCTAGACCTCCTGGTGCTCAGCTCACAGGGGAAGGCAGCGTGGTCTAGCAGGGGGGCTTAGCCTTTTGGAGGTAGGATTTTGGCTCCTGGGGAAAAAGTCAAAGTAGAATATTTGGAGAGCTCTCAAACTCCATCAGAACTCCCTGGTTTTTTGCTGGTTGTTTGCTCCTTTGCCTAGGCCAGGTCCCTACAGCCCTCACCCATCCCTGCACAGCTTGGAGATGGTGTCTGCACCATGATGGGAGCTTGGGTACTTTCTTCATGCCATGGCCACACTCTAGGACAGCATGTCCCCCACCTACCTAGGGCAAAAGTCCCCTACCACAGCTGGTGTTGGGGAGAAACCAGTCATAGACTGTCTTCAGGCTCTGACTGTTGCTTTACCTGTGACTGTTGCTTACCTATTTCCCACCTTCCCAAAACAGAGGTCTGCAGGGTGGCACAGAGACCACACATGGCCCTGGGCATGGGATCTGGAGAGGGGCACAGTTGCTGTGCTGGTCCCCATGCCAACATGGGGTGGGTACTGTAGGGCTGACAGAAGATGAAGGGCTGGGCTTGGATAAAGACTAGCAGGGGGTTTGGGTCAGGTCCATGGGGCTGGTGGTCCACAACAAGGTGGGGGGCTGCAGCCAAGACTGGGGAGGAGCAGGTGCCAAGGGATATGTGTCCACCTTGACGCTTCTTTGGGGTTCAGTCTTGTTGGCCCCACTGCCTCCCCCATAGCCACAGCCCTTGCAGGGTGCCCTGGGGCCTGGCTCCCCAGGGCCAGGGTCAGGATGAGCTTTGGCTCTGCCGGGCTGGGATGTCAAAGGGGCCATAACCCTGGTGTTTTGCAAACTCCTGGGGTCAGCAGTTCAGCTGCCACTAACACAGGAGCCCAGAGACACACACGGGCATTTTGGGTGGATGCTGTAAGCAAACAAATGAAGGTAGAGTTACAGCCAACGTACAGCCCCCCCGGGCCACTGCTGTTGGTTTTAGGTTTAACCCCCC
This sequence comes from Manacus vitellinus, assembly GCF_001715985.3. Classification (NCBI taxonomy): domain Eukaryota; kingdom Metazoa; phylum Chordata; class Aves; order Passeriformes; family Pipridae; genus Manacus; species Manacus vitellinus. Next base: position 11,110,081 of record NW_021939122.1, read on the forward strand.
CCCGTGGGCTGGGCGCAGAAGTCCTCTTCCTAAGAGAATCCAAATGAAAGCTGAATTGCCTGACCTGGCTGACTGGGAAGCGAGGCAGGAAAGGAACAGCATTTTGCATCTCTGTCTCAGCTACTCGTGGCCCTGAAGGAGTCTCTGAGCCTGTCCCACAGAGAGGACAGTGTGATCCCCCGCACTGAGTGATGGCTTCCACCTTCCTGGGTGGCCAGTGGAGCCCCTTCCCACCCAGCCTGGCTTTGACCCCCTGCTTCCCAGGCCTGCCTGATGGTGCATGGCTGGAGACCCCAAGTAGGGTGGTGCTGCTTGGACTGGGTCTGCGATGCTGGGGAAGTTGTGCCAGCCAGGAATCTCTTGAGACCAGGTCCTGGAGATGCTGTTTGGTCTGTGCAATGGGGTCAGGAATGGAGTGGAGCTGCCTAAATGCCATGAGCACACACATCGTCATACACGTGTCCATGTGTGTCACCCCTTCCCCATGCACATGCATCATGGCCACTCCTGGTCAGGCTGCTTGTTTGCTGACCCCTGTTTGATGCAGAGCAGAATTGCACAAAAATGCTCAACCTTGGGTTTAAATCATATAGGGCTGGATATGCCACCTTCTCCCTGAGCTGATTCCACATTAAGTGTCCTTGCTGGGAGCCTTTGGTCTTTTTTCTGGCTAGCTCAAGCTGAGCTGTGGGGCTCTGTATGGATCCCTTCCTGAGCTGGGTAGCTGCAGAGCCATCCCAGTTCTCTCTCCTTGTAGATGGATGTGGCCTGGGTGTGTATCTCCCCTTCAGTGCCCTCCCACAAGTGCCCTCACTCAGCTCTGCCTGGCTCACCTCTGAGCCCCCCCCATACCCCGGGTGGGAATGCCAGATATGAGAATAGCACTGGTCTCATCAGAGCCAAATGTAGCCATGCAGGGGATGCTTAACACCATTGTAAAATCCATCTGTGCATCCATGGACTGTCCTGAACAAGCTTCTGCTCTGCCTGGGGACCAGGAGTGAAGCTGCCACGTGCTGACCCACCCAAGGCTGCCCCTGCCATGCTGGCAGTCCTGCTGCTGTGAGTGGTGAGCTCTCCTCCTTATCAACTAGCCTGGATGGAAAGCAGAGCCTAGCTTTGTCTCCTCTGACCTGCAGGAGCATTGCTGCCACAGGAGGATGATGAAGCCAATATTGACACCAGCACTTCCAGAAGCCCAGGCTGAAATTATGGAAACAAAGGTCGCATTTCTAGGAAGCTGTTGGGCAGGAGGGACTGGAAGTGACAAAAGGAAGAGGAGTCAGCCCAGTTCCCCGAAACAAAGCTGTGAGAGCAGACTGCTGAAGAGTGACCTGACAGGGCCATGTCACCAAGCTTGGTCCTGCACCGGAGCAGGCACAGCTCCAGGGGACTGTGACCAGAACACAGGGGTAGTCTCCCAGCCTGGTGTTCCCACCGCCCACGAAACATGCCTCAGCCCTGCTGCTAGTAATTGAATAGAGAGAATTAATTGTGAGTGGACTGTGTCTCCCCTTCCCACTCCTCATTTGCCCTGGGGCTGTCTTGGTGCTGTGGGTAGTGAAGACAAGGTCATTCCCATGTAACACATCCCAGTGGGGTTTGGCCAAGTTCCTTCCCTTTGAGGGGTGGGGGCAGGTTAATGGCGAGCAGTGGGATCGCCCCAGGCTGCTCTGTGCTGCTCAGCCATGGAGGAGCTGCTGTTGCCTCTGAAACGCCCCATTAAAGCTGTGGTGAAGGATCAGCAGGCAGGGCTGGGGGCACTGGGCCGCAGGGCTGGGAAGGGTGAGGGTGGAACGGGCTAGCATCCCTCTGACTTTGCTGGGAAGCCTCCATGTGTTTATTTTGGGGTGGAAAAAGCTGGTTTATGGCTAAGCATCCTCCAGGAATGGCTGTAAAGCATTACAGGATCCTGTGCATTTTGGCTCTCCTTCCTATGGTGTTGGAACAGAGGGAGGTGCTCGGGTGCAGGGCAGTGCTGCCCGCACTTCAAGGTCCTCACCTTGGTGTGCCCCAGCCTTTGGCTAACCCTCAGCCCCATGCCAGCCACCCCACTGCCTACACTGTCTGTCCTCTTTCAAGGGCAACTTCTGTGCAGACTGTCCAAGCTCTCCACACCTGCAGAGGGGAGCTCTCCTCGCCCTCCAGCCAGCTCAGCCTTGCACTGTGCTGCTGCAGGTGCTGCTCTCCTGCATCAGTCAGGATTAGTGCTATGTCCATGGTCTGGCCATGTCTATGTCCATGGTCTGGCAGGAGCAGGGAACTGTGCTTGTTGGCCCTTCTCTGGGACTGACAGCAATGTCCCAGTTCTTTCTCCAACAGATAGTTTTGCCTGAAACTGCTGATAGTTCCCCCCAAAAGAGCTGTTCAAGGCAAAACTCATGTGGGTGTTTTGCTGGCTTCCACTCACCCCAAATTCTCCCAGCCTCCTCTTATGATGTGAACTCCCAGTTTGCTAGGAGCCCTTGTCTCCACTCAGCCCAGTTTGGATTGGTTGCCCCTAAAGCTGTGGTTAGTGTTTCTTTTCTTGGCTCTGCCTTTCTGAATAAGGGGTGCTGTGGGGAGGTTTCAGACTGAAGCTCACGGAAGAGCTGATAACAGTTACACCTTGCTGGCTTTGATATCCTGTGGGGAACAGGATCTCATGCTCCATCTCTCACTCTGCACAAGGAGAAGGGTGTCTGTGGACCACTTCTGACCTGGACTGGGCCATATGAAGATGGCAAAGAAGCAGGCTGGAAGCTGGAGCTGGAACACAGTTGTATCCTACAGATGTACAAAGGGGCATCCTGGGAGAGAGCAGGGATGGTGCTGGGGTGGCCCTGGATGAGGGGGCTCAGTGCTGAGCATCACTAGGGGAATGGGAAGAACCTCCCACAATACCCCCTGTGCTCTCTTCAGTCTCTGCTGTACAGTGGCACAGACTACTCCCAGAGTCTCACAGTCACTCACTTGCTGTCCCTTCCATCCCAAGTCCTCTTCTGGTCTGCTTACTGCCTTACTGCAGTCTAGGCTACTCCAGGAGCTGCCTTCACACTTCCCAACTGCCAGGAGGCTCTGTGTGGGATGCGAAGGAGAGAGAGAGGCGGGAAAAGTTTGAGAGCAAGCCTGGACCTCAGCCGGGCTGGGACAGACATCTCCATCTCCTGGTTCCTCTCTCTGCTCCTTCTTGGTGTTGTAGCCCTACAGCTGCACCTTGGTACCCTCAGATTTATGGGAAAAGGGTTGGGAGGGGTGCAGCTACCGTCTCTGTTGTCAGATGCTTCATCTGCCGCATTTGACATCCCTGAATAACATAAAGTACATGAGCTTTCTCTGAAGGAAATCACCCCTGTGCCCGACCAGCCTAAACATGGTCCCAGTTCTGCAGATCAGGGCAATGGAGCAGTGGGGCAGCAGGATGGGATCTGATGGGACCATGCTAGTAGCCTCCCACAGAGGCCACAGCCCACTGGCTGCTGGAGCACTTGGGGGCACAGCAGGTCCCCAAGTCTTTCTTGGAGACAAAGAAGGGCTTTCTTCCACCAGCTCCACAGCAGTTTGACCTGAGGCACAGCTGGTCTCAGGAGCGTAGGGCATAGTTTCTCTTCTCCATAGGAGAGCCAGACAAGCCATTTAGCCTCAGTGCCTGGGAATGGAGGGGACCCTCACCCTGTGGACCAGGGGTCTTATCTCAGATGGCCTGTGAAGGAGCTGACAGGCAGACTGATTTCCCTTGTGCTGCCTGGCACAGGAGAGCCTATCTAAAAAGGTTTGTTTTCTCTTAAAAAACAAAAGCAGAGGTGTGTGTCACTCTTGATGCAAACATGGGTGGGCTGTGAAGCACCAAGGGAAGAAGGCAAATGTCTCTACGAAGGCATCCAACTTCCCTGCCAGGAGCAGATTTTGGCCATGAGCTGAGACAGCAGGAGAAGTAGGATGAGCCCAGCAGCTGTGACGCTGCCTGTCCCTGGCTGCTGTCACCAACCTGCTTGTCTTTTCTGTTCCCAAAGGTAGGGTAGGATGGGGGCTGTGGAGGCTTTGGCTGTGGACCCGAGGATGGCTGGCAGGAGTGTCGTCAGTCATCCGCTGTCAGACGAAGTGTGGCCACCCCTGGGTGATCCCACACCGGCTTGATTTTACAGCCATGACTGGCACTTGAGCCTGTTTGCTGAGGGCAGGGGGCATGCGGGACTGTCAGCTCATGGCTGCCTCTGACCCCGTACAGGACACCATAAATCTCCCGATTTAAGGCAGCCTGGGCTGTTCTGGACACGGTGCTATTGAGTAGAGTGTGGTGTGCAGGATAACGTATGGCTTGAACCTGTGCCCACCAAGGGTAAAGCAGAGGTGACCACTGATGAGGAAGAATGTCATCTGCAAAACAGACAGTTCCTAAATCCCTTGAATGTTTTGTATATTAAAAAATTAGGATTGTCTGAATTTAGAGATTTAGAGCATCGGGAGTATCTAGTGCTTCCTGCTCTGGTTTTGCCTGGTTTTCCTTAGGCAGCCTGGACAGGTGGATGTGTACCACTGTGCTGTGGTACATCAACTGTTCACACAGCTCAACATGGAGGGGTTTTTTTTCTGACTGTGTGCTGGACTGACAATCTGTGTGCACTGCCCTTGAAAACCACCTCCTGCTTCAGCCTGCCCATTCCCGTGGTGCCCCTAAATGTTTCCAGTTAAACACAGACTTTGCCTAAGACTTTTTTCTACACATAGGAGACCCCCCTGAAACATCCTTATGACTTTTTGCATTAAAAAAAAAAATAAGGAAAATGAACAAGGGGCTGATTTTGATTTTGTGGGAATTTTGGCCAGCACAAGGCAGTTGCTCGCCCTGTGCTCTGCTGGGTCTGATGATACTGATGTAGGGGCTGTTTTTCTCCTTGAGCCCTGTGGGGTCAGCCCAGGGATGGGGCACTGCCCAGGCTCCCCTGCTTGCCTTCTGCACCCCTCAGCAGTGGGGATACTGGACAAGATCAGGTGAGCCCCCTGGGAGATCCCTTCCCAAAGGTGACAGTGGGCAGTGTTTTGGGGTAACACACTAAGTGTGTGGTGGGGAGAGCTGGCGGTGCACTTCTGTCTAGGGTTTCTGGGTGCCTGAGCAAGGGGTAAAGTGCACAAGTTGGGTGCACATGAGAGAGAGAAATGTTCCATGGCTGCAGCTGGTGCGTGTGTGTGTGTGTGTGTGAGGTGGAGGGGTGTATTTTGGGGGTAGGGGTAAGCAAAGAGGACCGTGTGTGTTTCTGTGCTGGGGGGTGCGTGGTGTGTGAGGGGTGTGAGAAGGAGGGGTCCTCATGGGAAAGGCTGCACGCGTGTGCGAGCTGTGCGTGCGTGAAAGGGACTGTGGAGAATGTGTGTGTGTGGGGGGGGTGTGCATGTATGTGCGTGTGCAGGAGGGCTGCACAGGCGTGTGCAGGACTGTGTGCAGGACTGGTGTGCTTAGCGCGCGGTCAGATCAGGCGCAGAGTGATGATGCTGATTCGAGGAAGCAAAATAGCAATTGTAATTATGGGCTCTGATAAGATAAAGGAGGGCGCGGGGAGCGCGGGGACCGGCAGCGGGGCACGGCCGGCAAATTAGAGCTGTCACTCAGCGCCGAGCAGGCGGCGCCGGCCCCGGCCCCGGCCGGGTACCGGCCCCGGGCCCGCGCCCCGCCGCAGCCCCGCCCAGGTGCTCAACAGTGGGGGCCGGGAGGCAGGGGCTCGCCGGAACAAGCAGCAGCCCTCGGCGGGCCCTGCCCGGGCTGCGGGGCTGAGCCCCGTCCCGCCGCCGCCTGGCCCCATGGCCCCGCACCGCCGGCCCTGAGGGCGCCCGCCCGCCCCACAAGGTAAGCGCCCGGCGGGGATGCTCGGGAAGAAACAGGGGATGTCCCACTCCTCTCTTCCCACCCCGGCTGCGGTATTTGCTCAGCCTCACTCCTTTTCGAAACTCCGGCCCCCTCCATCCCCCTCCCCCGGTAATCCTTTTAATGTCTGGCACGTCCCGGGAGGGCTCGCTCGCCCGCTCCCAATCCACAATGCGCTCGCGGAGCGGCGAACCCCCAACGGGGGCAACCGCGTCCCTGACCCACCCTCTCAGTCCTTAACCTCCGTTTTACGGATGGGGAAACTGAGGCACGGAGTGGGGAGGGAGTCCCGCCGGCGACTGACCGCGGAGCCCGGCCCTTAGTGGCAGCCCCGAGCCAGCCCCGGCGACACCTGGCCCGCCGCCCGCGGGTACCGCCTCGGCAGTACCGCCGGCCGGGGAAGGGAGGGGGGTCCTGCCGGGCTTTCCCCGCCGCGGCTGCCGCCCCCCGGCCGTGCCCGCCCCCGCCGCGGGGCTGCGGGCCGGCCTCGCCGCTCCGGGCCGCGGAGCGGAGCGGGCGTGGGGCGCCTGCGGCAGCTCGCCGGCCGAGCGCCCCGGGGGTTGGCGCGGGGGCGGCCCGCCGGCGGGGCCTTTCCCCTCTGTAGCCGCTTGTTGCCCTCCTTTTTCCTCGGGGCGAGGACGTGCCGGCAGGGCGAGAGGAACCGAGGAGCTGAGGCAGCGCCGCGCCCCCGCGGTCTCCCCGCCGCCGCCGGGCCCCGGGCCCCGGCTCCGCATCGGCGCCGCGATGGACCCCTGCTCCTCGCTCTTCAGCTACGTGTGAGTACCGGCAGCCCCAGCCCTACCGCTCCACGCCCGCAGCCCCCGCGGCTCACACCTCTCTCCCGCTTTTCCCCCTCCCAGGTTAATGCACTTGTTCGTCCTCTGCCTGCAAGCCCAGGTAAGTGCCCGCTGGGCTGCCCGGCTTTGTTCACCCCGCGGGGATGGGGGGTGCCCCGCCGCCGCCGAGTGGCTCGGCAGGGAGGGAGACAGGAAAGAAGAACAGTTTAGAACCCAGGAGACAAAAGTCGCCTGGCTGTAAAAAGCCGTGGTTGAGGGGGAACAGCCCCTTGCCCGGGCCGCAAAATAAGGTGCCGGGGACTCGGGCTGCGAGGCAGGGAGTGTCGGGATTTCAAGGAAATGCGCAGGGTTATCTTTAAGCAGCTTTAAATCCCGTTCCCCCGACCTCTAAATTACACCGTGGATACCCCCATTCCTCTTCTACGTTTTTTCCCCCTACGCTGCTTTATCCAAAAATTAAAGCAGAGTTAAAAGAGGGAAAAGAAACCCCACCAAAACCTTAGTAAAAAGCACAGGTTTTGGTTCAGCTTAAAATTGTCAGACTTTAACATCGCTGGTTTGTATTGCCAGAGACAGAAGTGACACGAATAGATTAAACATCCCAGGCAGAGCCTGTGCAACACCCGCATACCAGCAGGCACACATCGCTGGGAGCGGTGCACCTCCAAACTGGGGTGAAGCCCTCCTTCCCCCTGAGATCACAGGTGTAGAAGCTTTGTTTAAAATGCCCTTTAAGCTACTTTTTTATTATTATTATTTTCCTGGAGGCTTGGGGGGGAAAAAAATTGAGTTTCCAGCTGAAAAGTGAAGAGAATGAAGCACTGGGAGTGTGCAGTTGTATAAAAACATAGCTGTAATATTTTGAAGTATGAGATGGAGACCAAATAGCAGCATGGCTAATGACCTCTCCTCCACATGGTACCCTCATCAGAGCCGGGGAGAGAATCCTGCTGCATTATCCAAAACCCGTCTATAGGAAACACACATGCACAGGCAGAAGCAGAGGGAGAGAGATGACATCGTCAAGGGGAGATATCTCTATAAAGCCAGCTTCGGGAGAGCAGCAGCTTTTGCTTTTATTGTGCTTTTCTGTTGTTGTTTAAGACAAGAGGAAATCTTCCCATTTGACGTGGGGGTGGTGGGGGGTAGTCCCAGCCTTCTGATGTTGAAAGGAGCTATCTCCTAACATTTGCTCAGAATACATCTTTATAAATGTCAGGGAGCAGCGAAACTTTCCAGACTTAAAAGAGGGATTTGAGACGAGGGGGGAAAAAGAATTCTGTGCCAGCTCATGATCCAGAGCTGAGGGGGGAGCAAGTTTGGCTGCTCATGAAAATCATTTAAAGCCCAGGAGCAGCAGCGTCGGGTCTGGAGGGGATGGGCTCAGCTGCAGCTCCAGGGCTAACGGGTTTGTTGTACTGGGGCTGGAGACATCCCCGCTGCTGGCACCAAACAGCTGACTGTGGATGAGGGATGTGTTTGCATGAGTAGCATGTTAGTATCCTCCTTAGGTTGTTGTTATATCACTGAATACCTGGGCTGGGGTATGGTTTTCTTATAATTCTTATACCTCATAACTCTACCTTCTTCGTGGATTTTGTATTTGAAGAGCTTAATAAGTGTGGTGTTTGGGAGCAAATAAAGAGCCTGGGATCCAGAGGAAAGGCAGCTGTTGAAACTGATGGGGCAGTGGCTGGGATATGTGCCTGGGGCAGCTGGAGCAGTAGTATGCTCCTGCAGAGGTGAGAGAGGTGTGGGATGCAAGCGTCAGCCCCTTGGGGTTGTGCCATCCTCCGTGCCCCCCCAATTCCCTCTAGCTCTAAGCCTTGATGCCCATCTTGGGTACTCCAGTGCCAGGGTCCCACTGAGACCTGGGGGGGGGGCTCTGGGGTCAACAAGCTCTGTCGTACTCCTGAGTCACCTTAGGGCACATCTGGAGTGGGCACAGCTCTGTAAAGGGCTCTGGTTGTTGTGTCCCAGAGCTTAACGCTCCTTTTCCTAGAGAGGCTTTGATGGCACAGGAGGCACCACCGTGGTCCCGGCTCCCTGCCTCCCTGTAAAGCTCAGCTGGAGGCCGGTGATCTCAGCTCAGCCCATTTGCCCCGCTGAGGAGTAGAGATTATAATGGTGTGTTGTATATTTTTTAATTTCCTAAAGGTAACTGTTCAGTCCCCACCTAATTTTACACAGCATGTGAGGGAGCAGAGCCTGGTGACGGATCAGCTCAGCCGGCGGCTCGTCCGTACCTACCAGCTGTACAGCCGGACCAGTGGGAAACATGTGCAGATCTTGGACAACAAGAAAATCAATGCGATGGCAGAGGATGGGGATGTGCACGGTAAGGACACACGATGTGGGCAGGCAGGGGGGGAGCTGGGGAGGTGTTTGCAGCCCAGCGTGGCGATTGATGATTTCCGTCCAGTTTGTTAGCCAAAAATCATTAAAATCATTCAGCTTGTGGGGGTTTGTAAAGGGAGAACATAGGGGTCAGCGATCAGCAGCTGCGTGATTCAAGGTGAGGGCAGGTTCCCTGTGCTGAGGGAGGGGACTGGTGCTGGCAGGATGGGTTCTGCTCCTTTCCTTTTTATTCTTGGTTTGCACCTGACTCAGAGGGCTCAGTGCTCCAACATCCTGAGTGTCATCAGTCATTTCATCTCAGCTCTTAGCAGGGATGGGAATCCCTGAGACTTCCTTTCAAAACAGAAATCAGAAGTAAAGTTGAAAAAGAAGAGACAGGAAGGAGAAAGTGGGGATGGCTGCTGTGGAAGCTTTCCTTAAACTAGGACTGTCTGAAGTGGCATTTTCCCGCTGTAGCCCCATCCCTCCCTTCTCAAAACAAATCCCAAACAGAGGGTCAGGGAGGCAGTCAGCTGCGGGTGAAGATGCTGTGGCATCTCCAGAAACAAAGCAGGGACTCCACAAGTGTGAGAGCCTGCGCTCTGCCACAGCCCCTCTGCCATTGCCCTGGCACCCTCTCCCCAAATCCTCCACCTTCTCCAGGGCAGGGGGACCGATCGCTCCGCTGAGGACACTCGAAGCCCAAATACTTTGATGGTGTGTGCTAATGACACATTAGGACAGTCAAACGCAGGGGTCAGTGGGGCCAGCGAGCCCTGGCGCTCCGCGGGGCCGTCTGCGGGAGACCTGATCCTGCGCCTGGGTCAGGGAAGTGCCCGTGTTCCTGTGTGCTGTGTGTAGGGATCACAAGTGTTTTTCTTTGGTATTAGCTGCAATTTCCTTTTCTTGCTTCAGGACATTAGTAGAAACAATTTTCTTCTTAGCCTTCTGTTTTGTATTTTGTTCCTTTTTGGTTTTTCTTCATTTTGCTTTGGCTGAAAATTTCATGCTGGATGTTAGCAGTGCAAGCGCAGTGCAGATTCCATCTATATGATATTCCATACATCCAGCATTAATCTTCCAAATGAATTATTCCCGCCCCAGAGCAGCTCTAGCTTGAAAGGGCAGTAGTTAATTTCCCAAGGAAAAAAATCCCATCTTGTTTTAGACCTCTAATGCCTGGATTTTAAAAAACAGTTAGTGCTTATTTAAATAAAGACCAGGTTTAAATAAGGCCAGAAGGAGGGGACTTGTGGTGGCTTGAAAAACTCTATTAAAATGTAATAAAAAAGGTTAAGCATTTGAAGAGCTAAGGAGGAAAATGAAGACTGATCTAAACCAGAAAGAGAACAAGCAGTTTTTCAGATGTAAAGTTTTAAAAGAGTTGCAAGTCTGTAAATGTTAAAATAGAGGTTCAGGATTGTTCTGTATGAATCTCTAGGGAGGCCCCCATGTCTGGAAGAACTATTAAAACGCTTCTTACTTTCACCTTTTTTAACATTTCCTGAATACTTTCTCCTCTTCGCAGTCCAGTTGGGGGATCAAGTGTGTCTCGCTGCATTTTTTCAGCATTTACGTAGCCACTTTCCCTTCAAAGTTTGAGCATGAAACATAATTTTACTGGGATAAATCTGTCACTTAAATGAAAGAATAGAGTTGAAAACGTTAAGCTTCCCCCACCGCCACCTCAAAAAAAGGGGGGGAAAAAAGGACTACCCCCAAATGTTATTTAGAAATCCACGTTTGCAGCAAAGTTCCTCCTTCCCCAAGCCCTTCCTTCTGCTTTTTTTTGTCTCATTTTTGGGGGTGGGCGTGTAAAGGGGGTTGATTTATTTTTGCAGATGACCCCTTTCCCCACGCTGACATTTTTACAGCCGACTTAACATCGAGTCCGGCGTTTTCAGTTATTTGTCTTAATTGTCAATATTTGATTGACTTTTTTTAATTCTAAGGGAAGGCAGGCAACCAGTGCAGTCCAGCTCATCCCTCCTGGGCCATGCTTGCCACCAAGAAAACTGCTGCCAGCTGCAGCCTGGAGTCGACCCCATAGGCAGCTGGGGATGCCAGCACAGCTCCTTGCCCACTTGCTGGTTTTTGTCTGTGCTCAGGGTTTTCTGCTGGCTGGGGCCAGAGTTTGCAGTGTTCATGAGTTGCCTGCAAGGGTCTAGGGCTGCATGGCCCTGGGGCCAGGTTGTCTTCATCCTCCGTGGATGATGGGGCCAGAGCGACACACTGGCAGGGCAGCAAACCCGTCTGGTGGCTGTAAATCACAGCTGCCCTTTGGGGGAAAAAAAACAAAAACAAAAAGAAAAAAGGAAAAAGTCCAAAAGAGAACCAATATGCATCTTTAAAGCAGGGTTTTGTGCTCACTGGGGCCAAGGCCTCCCCACTCCCTCCCTCCCCTCTTCGTTCCCCCCCTCCCTCCCACCTCTTTCTATCTCTGAGAGAGAAAAATCAATTCTCCTCAAACCTTTTACTGCCTCTGAGATCAATTCCCCCCCTTTCCCCAATATAGATAAATAGGGGGTCACTGTTTCAGTGCTTTGTTTGCAGAGTGCCATGGCTCCCATGGCTGGTTTTGGGGATGGTAGGTGCTTGCCAGGCCCTGGGCGCTTGTGGTGGCACAACCTGGAGTTCACTCCTCCAGGCTCTGAGTTCAGTCTGTGACTGCCTGGGAGTAGGGGGATATGGGCGCAGGGTAGTTTGGGGACAAGAGATGCTGCAGGGTGATGTTGACAGGAGAGAGTGCATGGAGGGGGTACCTGTGTGCATATCAAGTCTGCCCTGCCTTATAGCACCAAATCAGTTGGCCCCAGCAAATTTTGGGATGATCTTTTCCTTTGTCAACTCAACTGTGGCCAGCACTGACTGTTTGCTCTTCCCCCCCTCAGTGCCATTGACCTCAACAGTGTCCATGATGTGAGGGATGCAGGATGAAGGCTTTACAGAGACAGAGAGGAAATTCACTCCTAGCCCAGAGCGTGATTTAGGCTTGCTTTAGCTTGTGTGTGTACCCACATCCTCCTTCTGCCATTCAAAGCATCCTCCTGCAGAGCCTCCCACTCCAGAGTCACATTGCTGCCCTCACTGGGGCTTGCTGGAGGCTGAGCATCCTGGGGTAGAGATGTGCAAGCTGTGGTGCACCACAGTCCTGAGGAACTGAGCAGCCCTCGCACAGAGATCAGAGAGGATAAATAAGGCATCAGTGGACTCAAACCTGTAATGTTTCCAAAACTTGGAAGCTTTGTGGCCTGCATTCTGATTACCTTGTCGAATCGCATTTGTGGCACTAGGAGCTGATGCTGGGCAAGAGGTGATGATGTTGAGATGGGACAGTCCCAGGTGGCTTTTCAGCACCATGGGGAATTTTTTGGTGCTTGGCACAGTGCAGACCTTTTGAGGTGCAAACAGGTAACTACTGCCTCCACTGGGGCTTGTTCTGGGGATAGCAGCTGCAGGACCGGGGAGAAGGATGTCCTGTCCCCATCCTCCCCCTTCCCTGGGGATGGATGGGCTTCGGGGCATGGGTTCCCAGGGTGAAGGCAGGGAGAGAAGGTGACAGGTCTATTTATAGGCGGCCCATCGACCCGGCAATTTGCATAGCTCCTTCGGAAGTCGATCGATGCCTCCATTAAAAAACTGAGACCAAATCAATACGCCCTCTCGACTCGTGCAAAGGTGAAAGGCATTAAAAGGATGGTCGTACCCTTCACGCCTCCCCTGCCAGCTGCAAAGTCACTGCTCCTCCTGCAGTCCTGGCCTGGCAGAGAGACATGGAGCAGTGTCCCCTGGGCTGGGGACAGCTGGCAGCACACTGTGCACTTCCAGAAGGTGCCTGCCTGGAGCCTGCCTGCAGGCCCACCCAGACCTGCCTCCATTTGCAGGGCAGCTGCCTTATTCTCTGCCAACCAGTGCGTGCCCTGCTTGCTGCCCTGCCCCCATCTGGGACACCTCTGTGGCACCTACACCACTGAGCCCCGTGGAGCCAGGTAAAGCAGAGCTACTCCCCATCCAGCGCAGCTCAGGGTGGCAAAGGGACGTGACCAAGATCCTGCTGGGAGACGGTGGCAGGGTAAGGGGGGGGTTAAGGCTGTATCTTAACCTTGTGTCCTGATTTTAGGGCTCTCTCTGGCCAGTTGCCAGAGAGTGTGTACCCCCGGTGCCCAGCGTCAAGGTGCATTGTTGAGGTCTCCATACCTGTGCCTGCCCTATCCCAGAGCCCCTCTGATATCCCTCCCTCTCTCTATTCTCTCCAGCCAAGCTCATCGTGGAGACAGACACCTTTGGGAGCCGTGTGCGCATCAAAGGGGCAGCCACAGGTTTCTACATCTGCATGAACAAGAAGGGGAAACTGATTGGCAAGGTAGGATGCAAGGGCATGGGCAAGGCAGGGAACTGCTGGGAACATGGAGCTGGGGCTGCTAGGAGAGGAGCTCTGACCTGATACAGAGCTCACCTGTGTGGGTGGGGAGGTGAGACCGGAGTCCCAAGGCTCAGTCAGCACTCCCCTTTTAGGGGCAGGGAGACAAACCATCCTGCAGCCCGGAGGGAAGGAGGGGAGCAAGGAAGGCAGGCAGGTGTCGCGTGGGGCGCATTCCTTCTATCTGCCCGAACAAATAGGCGGATTGCTGCTCTATTCTCCACGATTACATGGTACAAGTGCCAGGAATGTTAAGATGCTCCATGGGGCTGGCCCCAAGGCCAGGCCCCACTGCCTGCTGGTTTGTCATGCTCCTTCAGTACCTCAATGCCCCTTCCAGGGGGCGGGGGACTGGGTGTGCAAAATCCCACCGGGACTGTGATTTTCTGCAAGGATTTTCCGCAAGGATTTTCCATGGCAGCTCCTTGCTGGGGCTGCCTGATGTGGGTCCCTCCCTAGTCCCACTACTGCCGATAATGGGGGGAGCTCAGTCCCTGGCTGCCCCGTGCTCCCTCTACCACCTGCGTCAGTGGGCACTGTCACCAATGACCCCACATCGCTTCTCCTGCCACTCAATGCCTCTCCTGTATTAAAGACCTCAGGGGGACAGGCGAATTGAGATGGAGAATTTGCTTATGGTCATGTTCAGCCCATGGCACAGATGGAGGAAAAAACTCCTTTATGGGTGTGGCAGAAGTTAAGGCAGAGACCAACTGTGTTGGGACTCGCAGCTGGCATCACACTAAGGTCACAAGCTGCAATGAGCATTGTTTGTCTGTGCCACAGTGCCTGCTCCCTGCAGCTTTTTAAGGAAGAGCAGATTTTAGGCAATTCTGACCTGTGGGAGAAGAAGTGGGAAAAGTGAACTCTTGGTTGCCTACAAGCAGTGCAACCCTGCTGCCACACCAGCCAATCCAGTGCGGGGCAGTGGGAAGCAGCCCTCTGAGCGAGTGCCTGTTGCTTGAATCTCCCTTCCGATTCCCTTCTCAGAGCAATGGCAAAGGCAAGGACTGCGTCTTCACGGAGATTGTCCTGGAGAACAACTACACAGCGCTGCAGAATGCCAAGTATGAGGGCTGGTACATGGCCTTCACCCGCAAGGGCCGCCCACGCAAGGGCTCCAAGACCCGGCAGCACCAGCGGGAGGTGCATTTCATGAAGAGGCTTCCCAAGGGCCACCAGACTACCGAGCCCCACAGACGCTTTGAGTTCCTCAACTATCCCTTCAACCGGAGAAGTAAAAGGACTAGAAACTCCAGCTCCAAGGCAGGCCCTTGATGCGCCTGCCCCTGCCCCCCTGCCTGCATCTCTCCTGGAGGATGCTCCTCTGAGCTCGGTGGACTATATGTAGAGACTTTCCCATTTGGGTATTAAACAAAACACAAAAAAAAAGGGAGGGGGAGGATAAAAAAAATTACCTGCTCTAGTTGTTGATACTTTTGGGGGGGTGTTTGGTTTTTACAAAAAAAAAAAAAAAAAAAAAAAAAAAAATGAGAGAGGCTCTATTTTTGTACTCCAGCTTTAAAAGTAATGAAACATTCAAAGACTGGTGAAGGGGGAAGAGCCCTTCACTTAGAAATGTTCTAGTCTGTTTGGGGTCGTGCTTTATTTTGTAATTATTTTTTTTTGATAGCTCTAGGGGAAAAGGAGTTTAAAAATCATGTTTAAAGCAAACAAGCGGAAAACCATGGAAATCCAAATCTGGAAGTGATGTGCTACTTAAATGAACTGAAGAAATGCTTACTGGAGAAGACGGAGAGGCTGGAAAACAACTAAGGGGAGGGGATTTATTTTGGAGGTGGCTGGAGGCCTCCTGGGTGGTTTTTGCAGCCTGGGTGTTGTGTGGGCACTGCCCGTGGGAGCTGACTGTGACACCTGGAGGGAGGACCCTGGATGCTTTCTTTCCTCGGATGTGCCTATTTCTCCGGCTGAGCAAGGGGTTGCTGGAAGCCACTTGCATCCTTCTGAGAACACTGCTGGCTTCACAACTCCTCACTTACTTTTTTTTTCTCAGGAGAGGACAGGGGTGATGGATGCCCCAGAGAAAGTCCTGAACTGACTTGGTACCTCTTACCCACAGGAGCGTCTTTGGCATTTGGTTTGTTTTAAAGTACTGAGGTATGACTTGCCATAGAGCAGGCTGGTAACTGGTATTATTTTTTTCCCATGTGGAAAATGTGAACTTCTCACCAAAAATTGACATTTTTTTTCTGACTATATTTTTTTATCAGATAGAAGTTTTCATCCATAAAATTAAAAAAATTTACAAATTACTGTGGAGCCATTTTGGGCTGTTTTGTCATAACATTAAATATTTTTGTTGTAATGCTTGGTGCTTCAGTTGCCAGCTGTCTCTTCCAGTTTTGCTCTTTGATAAGAAATACTGATGTTCTTGTCCCTCTACGAAAGGGGAGGGTTTCTTTCAAAATTTCTGTGTTGACAGAAGCCCAATTGTCTATTTAGAAAAAAAAGAAAACCAACCCCAAAGGGAACATTAAATCTCTTGAGTGAACATCCCCAGCCAGCCCTACTCTGCACATGCTGCCCTGGGACTGTGACTCTCTCCAAAGGGTTAAAGCAACTGTTCTTTACAGGGAGGGAAAACAAAGACACTGGATAGGAGCCAGAACCAGGGGTGACTTTTCATCCAATCTTTTTTGATTGTTTGGGTTTTTTCTGTTTCCTTTAGGATTTTTGTTCTGTTTCGGTTGTGTACAAATTGAATATGAAATGATTGAAATATTTATTTAATATGTGCATTAAAAGTTTGTATTAGTCTAACTGAGCCTGATGCTTTCCAGGGAGGGGTTGGGGCTGGAGATGCAAGTTGGAAAGGGGTAAAGGAATGTGACAGTGAGGTGCAGGATGGGGCTGAGGCTGCCAGTTGGCATAATTTCCTTCCCAAGGGAAGAGCTATGGGAAGTGGGAGGCTGCCCCAAGATCTTGGACCCAGGTGAGTCTTGCAGAAATCATGGTTTTACTTGCAACAAATTTCAGGTTTAATGTACAGATGCCACCTCTTTGCCATGTGGGATCAAGGCCCATTGCAGGCTGAAATGGAGATATAGTGCAATGAAGCCTTGACCACTGGAGTATGTGCAGAGCATGTTTTCAAGCATGACATGAAGCTTTTCAAGAGAGAAAGCTGGTACTTGCTTCTCTCCAGGCTAGGAGAGCTTGGTGTCTGCAAAATGGGCTGGTGGGTCCTCTCCTTCAGTGAATACTTGACCCTGCTGCGGTGCTGGGTCTTGCTTACAGGAGCTGAACAGGGATTCAGATATAGAGTGGTGTCATATATGGAAACAAGCAAGAATATAATTGTGAAATATGTTAAAATTGCTTAAATGCAGCAATCTTGCAAGGTAAGTCTTGCCATTGCTGGTGCCAGCCTGGGTAGTGTTGCCATCCCAAGGGCTGCCTGTGACGTAGCTGCTGCTCAGGCTGAGCCCTGTCCGTGGGTGTGAGGATGATCCTTCCTCTGGCTGACACAGTGGCCTGAGCTGAGGTGGCAACATACATCAGTGATTTCAAGGAGGGAAACCTATGGGGAGCTGAGTGCTTGGCCATGCTCTACACCTGAGCATCGCCGCTGCATCACAGAGATCATGGGCTGGGGCACAGGACAGCACAGATTGTGTTTGTCCAGCTGTCTCAGGAGGGACCCAAGGACTGCAGAAGCCTGAAGATGACAGAGCTGAGGCAAGCCCATGTTGCGGTTTACAGACTAAAGGAACTAAAAGTGAATGGCTCCTGGCCTTTCCCCAGGCAGAGATTGGTGTTTGATAGTCCTTAACAGGTGCTTTTCTTTCATTGGTTTGTCTAGTTGCTTTTCCTAATGGCTTTGTGAATCTGAGGCTCCATGTCTCCTGCCTTGTTATGTGTCCCCCAGTGATGCCAGGGAAGGGCAGGGCATGGGTGCTCAGCCTCCAGTAAGGTGGCTTTCCTCCAACCCTGTCATCCTGGGATGCAGCCAAGGGCTGATGCAGGGAGCACCCAGCACCCTGGGGCTTGAGCTGATACAAACGCTCCCATGAACCTGCACAGCTCTGTACCACACACCACCCCTAACTCCTGTGATCTACTCTGCCACACTGAAAGGCACCTAGGCTGCCTCCTGGGAGGGGAGCCCCTGCTTTTCCAGCTCACTTAGTCTGTGGTTAATTAGGCAACATTCATTAAAGGGCTTTTGGGCAGCCATGCTACCTAGGAGCACTACAGCTTGGGACTTTGTTTATTGCCTGAATTTGTCCAGTTTCAGCTTCCAGCCAGCAAAGGTTGTTTCACCATTGCTTGGAAGATTAAAGAGACCACTACTAGTTAGTTAATGAGTAAGTGAATTAATTAATGGTTCCTCATACCCTGTCTCTGCACTGATACCACTTAGTCCTTGGTACGGCTGGAGGAACTCATGCTCTTCCTGGAGACCTGGGCCCTGCAGGGTCCTAAGCACATGGTCCTCAGGGATGGTAGCTCCCACCACCCATGCAGGGAGGTGGGGACAGTCCCTGATGGTACGTGCTGTTCCTCCCAGGTTGCAGAAACCCTGTCTGCTGGTAGAATGCATAGGGTCAATAATCAGCTCAGGACTGTGGGACTTTTCCCATCATCATCAGATGTGTGGATCAAGCTTGGGCATCACAGCCATCAAAAGGCTCTGGAGACTGCAGGACACTGAGGTAGGACTGGATGCAAGAGAGTGCTGGGGATGGGAGGCTTTGGAGGTGGGTGTTTACTTCTGTTAACTCATGCTATTAGTGTGGGTGTTCTGGGCAAAAACCCCTGCTCTGAGCTAGCAAAGTCCTTGTAGTGGGCATGTTCCTGTTCCTAATGCTGTTCCACCAGCTGGTTGGAGGGAGGCGGCAGATGAAGCAGGAGAGGAGCCTTGCTGCCCTGACTGTCAGTGAAAGGATGACTGTGCCTTCCCAAGCTCCAGGCAGAGTTGTATGCATGTCCCTGCCCATACAGGGCTTCACCATGCGATGCTATCTGGACACAGTGACAAGGCTGAAGCTGAGCAACATTTGGGAAAGTCTGCCTCATGAGATCACTGAGAAGCCCCTCTGGTTCAGCCAACCAATGCAGGGTAAGAAGTAAATGTGGAGTGAATACACCAGCTCAATGTCAGGCAGGATAAAAAGCTATTTTCCAGTTAAGTTCTGCTTTGGTTGCCTAGAGAAGTTGTGGATGCTCAACCCCTCAAAGTGTTTAAGGCCAGGTTTGATGGGACTTTGAGCAACTTGATCTAATGAAAGGTGTCCCTGCCCATGGCAGAGGGGTTGGAACTAGATGATCTTTAAGGTCTCTACCAACCTAAAACTTTATATGATTCTATAGCTGAGAAACAGTAGATGGGCAGGAATAAACTGAAGTGGCAAGAAAAGAGGTCTGTGCTGTCCAAGCAGGGGCTGCACCAGGGCTTGATCCACCAAGCACCAAACCTTTTGGCACATCTGTCTCGGCTTCCAGCCCTTCTCTCACTTTACAACTTTTCCATGAGGCCTGCCTGGGGATGCCCACTGAGTGGGGTGGGCTGTGGGATACTGTAGCAGGGCTGGGGCTTGCCCAGGCTCCCTTGGGCATACTCTAGCTTGGAAAGGATGACTGGGGTGTTTGTTTATTGCATCAGGCTCAGCTTTCAAGCATTTCCCTGCCATCCCCTCCCCCTCCTTTAATTAATTCTGGGTAAGAAGTTCTGGCTTTATTGTGCCACCGAACTGAGGGCTCCCTGTGGGAAAAGTCACACCTTCTGAACAGCTTCTGATACCATGCAAATGAAGGATAAGTCCAGGAAACGCTTTCATCTCAGACCTGTCCAGCCCCTTGCCCATTAATTACACACATTTCATTTGTGTGAGAGCAATTCTTCTTGGGGAGGGGGCGGGGAATGGCTGTGGCTTGTGGATCATCTCAGCCCAACTCTCTAAAGACTCCTCCTTGGAAGGGGGGTTTACAGCCAGAAATGGGGATGCTCAGGGACTCAGCGGGGGATCTCATATTTCTGCTCTCACACAACCATTCCAAGTCAAACTGGCTTGTTGGTGGGCTGCATCCTGCCAGTGTGGAGGGCTCAGCACTGCCCCATGCCCTGCTCAGTACTAGCAAACCCTGGCTGTGGAACAGAGTGACACAGGAGCATCCTAGAGGGAGACACAAGATGGAGCAGAAATGAGCATGGTGTTGTCCCAAGGGAATGATCCTCCTGAGCCAGAAGCTCATGAGATGTATTATTTTGGGGAGGGTGGCCACAAAATGAATCTCAGATAGGGAAACCTTCTTGCACACTGCAACAGACTTGCATATGTTGTGGGACACCATTGTGCTGTGACAGGGCACAAAATCTTGGCCACAGGTGGACCAGAAACAGTGCTCCTGTTGAGCCTCGGTCTCTCTCTCTTCCTCTCCTTTCTCCACAGCCCCTCTGACCTCAGTGTCCCCAGCATGGCTGCAGCCAAAGGCACCTCCAGGCTGGTTCCTGTTTTCCCAGGTCTGATGGGGAGTGTCAGGTCCAGATCCTGGAGAAGGCACAGAGCAAGGGAATGTGGAGTACAGTGGGTTTTCACGGCCAATTTCCTGGCCATGATAATAACACTTAGCACTTCTGTAGCACCTGGGATGCTCCAAGCACCTACACATATGCTCCTCATTACCACTCTTGCTTCCCATTTGCAGTGTTTCTGCCACCTCCCCATGCATGCCTATAGCATTATCAGTTCTCCTCTAGAAATGAGACCATCCCCCAACTGCTGTGGCTTTGCAGCAGAAGACCTTTGATGGCTAAGGTTGCCGTTTGCCTTCTTCCTAGACAAGAATATGCTGTGACCTCTGGTGTTGACAGGCCAGGGGCCTGGGAAGCCATGGCAGCTGCTTGGGTCACCAGAGGAGCTCTTGGGAGATGTTGGAGGGATATTTGGAACTTGGTTAATGGGAATCTGCAGCCTTTCCGGGTCAAAGTCAGCATGAAATTTGTACCAGGCTCCAGCAAAGCTTCTTGTCCACTTGCTGGCCCTGCACCACGTCAGCGGGAGGATGAGAAAGGGCTCGTGTGTGGATTGGTTGAAGATTACAGCTGTTACTCCAGATTGCTTGACTAATGGCCCAGGATGCTCTGCAATGAAATGCACTTCAGATTTGCTCTACTGGGAGCAGAGTGGATGTTCTTGAGCTTCATGTGATTTACAGCACCTCTCCTATGTTCACAGTAACTGTATCACCAGGATGTCTTTCCAGGCTGTGTGGTATCCAAGATATAATCTGTGGCTACAAAGTCCTAGATCAGAGGCTGGGAGAGGCTTGGCTGTGTTGGGAAGAACCACTCCAGCCGTGCTGAGGTATTACCACTTTGCTAAGCTTATGCTGTTTGTCATCGGGGAGTGGAAATGGGATGGTGACAGCTGGCAGAGCCTCCCCAGTTTGCTGAGTGCCCCATCTGTGTCCCTGCTACTGTTCAAGCCCTCTGTTCAGCCATGGACAGCCCCTTTCAACCATGATCATGGCACTGCAAAGGGTCCTTGCTTCCTTGGCTGGCCTCTCCTGCCAATATGGCCAATAGTGTTTTCTAATTTTTTTTCCTCTTGAAAATCTGTAGCAGGAGGAGAAGGAAACATTCAGCCTCACTCTTGTTGTGATTATTTTGCCAACTATTTCTGCTGTAGTAGAACATCTTGATGGCTGGATTCTCCTCTTTTATGAGCTGCTCCCAGAGTAAGTAGCAGCTTTCATCCCAAAGACACGATGTTTTGTATGGTTGGCTGAGGCACGTGCCATCAGCTGGCAAGACAGACCTAACCACAGGTCTAGTTTCTACTCCAGGAAAAGAGAGTCCTGGGAAGAGATTTGAAGGAGGGCTAAAAGGTGTCCCCGTGGAAGTTCATAGCAAACATTAGAAAAACTCCCATCACAACATTAAAAAAACCCAAAAGAGGCTGCTAGAGTAGCTGAAGTGCAGGATGATGAGACCCAGGCTGTGCATCAATAGGAGAATTTTGACTGTTGAGATGTGAAGCAGGACCTTGAGTGCTGGCTGTGCCTGCTCAGGTGCTGGGATGTGGCTGTGCTCCCCATGCCCCGTGAGAAGCAGATGCCCAGCTGGGAGCCAACCCTTTGGTAATGGCCTGCGAATTTCCCTGGGCTCTGTTAATTGCCGCCTGGTTGCTAGTTACAACTTCAAGTCAATTGCTGGGGGTGTTGGGCCCTGCAAAACAACCCCTTGAAATCAGTTGTTAGCCAAATTAACAACCAGTTTGGCTTCGGTTCAGGCTGTTAACCATCAAACAACTAACTGCTGCTAATGATTGATTTCTTAGCAGTTGGGGCTGCAGTGAAGGAGCCAACCTGTGTCACAAAATGCCATTAAAGCCAAGACTTTGTAAATGCATCTGGCTCAGACAAACATTTGAGTTGCCCCACACCAGTAGAACAGGCAAGGGGATGACCAGAATTTCTATCCATTTTGATTAAAATAGAGGCTGTTGTGTTGTGTTAGGATGAACTGGCAGCCAGCAGGACAGTGCTGCCAATGCACCACACTCCAGGAATGTAGCCACCACTGTTTGCAGGGCAACCACTGATACTCATGGAGCATCATGGCATTCAAGGCCTCCATGGATGGGAACTGCTCATTGTCCAGCTCTCTTCCATAGTTACTGTTCCAGCCAGAAAACCTGCACAGATTAGTTTACCTAGTTTGGATGTTCAGGTGTTTCTACAAATGACCCAGCGGCCCATTTCCTTCTGTACAACAAGCTGGGAGCTTGTCCAGGGACAGGACTTTCTATCAGCATATGGAAGCTTAGGGATATCTCCACAGCAGCCTGGGATTCTGTCCTTGATGGAAGGTAATGTAGACTCCTCTGCAGGTGTGAGAATCTCTATGAAAACTATGAAATATTCTTTGATTGCAGGGTTCAGGCAGAGTTTTGTTTAAGACTACTGGTCAGGTCTTCATCCATTTCCCTCTGCTGCTTCAGGCCCTGGTTCTCTGCTGTACACTGGCAGGCTGGTTCAAACACATCAAGAGCTTTTTCCCCCAGGATATTTTCCCCCTGATCAAAGTGTCTGATTCAAGCTGCAGCGTGTAAGGGGAGGAGAGAAAAATAGCCACCTGTTAGGGAAAGACTTTGAAAATGCAGAGGACGCGCTGCAGAGATTGACCTTCTGAAATGTAAACTCCGATGGTGCTGAGTAGCAGAGTGGTGCGGGGTGAGGAGTGAGAACCTTGATGAACAACACTATTTGACTCGTGCTTTTGAGGGTACTGCCAGGGCCTCAGCACTGAATCCTGAGCTCTGTTTCCGAAACTGGGTCCTGGTATCTTTCAACAGGACATGTGCTCTTGAAACCCATGTAGGTGTTTCAAAGATCTTCCCTTGGGCTTCCTCCAAGTGCAGATCTGGTTCCCCCAGTGCCATGCTTTTGCTGTCCTTTCACAGAAAGCATGGTCATCCCAGATTCCCGGCAGTATAAATCCCATTATGGTGCATGTTTTCTGTAATCAGCTGTATTAGGTATTCCTTGTGCAAACAGGACAAAATTGCTTATTTCATCAAATACCTACTAAAGGAAGCTCTGCTCTCTCCCACATTGGGATTACCTTGCCACCCATATTGAGGAGGCTGGGTTGCAGCTGGGAATCCCCCCCCACTTTAGGCAGTCCATGTGCAGTGAGTTCCTGCATCCCAAGGATCAGTCAGGGTTTTTCCCTCCAGTCCATACAAGGAGAAACTAGTTCTCACAAAAGGAAAAGTTTAGGGTGAGCAGACAACCCAGTTTTCTCACTCGTTGAAGCTGTGAGCAAATGTTTTATTTTCAGCTTGTGTATTTAACTGGGCTGAATACAGCAATCCCAGTCTGTGCATCTTCTGGGTGTTCACTTTGCCTGCTCAGATTTTTGTATAACAGAGAAGGTCAGTTATAAACAGAAACGACTGGTTTTGTTGGGGGCTCTTTTTAGACATCAAAAATGCTCCATCATCACCAGACTGGCTTAGCTTTCAGCAGCCAA
Source organism: Manacus vitellinus (assembly GCF_001715985.3). Taxonomy (NCBI): domain Eukaryota; kingdom Metazoa; phylum Chordata; class Aves; order Passeriformes; family Pipridae; genus Manacus; species Manacus vitellinus. Next base: position 11,133,471 of record NW_021939122.1, read on the forward strand.
CACAAACAGAGCCAAACCCTCAGCAGAGAATTTAGCAAGAGAAGCGGCACAGACTCTCCAGAGCTTTTTTGCCAAAGTATTGCATCCTCGTTCCTCCTTGTACTTCGTGCTGAAGTAGTTGATGCTGTTCTGGGCTCTGCACTGACTCAGGGTGAGCCCAGAGGAGCTCCCAGCTGGAGCTGAAAGCAAGTGGCATAGCCTCATTTTAGAGAAGGTGTGGGGGAAATCAGTGCACAGAAAGATTAAGACCTGAAAGAAACTCTGGCAAAGCCACAAATTAGCTGAATCAATCTGCAAGAGGCCAAGAAAAGGTATGGCAGTTGTCCAATTGGAGAAGCAAGGCATATATGCAATAACCTGAGCTATAAATGAGGTACAAAACCACAAACTTGATTTTTTTCTAAACCTCATGTCCGATTCCCCAGCTTTGACTGAAGATTGGACTCTGTCCCACATGCTGACTGGAAGGAGCCTGCATTTGTATGTCAGCAGATTTCAAGGTCATGAGGATTACTCTGAATGTCCATCCCAGTCTTCTGCCATACTTGGATAAGGGGATCCTGCTCAGTGCCTTCTGAGTGAAAGTTGTAGTCCTTGTTTAAAGAAAAGGAAGGAAGGATATCCTGCAGGGACCACATATTTCAATATTCATTGGTATTTTTGGCTTAAAATTGCCTAGCTTCAACTCATAGCACTTGATCTTGCACTCTTCCAGCTTATAGTGTCATCCCACCTGACCAAGCTTCTGCAGGCACAGCAAGTGGATTTTTCAGGTCTCTCCAAGCTCTTGTAGGGATTTTTTAAGCTGATTCCCATCTGTCAACATCTCCTGTGAAGTGCAGCCAAGTGTTTTGGCCTCAGCATCTGGCAGTACAGTCTGGTATTGGCTTGCTTGCATCCAGGACCTTGGGAGCAGAAATGATGCGGTGACCACCCACTGGGGTGATGTCTCTCTGCTCAGGGCTGATGTTTTCCAAGAGGTTCTTGCAGAGACTCGCAGGGCAATTGAAACCAACCATGGAGCTGTAACTCTTATTTGGCTGGGACCACTATAACTCCAGTTCTGTTTTGAAGAAGATAGACATGAATGGTCCTCACAGGAGGTGCAGCTAGGGCAGTTACAGTCTCCTGTCACTTCTTTCCAGCTGCAATTGCCACAGCACATCTCTAAGGTAAAGACAGCATTTATTTTGTAATGAAATCTGAAATGCTGGATCCTGTGCTTCCCCAGGATAACTTCATCTGTTGTCATTTAAGTATTGAAGTCTGAGCTATTTTTGCTCTCAGTTGTGCTGCTCTCAGTTGTGATGGGTAAAGCGACAGACGTTTCTCCAACTTCATTAGAATCACTCTGGATAAGTTCAGATGTGAGCAGAAGGTGGTTTGACCTAATTATCCTCCATGTCCATATCTGCAGTTCTTGCACACTAAACTGGCACAGAGACAGCAGTGAGCATGGAAGTTTTCATATACCCAAGGTTTTGGCAGAATCTGTATTTCAGGAGCTGGTTGCTGACTCCAGATGCTGTCCCACAGCACTTGTCAAGGAGTGACCAAGATGGAGGGGGCACAATAGGGCAGGGAGAAGAAGTGCTGTGGAAACTGCAAATTCCCAAGGCTATGGCTGTGGCTTGTGGCAGTATGTGCAGCACCTGCTGCACTGACCCAAATCCCACCACTATCACAAGCCAGTTAATTATAAGAAAATCTCTTTCTTACTAATTGTGACTGGCTGGTAAAGGGGCATCCCTGGCCCCTAAAGGACTGGTGGGATTGAGAAGGGAGGGCAGTGGTTGCTGACATGTGATGAACCCTTGCAGCCTCCATGGTGGAGCCCGGAGAAGTGTCCGCACTTCACTCCCTCTCAGAGTGATCACTGCGAGGAGCTGCGAGTTTCACCACCTCCCCCTGCAGACCTGTGGGTTCGCAGTGCACTTGACACTGGTGCAGGGGGATGGCTTGAGCCTGACAACTGTGCCCACTGCAGCAGCCGCCTGTCCTCCGCCAACGCTTCCCTCCAACTGCCTTGCAAGAAGGAGTTGTACCATTCCCAGCAAGAGGCCGAACTCTAGTGTGGTGCGGTGGGACATGGAAGGTGGTGTTCCCATGGGCCGTGCTGCCAGTTGGTGCAGTAGGGATGTGACAGCAGCCAGGCCACTGTGGTCCCACACACTTCAGACACCAGCCAGGGCTTCCCAAATCAAGTCTGGGGCTCCATGGGAGGAGCCAGTTTGCCTTCAGCATCCGTAAGGATTATAAACTTCCCTAAAGGGAAGAGAAAATCACAGCTGAGGTTTTTGTCCTGATGGCAATGATCTGTGAGCTGGGATTTCAGACAAGCCCTCAGGGCTGTGACATGGGATCACATTACATGTGGTGAGGATGGGGCATTTCTTTTGTGTATTTGCTACCTATGGTGTGGAAGGCTCTCCTGGTGATGTGACCAAAGGGATGAACAGCAAAGGGGACAAAGCAGGCAGGAGCTTGAATGGGTCTTGCCTAGAAAGGCAGAAGGTGGCAGAGGAGCCCTCTGCCTGCTGGGCAGCCCAGCTGGCCAGTGGAGAGGGGAGGAGGGGCTGTGGACCCCGTTCCCTGCTCCTTAAAGTACATTTTCAGGGAATGAATATCTGTGGAAAGGAAAGGGAAGCTGAAGCCAATCAGTGAAGCCCATAGGCTTTTAGTCCTCCTGTCATCCCGAGGGCATACAGAGGTGACAAACGTGCAGCCTTTGCTATTGAGTCCAAGTGAACCCCTAATGGGCTGCTTCAGAGGACCCTCACTTAGAGAAACGCCAGCAAGACAAAACCACAGTGACACAGGCAGCTATTTCATGGCTGGTTTGCTGGGCAGCACTCACTGCTCACTGCTCCTTCGCTGTCTGCTCCACCCCAGAGCCCTGTGGCACAGTGAGCTGGGCTAAACCTCCCCATATTCTGTCCTAATGAATGGTCCAGAGGAGTTCCACTGACTTCTTGGGGGAGATGTTGGACACTGAGATCAGACTCTGCTCCGTTGTCTAGACAGCATCACAGGTACTGTACACTGAAAGGATTGGGACTTATGGGTCTGGCCTTCCCCATTGCTGTCCACGTGGGAAAGCTCTGAGTTTGCCACCTTGCTGTGTTTTATGCATGGGATGCATACATACTGACATTGCTGTTGTCTGGAGCAGATTTGGAGCTGCTGTTTGAATTGGCCGTATGGCAAGTGGCCACAATATAAAAAGCCACAAGCAGCCCAAAAAGTAGTCCGCCAGAAAAAAGTTAGGTTGGGTGCCAGTGGGACATGAAGAGCTTGGGATGGGGAAGAGGAGAGTTGTCAACATAGTACAGTCCTCATCCCCAGAAATCTTTCTGTGTTGCTGCTTGCTCTGATTTAAACAAACAGCTGGTCCCTATGGAGGTAGGAACTCTGAAGCTATTTGCTTGTGTATTGTTTCAGGGACATACATTCAGGGGAAGCAAATCTTTCCCCACCAAAGCAGTGAATCCATAGCTCTGCTAGCAGCCTACACAGAAAAGGCTCAGCCCTAGACAAGACCTGAGGCAGCAGGTGAACATCAGGATGCTGCAGGACAGTGACATGGACTTAGCTGCAAGCTGGGTGCACCAGTCACTGGTGAGAGCTGTCATGGAAGGCAACAGATTTCTGGAGTTATTGGCCTGTATTGAGCTGCTAGGAAATGATTGACCTTCCTTGAAACTAGAGCATGCAGAGCAGCCTGCTTACCCTCAGCAGTGATCTCTGGGCAGGAAGCAGAGATGTGAGCGATGAAGGCAGCAGTTTTGCTGAGGAAATGCATTTAATTCGATCTACACTGCAGTTCTTGTTGGAAAAAAGGTTGATGCAGTAACATTCTGCACAGTAAGTAGGGGTGGATTAAAGGTCATAGAGATAATGTAGTGTGCTGAATTCACAGGCAGCAGATGGGAAGAGTCCTAGACCCACTGGGAAAGTCTCCCTGAAGTGTCTTCTCTGCAGCTTTGTCTTTTCTGCTCAAGAACTGTTTGCTTCTCCTTTGTGGCAGGTTTCACTATTGCCCGGACCTTTTTCCTGAAATCTAACCCACATGCCCCTTTTTTTGATTTGTCCTAGCAGCCCCAGTTAATGCAGTTCTTTGCCATGCTAACTGTTTTTGCTGGGGGATGTTACACTTCTGTGCACTGGGAATAGTTTGGCTAGCAGGGCTGCACCTGAATCTTTCCCCCATGCTTTAAGTCATGGGGTGGTTGCTTAGCATGGAGCAGGTGGAGCAGGGAAGTGCCTTCTGCTTGGGTTGCAGAGATGGCTGCACAGACACAGCCCCCCAAGACGAAGCTTTCTGTGTGCACAGCTGGGTCCTGCTGCAGAGCAAACTCCTGGGAGAGAGCAGGAGTGAGTTTTCCCATTGCTGCAACTTTTGTGGTCATCTGAAGTGGATTCAAAGTCTCCTGTGGCAGAGAGCAGGTCTGTGACATAAGTGTTTTAAAGGACTGTTCACGGGGGGTAAAATTCAGCATTGTGCTGCGGGAAGACTTGTGTCTCAATGGGCAGTGGAGAGGGCCACACGCTTCAGCTCGTGACATGGAACAAGTGGCCAACCACCTGAGCTCTTCCTGCTCCTTGTGTAAAACAGAGATGGTGCCAAATCACTCCACAGGTCAGTGGATGTTTAATACAAGTTTCCCAGAGGTTTTGGAGCATGCAGTGAAGGACGTTGCAATGCAAAGCATTGCTATTTATTCCACCGTTATCACCCAGTGGAGAAAAATGCCAGGTTCAACGTGACATCTACTGAAATGTCATGGGGAAAATAAAGCCAACAGCCCAGCAGTGAAGTCACCCTTCACCAGACAGACAGACAGACCCCACCCCGTATTTTGTGCTCTGTCCCAGCAGAGGGAGCCCGAGTTTATTAACAAATCCCGATCCCGGAGATAGCTGCTATCAAGGTGGTACCAAAGCCTGGGCAGGATGCTGGTTGCTGGAGGAAGGTAGCAGGAGGAGGGGATCTAGCAGTGATGTTGAAAGCAGGACTGTGTTTCCAACCAGGGAAACAAGCAAATGGTTTGCCAGGAGGCCCTGCAAGGAGCTCTGCTCCTGGAACACTACAACCATGTCAAGAGATGGATGGCCTGCAACAGCCAGCAGACATCTCATTGCATGGGGAAAATATTTTACACCAATAGATGCAGCAGATCCATAGTAAGACGGATGAACTGAGTTTAATTTATTTCAGAGACTTCTCCAACCCAGTCAGTGACCTGTGTACCTGCACTTGTAATGGGATGGCCAGTTTTAATCCTGTCATCTGGACAGTTCCACAACAGTGTTCAAAGTCATCGATCACTGCAGTGCCAAATGCATAGCTGCTTGGCACCTCATGCCTGAGTCTGATCCCATTCTGGCTGCATGGCAATGCTCTATAATCATTGCAAGCACAGGACAGAGAGCCCGAGCCTCTTAATACGAGCTTTTGCACTGGTTTCCCTTGGTTTTGGAGGCTCTGTGTTAGCGCATAGAGGGTTTAGCTGAAGAAAGCAGGAGCAGTTTCAGTGAAGTGCCTTCTTGGAGCTTGTGGGAATGCCTTAACTTTTCTCTGCTGATAATGTGAGATGAAATGTCTCCTAGGGAGTCAGATGATTCCTGGCTATGTGTTCTTTTTTACAGTCAGCAGCTGCACTGATGCCATGGATGCACACATGGTGCAAGATTATCTGGGAGAGGGAAGGTTTTGTGATTGAGGTGCAGGGGAGTCACAGATAATTTTAGGCAAATCCAAACCCCATTAATATCAATGTAAAGCCCCTCATTAGCCTGAACAAGAATAGAGATACTTGTTTTAGAAAGTGAGTAACAAATTGGGATGCTGGGATGTTTTAGGACGCAGGGATGGGAAGGCAAATGACTTCAGCTGCACTTTGCAGAAAGTAGCAGACAGATATTTTCCAAGGCAACTTTTGAAAGGAAGGTTAAATTTCTCCAAGATAAGGAGTGCTCCAGCTCACTGGAATGCATCACGACCCCCGCTCCCCAGCTCATCCTATGATAACAGCTGTTGTGTTGGAAACCTAATGCTGATGAAAGAGTTAAAGGCTGGTTGATGGGCAATATCGGTGACACACCTCTGAATTGAGCATACTCCTGGAGTGAGACTGCGGACTGGTGTTACTCAATGAATAGAGGCCACTCCAAGGGAGTTTTTCCTTGAATAGAATGGGGTCAGGGAGCCGCTTTGGGGAACAATGGTTGCCACCGGCTAGCTGAATTTCTTACAATCACACACCATACCCCCTGATCAAATAGCTCCTTTGTCAGTCTGATATAAAAACATGTCATACAATGATGATCTGGAAGAATGACAAGAGCTGGCCTTTCAAAGAGATCAGAAGGGCTTGTTTTGCACAAAAAGAGCCCCCATCAGAGTCAAGACAGAAAAAAATGGAGAATAAAAGGGGGTGAATGGAAACAAACAGCAATAACAACAACAACAGAAAAGAGGGCAAGTTGGAAACTTAGGTCTGGCTTGTTTCACAGCATCCCATGGCTGCAGCAGTGCAGCACGGTCGAGTTGAATCTCTTTCAGTATGGACGTGGATGTCAGATTGCGCTGCCATTGGGTTCCCATTGTCATTCTGCACTGGGACAGAAGAAATTGCTGGATGGGAAAAGGTCACTTGGCCCAACGAATCATTTCCACCCCCCCGCCCCAAAAATGTCTCAACACCATCTCTCTCCTTTCTCACTGTAGTTCGCTCCTCTGCCTTTCTAATACAACGTTCGTCTGCTGTCTTTATGCTCCTGTACAAAGTTCAGATTCCTCAGAAGGCTATTCTTGTCCATCTGTTCGTGTGAACGGGAAAATGTCTTTATTCTCCCTTACTGCCCTGTTAACTTTAATATTTTTTGTTTCTTGAAGCGTGTACCCTGTTTTTAACCCTCTTTGCAGGATTTTCAGGGACATAATTGAGATTCTGGATGGAAAGAAAGAGCTTTTCCCCAAAGAATGTTTTAAGATGTGCAGGGAAGTGGATCCCTCTTGGCTACTTCCAGAGGAGCTGCATTCCAATAGTATCTATCACAGGAGTCCCAAGAGATGGCATTTAACACACAATCATTACAATTATTTGCAAGCCAGAAAAGTTCAGCAGTCCTGGAAGTGGCAACTAGAGCTGCCAGGCAGCTTAAGCACCAAAAGTGTTTGAAAAAGCTTATATTCAGATTTTAATCCTGCATTATATAAAAAAAGAAGTCAGAACAGTCAGAAGAAATCATAGCATGTAAAAGACTGAGCTCTTGGGAAACTGCTCCTGAAAATACACTCACAAGAACAACACACCAAAGCTTTCCCCTGTGTTAAAGTTCTTTTTTTTTTTCTTCACTTTTTTCTCTTTTTATCACAGCATTTTCCCTAAGGAGAAACAATCCCCCAAAAAACATTCTAAAGTTTCCAGGAGACCACTATGTTTGTATGATTAAGCACACTAACCAGAAGGTACCTTGCAGTAAAGGTAACTCTATGCACTTTTTTTTATGCTCCAAGGCAAATATCTATTATCATTTAGGATTTCCTCACTGTACAATATGTTACTGGCCCTTTCTGCAATTTTGTATAGAATCTGTTATACTGCATGTTGCTCAGCGTATGTTAATTTTTAAGAAAAATACTAGGTAAACTGTATTTACACAATATACTGTTTATTAAATACAGAGAATATTTACAAACACACAGACAATACAGACAAGTGTAAACCAAATGAAATTGATGCTGAACTGAAAGGCTGAGCTCTTCAAGTCCTTTACCTGAAAGTTTGTATTGCATAAAATTAGGGTTATAATTAATCACCTCTCCTTCTGAAAAACAGATCTGAAAAGCTGTGCAGCTGGCTGAAAATAATTAGGCCACATTCTGAGTGCTGGAAAAATTAGGATACTTAGGAGATACTGGTTACAAATCTTGGGTAGGTTAAGTTGCAGGACTGATACTACCAGCGTATTTGAGGTGGTAGAGGAAATGCAGCCCATGCTGTGTTCTGCTGTTTGGGAACTAATGGGGAATTGTAGTATTAAAGTTTGTACCACAGCAAAGCACAGTGTAAAAGGTAGGTGAGTCACAGCACATGTACTATTAGGAGTCAGAAACCAGACACTGCAAAAGGCAGTTAGGTGCCTATATAAAGTGATGTTTTCAGCAGTGTTGAGCACCCAACAGTTCTGCACGATTTTCAGAGATACTCAGCAAGGCAGTGACAGACAGACAGACAAACGATTTTGAGTTTGTCGATCTTGAAGGCAGATTTTAGTGCAATAGTTTGTGTTTATGGTTGTTCCAGCCTCCAGCTGGAAACTGCAGGGAGCACGGAAGGTGACAATTCAGTTCTCAAAGGGGATGAACTGCCCTGGGACCAGCTGATGACCTGAACTGGACTGAACGCCTGGTAAGTGGTGAGTGGGTTTCTGCAAAGCTGGTTTTAATTTAGCTCTCATTAAATCATATCAAGGCCTCATAATTTTGTGGTCAACTGGGGCCTACATGAGAAGAAGCTCTTGGCATGCCATTACCTGCTGGCTGGACCTTGCAAGTCCAATTTGCCTGGGAGAGTGTTATGATTGTCCTAAAGGACTGGGGCTCAAGTCCAATGGGTGTTGCTGATAACCTGCAATTTCACACCACCTTTATTTTTCTTACTTTAACTCTTTTCAAATTGTGATGTTTGGCTTTCTTTGGACATTTCTGGTTTGTGGTTAGTCTTGGTTGCTGGGTTTTCTTTATTATGAAAGTTCTGGATAGGTGGATAATTTTTGTTTTTTCTCTGGGTGATACCCTGTTTCAATATAAAGCAGCATAATTCTGTTAAAACAGTAAAACTGTTGTTTACAGCAGCCTCACATCTGGTCCTGAGACCCTGGACAACTCAGGGAAAGAAAAAATTATGTTAAGGGAACACTAACTGTGGAATTAACTATCCCAAAGACTGCAAGGCATAAGAGCCAGCTTGCACACACATCTTAATTCTGTCCCTTTGTCAACAGGTTGTACAATCAAAATTTAAGTGACACTTCTGCCTTCTTTGGGCTGCTGGCTCTGCTGTGCTGAATCTCACCTGTTCAAGTTTCCAGTGAACCTTCTTGCATTCTCCTCTAGTTCTTGCCCTGCAGTTATAACCTCAGTATTGGGAGCAAGCCTGGAAAATTTCAGAATGAAAACTGAAACCTTCCAAAAGGTAGGAGCAAATAAAAAACAGAGGATTTTAATATAGCAACAGCTGGACTTCAGCTTTAATAATGTATATTTTTTTAGAGCACATAGCAATTCAGATCAGACAGAGGTATTTCTGTGTGCTCCTGATAAATCAGGCCTTTTGCCAATAACACAATGAGAGGCTGGTACACTCTATTAAAATATTAATTACCAAGCCCCTTTCTTTTGATGGGTCTACTAAAGATACTTCAAATGGATATGTGAGAATTGATCAAAGATTCTGCAGGTTGTTGCCACTGCTCACTGGGCATTTCAAACCAAAGGAGAACCTGACTCCCATGAAAAAGATACTGTGTTTTTACAAGCAATAAAAAAAACACTGGTCACTTCATTGCTATGGGGATGGATATAACTAAACCGGGCTTTCTTAAGGCAAGAGAGCACGATCTAAGAGAAACAAAAAGAGACATGGGAGAGGGAGGGAAAGAGCGAGTGAGAGAGAGCTGAATTGATTTCAGTCTGTTCAGGTCTAGCTGGAAAACACAATGCACTGAAACGGTCCCTTATTCGGCAAGCTTCTTTTCCTAGGTTTTTCCCATGGTTTGAAGTGGAGAGGGAGGGATGGTATTAGAAAAAGTGTGTGTGTGTGAGAGAGAGAGAGAAGGCTGTAGGAAAGGCAGAGAGATGAGAGACGTAATTTGGAAGGGTGTAAAATAGTCCATTCCTTCTGCGAAGTGGAAAACTTTGATGTCCACATCTCTGGTTTTAAAGTGGCAGTGTCAGGTTCAGGCTGAAAGGCCCTGGTATTTGAATCTTTGTTTGTGCTTGTGCTCGGGACTTTGCCTGTGCACACACCTGCACATCCAAACACCTGCTAGGGCACCTACACAGCAAACGGGCCTCACACTTCAGAGCGGCAAGAGAAAAGAAGTGAGGAGGTGGCTTCACTGGTTCCGTGTACAGAGGTTCATGCTGGAAAAATCTGTATGTGTGTGCATGGAAAGAAATGTAAGCAATAGGGAAAAAGTGCTGTGGGCTTTACCCGCTTTAAAAAGCTATTTTCTTCCTGGCATTACTAATGCAGTTATCAGGCTCAGAGTGCGTTACAAGGCTCACAATGTCTAAACAGACAAAGAAGCACAGTTACAGGTGAGAATAATCTATCAGAAGCATTGTGATTTGTATGTCATTACATACTAGTAAATTCAGTTTCTAGAGTTCCAACTGACGTCTGTAAGTCGGAACACTTTTCTCTTTTGCAAGGGCATGGGCATCTTGCCCAACCTGGCTGTTTTTTTTCTTGAGATGCATTTCAATTTAATGCTACTAATAATTCAGATATACTAACAATGATAAATGCACTGCAGATTGGAGGAAAAAAGAAAGGATAGGAAAAAATTTAGCACTCGCAGAACTCAAGTGAATTCTGGTAAGAGTTGACCCAGTGTGCAAGTGTCTCTTTCTCCTCTCCTCCCTTCCAAGAGCAGGAAGCTTTGTGTTCATGGTGGAGCTGAGAGAGCTTGTGCTCTGCTGGGTAGCAAGCTAATCTCACTGGAATTTGCACCCAAAAATTGAAGCAGGCACTAATAGGCTGCAAAAGCAGAAAAGGCATTTGAGAATTCTGCAGAGTTTCAGATCAAGCCAATGACAGATGTAAATGTTACTGTGATGGTCTGAGACTGTGAGGTCTCAGTTTCTAGCCAGAATAGAAGCATATGTGCATGAGGTGGCTTGTGGGTCCTGATGGGAGACAGACAATGGATCAATCTATGTTCAATTGACAGACCCCCTTTACTGGAGGGGGAGATTTTGACTTGAATCCCTGGAATGTCGGCATTTTTCTTCCCAATACTCATTTTCAGTTTAAATAGATAGAGTGAAAAGCCTATTTTCATGGCAGGTGGGCTAGAGAAGGGAGGTTTTAATGACTCTTTATTCTTGGATTTATAATCTGACACGCTGTACGCACATGTGTTTGTCACAAAACTGTGTGAGGTGCCCACCACCCATCCACGCATTGTCCAGCAGATGTTAAAGCCATCAAGTGTGTTTGCTTCCAGTTCCAAAGGAAAACATTCTCTATTTTGGGATCTGGGATTTCTTTTTTTAACTGATCTAAACAAACAAATAAAAATAGTCTTCTAGAGGGAGGGCTTACATGATCATAAGAAACTGTGTAAATGAGGATCTAAGGCCTGTTCCTTGACCCATAAACTGGGTGAGTAATCAGTTGTCCCTGCAGTTTGTTATTGTCGTCACAAAACCTGAGGTTAGGCTGAGGACTATTTTAAAATTACATGCATTAGCAATACGAGATACCTAAACATACACTTACTGCAGTGACAAAGCATTATCTGCTCCTTATAATAATATCTGAGAGGCTCAGTCACTGCAGAGGTCATGTCATGTGAGGTGCTGTAGCAGTGTAGGAAGGACAGCGCTTTCTCCAAGGGGGTTACAGCTGAAGGCCCCAAACCTATGATGAATCTGCCAGGTGAGACCTTGCACTAGTGTGGTGCTCCACTGAAGGATTAGGACCTACAGTGTGTGGACAGGAGGATACCTTCCTTTATTTTTTTTATACATATGTGTGCTTCATTTATAAGAAGACAGAGGGTAGAACTTGCCTTATGGGTTGGCATAAACTGAACTGAATAGAAGTAAAGGCTGTTTTCTAGCATCAGTCAGATTCCTGTTGCTGCATTATCAATCTCTTAACTTCAATTTGATGAATTCTGTGTTTCAGTGATGACAAAAAGAATTAACCAGCAAGAAATTAAAAACAGCTTCCTGGTTCAGAAATCCTACTGTGCAAGAAAGGACTAATAGTGAAATGTTTCTTCTCACTGTAGAGAAAGAGAGAAGGAAGACTAGGACCCTAATAATTCTGCAAATCTGTAGCTGTTGCAAGTAATTAGGCTTTGTCTTGGCTGCCTGGTCAAGGCAGACCCAAAACTGCTTGTAGGATTAGGTTTGCTCACTTTCCTTGAACAAATTATTACCTTGTAAGTGATACGACAACGGAGAATCCTCCAAGAGCAAGGGACCCCTCTGTACCCAAGGGCACAGGATGGGTCAGGGCACTGTCAGACAGGTGAGGAGCTGCATGAAGTAGCCATGTGGGTGGAAGGAAGACGCAGGATGAAACAGTAGTATAATCACTACTACGCCAAGGATACTTATATTGCTTTATAAACACACCAGAAAGTTTTGGAACTGCTTGTGAAATTAATGGAAACTGAGCTGAGAATCCCTAGAAATAACTTTTTAAGTCTCAGTCTTACTCCCAAAGAAGCCAGTGGGTATTTGAACCTTTATTTCCTCAGTACGAAAGGAAAAAGCCCCTAAAATATCTTCATAGGTAGCCCCTATAAAAGAACAAGATTCAAAAGCATTCCTTCAGGAGATCAAGGACGGTCCAGCCTTTGAAGCCTGGAGGATTGGGAAATTTAAAGATCTTTGTGGCAATCATATTGTGCCATTAGAAATCTACCATTTGGAATTGTAAAGCGTTTAAAAGGAATGATTCCAAATTCCACAGCTGTCTGGTGAGTGACAACTTGATGTGGCCTGGGGGGGAGGAAGAAGGTCATTGTTGGGAAAACAGTTAAAATGAACATTTTCTGAACAGATGCTTTAGATAATACTTTGATAAATGAGGTTTAAAACAAAATATTCTGTGTGACTTCCAGGGAAGAACAGATTAGTAAAACAAACAAACAAAACTCAAAATGCGAAAACAAGAAACAGGTATATGGCTTGTACTTAGCAAATAATAGAAGATTGTTCAAAACAAAATGCAAAATAAAGAGAGTCTAAACCAGCAAGATGAGACAATTCTGCTGGCTATGGGAGGTGATACGCTTTTTTAATTGCACTGCAGTTCTGCCAAGCAAGAAAGCTTCTGGAAGGCTTGGCTGTTCATTTTGATACACTGAAATATTTGAGAATCCCTTTTTATTGCCTTTTTTTCCAAACCATTCAAGCAGCTCAGCTGCTGATCAAAATACAAAAGCATTGCATGTGCCTAGCAAGTGGATAATGAAAGCGATCTCCTCAGTTTAGTATCTTTGTCAGAAGAGTGTAGTGAGAAAAGTAAACAAACAGCATCACTGATGACAAAGTGATTTATGGAATTGCTTGGTTTTCTGATTTTCAGCACAATCATGACTAAAAGTCCCAATCCTGTGGCTGCTGAGAACCTTGTATGGATGGCTAGTAGCTGGCTGCCCCTAGTACTCATTAAAGCTCCTTGTGGATGGGGTTTGGAATAGGATCTGTTGAGAATATTTTTAAGGGAAGATTTTTTATCTCTCTTTAACAGAACCAATACCAAACAGTTTCTAATCCTGGTTTCTTCTGGCAGACCTTTTATAGGTAAAACCAAATCAATATGTGTAATTTGGGAGAAAATTTAAAAGGAGAAAATTTACCCCCAAATTCAGCATAACCTTTTAATTTCATCCTCTTTAATCCTTTGGTAATTTTTGTGCTTCTCCTGCAGAAAAGCAATTTTACTAATCACCTTTGTGCCAATCCCTGCATTCCTGACAATAGCGTGAACAGCTTCCATCAAAGTCTTTGATGTGGGAAAGACACACACACACATATAATCTGAAAACAATTCAGCCCCTTGGTTCTCAATGGTGAGCACTCTGCTTTAATAGAGTGCAAGTTCCGTGGAGGTTTCTAATCCTTTCTGCCAAACAGAAGAGACACAGTCAGGTAGCACACCTTATTCAGAAGTTAAAATAACATGTTACTTGCTCTCACAGAAAATCAAAACAACTCAAGATCAAAACCAGATTCCGCCAACCCTAACGGGATAGACTTTCTACTCAGATAACTCTTGATCTAAGTGTGTAACAAGTAACCTGCTTTAATCCCTCAAAGCGATGGTGTTACAGATAAGTACTGTAGTAGCAGAGGAGGTGTCTTAAGTTTCAGAAATACACAAAAGCATTGGTTGGAAGGAAAAACAAAACAAAGAGCTGTCCACATGAATGTGTCTTTAGCTGGAAAGGTGTATTTGAGGGCACTGCAAATAATAAAACCCCTTGAAGACAGAAAAAAAAATAAAACTGACAGGCAGGTATTCAAATGGTGTTTCTTCCAAGCTGAGTTTCATTGACTTGTGCTGTTAAAGCTTTACAGATATAAGCCCTCTGATTTTTAGTTTACAAACTCTGCAAGCCATGATGTTGGAATGGTCTGCTACTTGAGCTCAGAATCCTATAACTTTTCTGGAGGTTCAGAGTGGTCATGAGCCACAAAAGGACTGGGATCTTTGACTGCAGGATTTGGAAAGGATACATTATTATGATTACACTGCACTACAAAAACAGTTTTAGTAATGGTTCAGAACCTTCCTTGGTTCTTGCTCCTGCAGACTATATAAGCACTAACTTTTGCATTGTTGGGAAGATCAGTGCCTTTGGGTTCTTAGCCCATGATGCAGAGCTTTGAGAGCTCCATAGCAGGCACAGTAGCTGAAACCACGCCTGAGAACAAGTGTTGCAGGTCCATTTCTCTTAAACCAAAACCCCAAGTAATGTATGATATCTATGTTTTGGGCAAAGAATAACTATTGTTACTATGTTGTAAGGCAATTATCCATACTAGAAAACAATGCTACATTTAAGAGAAACGTATCATAATTTCGTTCTTCATATTGTGTGTATGTGTATCCTCTTTGGAGCATAGTTGACCCTCTGCACTATTACTGTGTGCAAACACGTTTCTTTTTAGCCAAATATTTCATAGTTGTTTATACCCTGGGTCACAAACTGGAGAGCACCAAGGCCCCCCTTCTTCAGACACCCTTGTCCATACTTGGTCCTGGTATCCCAGAGGGTCACACTGCATGTGTTACTTTGCACCCAGGCTCCTTCTGGTCTGCACCAAGTAGTTTTCCTTTGTAAAGGGGCACGGCCACAGACTGTGTACACAGGAGTTTGGATGCCACACAGTGCAGGGAGACTGCACTACGCAGAAGCTGCCTCTGTAGAGCAACAGAGCCTAATACCAGAAGGGACCCCTTGGACTGTCTCAGTCTGATATCCTGAGTTAGGACTCACCAGGTGAGTTCCTGGTTAAGTTTTAGTAGTTGTGCTCTAGCCAGTCTCTCTTTCTAAGGAAAAAAACCTCAAACCAAAACCAAAACCAACTGGTATTGTTTTATAAAAATCCAGTAATGGTGAAGCTACCACAAATCTTGGTAAGCTGTTTCAATAGTTAATTTTAATCCCTACAAAAGGATGCTTTACTTACGACTTTGTTTCCCATCACCTTCTGTCAAGAGATCTTGGTCTGTTAAACACAAGATCCTTATATTGCCAGATTTTTCTTCCTCTTTCAGTGCTCATAAGGTATGATCACCTCACACCTTAACCTTCTCTTTAGAAAGCTAAATAGACTGAGCACTTTGGGTCTTACTAAAAAACATGTTTGACAGTCCTGTAATCATTTTTACATTCAATCTTCTTTGAAATCCATCGAGTTTTTAAACATCCTTCTTGAAATGTTGTCTGGACAAATTATTTCCAAAGCAGTCACAACAGAGTCAAAATCAGAGGTAAAAGCACCCCCAGCTCTTGTTTTTTTCCCAGGACAGCACTAGCTCTTTGGTCACAGCACTGCAGAAGGAGCTCACGTTCAGCTGATTATTCATCTTAATGAAGTCTTTACGGAATTGCAGCTTTGCAGGATAGAGTTACATCCTTTCAGTGTGACCTACATTCTTTGTTCCTAGATGTGAGACTTTACATTTGGCTCGATTGAAATACATATGATGTGATTAGCCTAAACTTAGCATAGGGTTATGCAGCCATAAGCCACCCTTTGCCTCTTGCCCCATGCTTTGTGCCTCCTAGAAAGTTTTGCTATGAATGATTTCAGATTTTTTTCAAGTTGCTAATAAAAATATTAAATAGTGGAGGGTGCAGAAGCTGTCTCCGTGTGATGCTACTGGAAAAAGACCAACTTGATAATAAATATATCTTTACAATAACAATTTAAGATGGAGAAGCCACTCAGCTTTTAATACATTTAATGCTTCAGACATTGCCGAAGTTTATTACAAAAAGAACTGTTTCATATAAACAAAGTAAATATAAAACTGTATTCACACGAAGTTCCATAATCTTATGTTAAGCTAAATCTGTTGTATTACCCCCCCATTCCAGTTGGCTACTCAAGTCCTCTATCAGATGTGCTGTTATTTCACCTGAGTGAAAATTTCTCAAACTCAGCTTAAGAAATTTTTAATTACTTTGGACATCACTTCTTATAAATGCTGATAAAAAATTTGCTGCCTTTTGGAACTTCCCTGACTTCCAGGATGTATTAAAACTCAGTGGAAATGGACCGGTTTTGAAACTATTAAATATGAGGCTTCGAATTGGTGATTCAGTTGCACGAATATTTGAGTGCTTGAGATTACACAGACAAGATGACCTCCTGGAACAGGATGCAAGTACTGTCTCAAGGCCTGTATGCTATGGTAACCTCATTATATGCTGAAATTTATTATCCTACTCCACCCTGCAAAAGGAGATGCAGACTGTGGTGGCTAAGTGACACCTGTTCAAAGCATTCTAGGCAGATGATGAACTTCTTATAATTTATCTATTTTTTAATTTTGAGGGAGAAATTTCCTCAGCATTTCAGGCTTCTGTGGAGTGGAAAGTACTATAAGAAAGAATAACACAACACTAGACTCATATTTTCCTGCTCCACTGTCTGCGGAGGACTACTTTGCCATTTTGGACCAGAATCCTTCTGCGTTGTCAGTACTCCAGGCTCCTGTGGATGGCAACAATGACTCAGTTATTATGAACTGTTCTTTCGTGGTGGTGTGCTGGTGTATGTGTACACACACGTGTGAACTGCGAGCACTTTTCTGCCTTCACTCTGTGGAGCCCTGGAAGGAGGAATGGACTGCATGGAAGGGTGCTGGCGAAATCCATTGTAGCAGGGCCTGCTGTTACATGGGGAAGACCCTTATGTTACCTGTCCCAGGAATGTGAGAGTGTTGAAAACTGCTGTGCAGCACCAGATGACCTCTGCTGTCACTTTGTGAGTGACATGGGCTCCTGACCCTGGTCAAGAATAATTAATGAGCATTAACCACCTTGCTGTTCACCTTCCTTTGTAGGAGTGCAGTGCCTAGCTAGGGTTGCTCCAGGTGGAGCAGATGTTCTGGTTACCTGGGATCACTGTCCCCACCATTAATTGCTCACGTTATTAATGAATACTCGGATCAGGTGACACTGCTAATCTGAGATCGGAAGACAGATCCGTGAGCCGGTCGTGGGGGGGAGGGGGGGCAGCTGCACAAGGGGAGTCCCAGTGGCTCCCATTAATGAATTAATCCGCTAACGAGGGTGGGCTCGGCGGCCCGTGCCCCCTCCGGTCCCGGCAGCC